>NC_134483.1:342541676-342854176 GCF_040206685.1 Ascaphus truei
TCTCTATCCACCTTTAAGACCCACCTTAAAACACATCTGCTTAAGGAAGCGTATGAATAGCTCTGTGGCTGATACTTTACACCTCACATAAAGCTTGGCCCCCTGCAGACGCACTTACCAGAACTCCCTCCTACTGTCTCTGTACGTTCTTCCTACCAACCAATTAGATTGTAAGCTCTTCGGAGCAGGTACTCCTTTTCCTAAATGTTACTTTTATGTCTGAAACTCTTATTCCCATGACCTGTTATTTGTATTATTGGTTATTTATATGATTGTCATGTTTACTACTGCTGTGAAGCGCTATGTACATTAATGGCGCTATACAAATAAGCTGTATGCGACAGCGAAACGCGTAGAGCCATCTCATCTAGCTGCAGCTGCTTTGAAGAGAAGACTCCAGATTCCAGCCGTTTGAATTCACCCGCGATTCCTCTCCCAGCGCACCACAGCCTGCCTCCTTTGGATACGATCAGCCGTTCAGAGGGACGTGACGTCACACGCCATTGCCGGCAGCAGGACTGAGGTTAGAGGAGGACGGGGAGAAGCGACAGCGGGCGCACACAGCGCTAAAGATACCTTTATGTGCATTATATACATGTACAGAGTGTGAGTACATGTCTTTTACTTGCTATTTATAAAATCCTGTTCTACAACCTACACCATCGGTCTATTTCTCTGCTCTTTGTCCACATATACCCTATGGGAATTTGAATCCTACCAACTCTGAGCTTATCCATATGTGTCAAGACCAAGTGGGGATATAAGTACACCTTAAAGGAACCTCATCATTTCTACACTACCTGACAGAGTCAGACAAATGCGAATTTTCTTCTATGTTGCTGTAAGTAGGTTTTCCCCAAGAGCCAAGATTCTTGAACAAGCCAAAAAATAATCACAATACTGCACAATTATTGCTTTATATGTTTTTTATTTTCATGTTGTATTCCTGACGGGGTCGCTCACTTTCCACAAACAACTACGGCTATACAAATAAAGACATACATACATTTTTGTTGGTTATTATTAATGCCGCCTTGGAAGCTTTTGTTAATAAACACCATGAAAACACAACCCACTTATCAGGTTCTCTACAAGTAACAAGGAACTTTGAGAGTAGACATTAAAAGAGGATCATTATTCCTCTCTCCCCCATTTCCTCAAATGCAATCCCATGCCCTATGGACCATTACATACTGTATTTATAAGTAGTACATACTTTTAGCATGCTTTCAGCTGGCAGGGCTTTAATCATGTAACCAGCGTTGATTTGTTTGATCTCCAGATACTGACACCCCCACTGAGACTTGAGAAGCAAAGTGAACTCTGCCGGCTACTTGTATTTTGACTCTTGACTTTTAAGTATGGTGCTTTACCTCTTTTTCCCTGACTTTGCATTCTTCATTGCGCTAAAAGAGCCTTAGGCTAATCTGTGGCCTCACAGATCCTGTAAGGAATCATGAGTTTAAGTCCTTTCTTTTTGGAAAGCAGAGGGGTTCCATGTATCGAAGGAGAATAAAGTGTGTGTTTAACCCACTGTTAGGATTTTTGGAGCAGAGCTACGACATACAGTTTTTTGCACCCGATGCAGAATGTTAGAGTTATGCCACCTCAAATATGTAGGATTCTGTGGGGCAAATAAAAGGGGACAAGAGATACAGAATGTGATACATTTCATTATAATGTGCGCCATGTAACTCCTCCTACTGACACTCCATCGCAAGCTAGGGCAGACGGAGCAAAAATGGAGAAAAATGCTTTGACACATAGGTACAGGATGCAATCAAATGCCCCGATTTTGCTCCAAAATTACCTTGATACCTAGGGGCATATGTATCAAGGCAAAAGTGGAGCAATTCTAATACAAAATAGCGGCACTGTATGTATGAAAGAAAAAATTCCCATTGAAATCAATACAATTTTTTTCTTTAAAACATCTTGTGCTGTTTTTCTGCCCCAAAATTGCTCCACTTTTGCCTTGATGTATAAACCCCATAGAATCTTTGAAACCTACGAGGTTTATGTACCATGGCAAAGGTGGAGCAAAAAATCTGCATCATGGGGCCTATGTATCAACATACAGAAAAACGGGTTTTGACGCACTGCTCCAATTTTGTTCCAGGATTGCACCATATTAAGCGAACTTGTTGCTCCACTTCCTTACATAAAGAGCAGATTTTCGTGCAACATAGTTAAATTCCCCTCAGACCTGGCGGACGTTTGGGCGCTGATTGAAAGGAGAAAAAGTGTTGCACCGAGGCACACAATGTGATACATCTCCAATAGAATCTGTGTGCCCCATAACTCCTCCGTAACGCCTCGTTTCACACTCACCAAAACACCAGCTGGCATACACGGTGCAAACAGTGGAGCAAAGTCCATGATACAAGAGGTAGGATCCGTATAGGAAACCGGTGTACAGCCGGAAAAAAAAGCAACGTTGTGATCATTTTAGTCCAACGTTGCTTTTTTTCTCGCTGTGCACCGGTTTCCTATCCGGATCCTACCTTTGCTGACTTCTTTGCCTGGGAGCACGTCGCTCTGGATTTGCTTTGTTTGTTCCGGAGCACGTGATTGGACACATACCCCACAGTGTATTCGAGTGGAGCTGCTCGTCCTGCATGGGATCTTACCGTGTTCAAGCCGCTGGTGCCTATGACTGCGAGTAATCATCATAGGGCTTTCTTGTGAAGCCAGTTGGTTATTATTACCTTATGCCATTTCCCTCGCAGTATTGCGGCGGTACATTCATCTTTGCTACCTTTACTCCCCTGCCACGTCTGCATTTATAAAAGGGGGGTTTCAGAGAGACTTTATTTACACATGTTTCTGAGAAGGCACCAACATTCATGTTTATGTCTTAAGAATCACAGCTTTTCAATCACAGCTATACTTATACTATAACGTTTTTGGAGCCCCGGACTTGTGGACTATTTTTAGCCCATTACCATCTGCATGATACAAGAGGCACAACACAAACATGATTGTGCTTCAATATTGCTTTAGTACATACGCATTGCAGAAAAATGACGTATTTCCTTGAGTAGAAGATGTGAAAATGTAAGGATAAATTGGAGTAAGCCTTGTCAGCATTACAAAGGAACTCATGGTGCTTCAAACTGCAATGTCACAAACAGTTCATCTTCTAGTGTTGTGTCAGAACAATAGATTGATAGGAACAATTAAAGAATGTGCTCTTCAATAGACCTGTGCTACCCTTACTGTATTAGCCTGGCAGTTTGGCATGTGATATCTTTAACATCCCCCTGTGTTCCTCCTAATAGTTATGGGGTCGACATTTCGTTCTTTTCATTTACAGACATGCCGCTTTACCCCTCGCATTTTATTTACGGGAGGGAACGCCCTTTGAAAATAAAAATTGGTTCCATCATATATTTCTGGCAAGGCTAGCAATCTTTAGAAGTAAGCAACTCAAAAGTGACGCTATAGTGGAAGGTAATTCCCTGGATGTCCATAGTATAACCTGCAATCATTAATCTTTATTGAAACAGTTTATTCCCTTTAGAGCACAATTTTTCCCTAACATAAGAACTTGAATATTGAAGTAGACACTTAAAGAACAAAATATTTCATACTGAAATGCAAGAATACAATATGAGGCGCCGCCGCCAGTATCGGTATCCTAAAACATTTAAGACCATGCAACCTGCATATTTTTGGCTTGAGTAGCCTAACAATCATACTTTACCAGCGTAGTACAGAATAGTGTTTTATCTTCTTATTCAGTACAAAGTAATAAAGATTGGTGATTTAAAGGGAGTTTAAATAATACATTCGGAAAAGAAAATATCCCTGTCTCATAAAAAGAAAACATTTTGTACATTTTTTTGTATTCAACTTGTATTGGATTTTCAAAGCCAAAGAGGAAGGGAGTAGGGGGAATGGGGGCATAAAGGGAATAGGGTGAGCGAGCAGGGTTGCCACCTTCGACTGAAGGTCAACCCGGAGATTTTTTTTTTTTAATATAGTACTTCCCTCTGGCGACCTCCCGGCATCTTCCTCTTGCAACTTTCTCCAATATGGCTGCGCAGCGTCAAATGGTGCTGCGTTCCCATGACAACGGGATGCTTTGTGCCGTCATGCTGCGTCGAGTTGCCATGACAACGTGGAGCCTCATGATGTCACATAGTGTCGTGTTGTCATGGCAACGGATGTCATGTGATGCTGTTACGTCACGTGGCGTTCCTGTTGGCATGGCAACATGGCACCATTTGATGCCACGCAGCCATATTGCCAGTAGTTGCAGAGGGAGATACCGGGAGACGTTGCCTTTGCTGCTGGCCGGCCGGCCGCCGCCCGCCCAGGGTTGCCACCACCCGGATGTTTACTAGGTAAACCGGAGCCTGAAGATATGTGGCCAAAACCTGTAGTCTCTGGGTAAAACCCGGAGTGGTGGCAACCCTGGGAGTGAGGGGTTACAGAAGAAAAAGCTGGTAGTGGAGAGTAGGGAAGGGAACGAAGAGAGGAGGAGACCAGTGATTGATGCCATTAAAAGCAGCAGCTGGAGGTTGTACTTGAGATGGTAACAAGACAGTCACGTGAGTTTCCATTTAACAGTATAAAAAGGAGAAATACATAACATTCAAAACACTGTACATACAGATCCCTAAAAGGACCAGGGCACAAGAAGCTTACACAAGGCAGGGGTAAAACCAGCGAATGTCTGGTGAGATTTAGACTCGGTGAGAATGTGGGACTGGGAAAAACTGGGGTCATTTACAAAGCATCTCCATGGTTGCCAGGTTTAGCTATTACACATCTTGCACCGGTGAAGATGTGGGGCTATGCTTGCTGACATAGTTTTGTACCTCATCCACCGTTATATTGTTCACCAATCTTTGAATCTTAGCCCATAGTTTTGCAACCTCTGGACACATGTCCACCACATGTGAATAAAGTTCCCATTTGCCCACATCCTCTTGTACATAAGGCAGATAACCCCGGGAACATAAATGAGAGTCTAGTAGGGGGTAGATAGCAACGCATTAGAACATTCTATGTGTTATCTAAGGTAGCACAAATGGAGCTGTTTGCCGCAGCTTCATACAGTATAGATCCTTTTATGAGAAATATGTCAACTAAAGTATATACACTCAAAAAGATTTTTAAAAGTCTACTCATCATAAAGTGCTGTGAAGTAGTCAGAGGGATCGGTCCTTGTCAGAGTCCGTTGTCCAGATGCGATTAGACTAGTGATCACACGAGGAATCTTGAAGCAGGAATTCTCAGGATAATATAAAAAGAGAGAAAAGAAAATATAGTGCAACACAGTTTAATAAACATAAAATAGAGCAAACAAACTCAGGCCACTCACATACTGTAGAAGTAAAACAGGCGATTTGACCACTCTGGGTCCTGCAGTGCTGTACAGCTGTAGATCTGGAACGTAGCGTGTCTGTGCATGTAGATCAACACTTCCTCACGCTGCCTACTTCCAGGTTTGGGTGGCAGGTGACGTCATCGACCTCGACGTCCAATAGGAGTCCAATCCTAGTCACAGACCAAGCCCCGTAGTGTTGCCTATTGCGCCAGTTGTAGAGTAGACAGCGGGTACTCAGGTCTCACAGTCACGGATCCAAGTCAGCACACTGCAGGGTAGCTTGTAGTCCACAGATGGCTTGTAGAAAGAAGGGTTATTTTCTAGGACTAAGATTGGACTCCCATTGGCCGTCGAGGTCGATGACGTCACCCGCCACCCAAACCCGGAAGTAGGCAGCGTGAGGAAGTGTTGATCTACATGCACAGACACCATACGTTCCAGATCTACAGCTGTACAGCACTGCAGGACATAGTCGTCAAATCGCCTGTTTTACTTCTATAGTATGTGAGTGGCCTGAGCTTCTTTGCTCTATTTTATGGTTATTAAACTGTGTTGCACTATATTTTCTTTTCTCTCTTTTTATATTATCCTGAGAGTTCCTGCTTCAAGATTCCTCGTGTGATCACCTCAATACAACCAGTGGAAGTTTTGCTCTTTGAGTGCTTCTGTATCGTTCTCTGAGGGGTTGTCTAATCCTTACACCAGCAGCAGCATCTTTCATTGGTGATATTAATTTGTATTTAATCATTTGATTTAGTTATTATATAGTTTGCGCTTTAATTTCCTGTGCGATTAAACAAGTAACTCCTCCTGTTCCACGTTGTGAAATCACACTCACTGTCCTCCATATACCACCCAAACGTGTGTCTTTCTCTTCGCATCAGCTGCCCTTGTCGAGGACGTTTCCTCTGTTGGTTATTCTCGATTGAAAAAAAAAAGTCAGCCCGGTTACAATGTTTTGAGAAAATCCTTTGAGGTGTCTATCTTTTAATTTAACATAGCTGTGCAAGAATGTAGCAAGAAGATTATTTTGGCTATGAGGGAGGCCTCTGTGTTACCATAAAATAATGGTAGTATTGTGATTAGGTTTCACAACAAGTGAAATTAATGCACTTTTATAAAATCTTATGTTGCTGTATTGTATTGCACTTGCATAAGAGTCCCACGAGACCAATTTGTCTATGTACGAGTGAGACAGTGACACTGCGCCTTACAACCTTGGCTCCTTGTCAAACAGCAGCAGCAGCAGCAGCAGCAGCAGCAGCAGCAGCAATACAATTAGTCATTGTGCAAGCTGGCCCATTTTACACATAGTGCTGCCACTAAAACCTTCTTGTTGGCAGTTGCCGTTTACTGGTGCACTCTGCATTTTTTTTATGAATAAAGGGAAATGAATGATGGTTTGGAACGATTTGCAGCAAAATCCGGATGTCACATCGTCGTACAAATGTATGTTGTTAAGTAGTCAACATCTTAATAAAAGATGATCCATTGCAGCCACTGTACACAAATATAAGGTTAGCCGGGTGCTCCGCTTCCTTCCGTTCTATTTCTGCAAGAAATCATGACATTTTCAAGAACACTGGTGCATGTGGTCATTACGAAACAGTGTCAACATTGATGAGAGCGATTCTCAAATTCAGCTGTCCTTTCGAGGGCTTGCTGCTGCTTTACTTCAGAAAATAATCCCTAGATTGCCAGAGACAGACTTCATTAGCCCACACACAAATGCAGCCGGTTTTTCTTCCGTGACATTTGAGGACCTTTGACAAGTTTTTGGAACGCTGAGTTATGTCTGCGCAATTGCCTCAGATGCAAACAGAAGTAGCCTAATCTTTTCAGCGCTGAATGCCAAAAACTCCACAGCTCCACCTTCCAACAAGGTGCCCCGTTGTTCTTTTCAGCAGATTGATTCCTGCGGGCTGTAGAAAATGAACGGGAGGAATGAAAGAGAAGTTAAGAAAGACCGACAGGGAACTAAAAAAAAAAAAAAAAACAGTAAACTTGTATTTTTAAGGGCATCGCTTTATTATACGAAAAGGGACATCATATGTTTTAACCTGATTGTATCCAATATTTTTATTTCTTTTACCTTTTTGATAGTTTTTTTCTTTGTAAAAAAATAAAATAAATGAAAGTACTCTATGGTGGAGGTAACTTTCCCAACCTGACAGATCACTTCTTCATGGGCATGCAGCATAAAGAACAGACCCGCGGGCTTTGGGAAGCCCTGTACATGAGAATTTATTCTGTGAAGAATTAGACTGCAAGCTCCTTGGAGCAGGGACTCCTCTTCCTTAATGTTACTTTTATGTCTGAAGCACTTATTCCCATGACCTGTTATTTATATTATCTGTTATTTATTTGAGTACCACGTGTATTACTACTGTGAAGCGCTATGTACATTAATGGCGCTATATAAATAAAAACAAAAAACAAGATAAATGCTGCACACCAAAAACTGAAAACCCTAACTGATACTTGCTGTTACCGGTGCTCCAGATCCAGGGGGGTCCCTGTGAAAAACAGACTCCAACGTCAGCAAAGAAACGGAGGGTTCAGGGCTCTACGGGTTTAAAGAATTTATTATATCAAATACCCAACGTTTCAACCATCACAAAGTGGTCTTTCTCAAGTGTCACTTGAGAAAGACCACATTTTGATGGTTGAAACGTTGGGTATTTGATATAATAAATTCTTTAAATCCGTAGAGCCCTGAACCCATCCTTTTTTTTGCTATATAAATAAAGATATACAATACAATACAACTTTCTCGGTCTAGTATAAACAATCCCAATCTACAGCGAATCCACCGACCCCCGGGATCATTGCAGCTACCAGACCTTTCAATCACCTCTGTATTTTTCGACAGGAAAACATTACCCAGAACATTGTTCAATCTATCAATACATTAAAGGATAATTCGGCAAAATGTTAGAGTTCCACGGTGGGCAGGATGATACATTTTATTACACAAAAACAATTTGCAGCATGCGGGTTTTCAAAACGTGTTCTCCTTTAGGCAATTGGGACACAATGTCCCTCTTGTGTGTGTTTTGTTCTGTAATCATTTGTTTGACTAAACCCCATACAGGTCGTGCATTGGGGTTTCTTGTGATTGTATGACTCCAACATTAAGTGTAATATCCCATAAGTAATCGCCGCCTCGTTTCTGTACAGCAAAAATACTACAAAACCAGTTTGACAAACAGCACAAAAGTGTTAAAGAAAACAACCCTGATGCGCTGTGTTTTCGCCTGTGATAAGTCTCCTGCTCTTCTCTTGTACCAGGATTGCACCACATCTGAAGCAGAAACACTTTGGTTAATACACTAGGTAGAAAAATCTTGGGGTATTCAAAGTCGCTTGGCTGCAAAACCAGGACAGAGAATCGGTACCAAGTTGATAATGGATTAAAAGTCATATTGACGTCAAATGGCCTTTTCCCTTTGATAAATGTGGAGCAGTATGCCCTCGGTGTGACCACCCTTGTGGTCATTTCATGTGGTATTACATGTAATTGTATTACTATTTACCGTGCCAAATCTCTCGGCTGCAGAACTGTAGCAAAACCAATGCAATAAAGGCACTATAGAAATCTCTTGCTGTTTTCTGTCCCAGTTTTGCTGCTGGTAGACTTACCATAGAGAGATATACCCCTCCTCTCTATGGAGTTTATTTACAGTATGTACTGTAGGTCTCCTGGCTGCAAGACTGTGGCAAAATGGTGCAAGTAAAAGGAATTTAACGAAAAAGAAACAATGGATTGGAAGCTTTGTAAGTAATTTTCTTCGATAAATATGGTGCTAGTTTTGCACAAGTTTGACAGCCTGGAGGCTGCAAAACTGGTGTTTTCCTATTTTTCAATTTTCTCTACAAATGATGAAATAAGTATATACAGTAAACAGGATTTTTTTTTACTGAAGAGGGGCAATGCCGGTGTTAACCCTTGTGTTGCCTTTATGCTGTACCAGGTACAGTGTTATTTATTTATTTATTTATCAAATGTTTTAGCAGGAAGTAATACATTGAGAGTTACCTCTCGTTTTCAAGTATGTCCTGGGCACAGAGTTAAGATGACAAATAATACATGGTTACAAATACATAGTTACATAAGTGAACAGGGAATACATGATATACAAGCATTGCATGCACAGTTAGAGATAATATATATTATAGGCGTATGTAACAGTTACAGACTGGTGGTGACCATGAACAGTGTTTTGGAGTCAGATCTCGGGGGATAAGTGTTGCATGTGGTAGGGGTGAGGAGTTTGTTCAGATAGACGAGTACCTTGCCCAGAAAGTATTTGAAGGCAAGACAGGAAAGGTGAACTTTGCGCCTAGACTCAAGTGATGACCAATCTAGTTCTTTGAACATTTTGCAGTGATGTGTGTTGTAGTTGCATTGGAGAACACGTTATGCTATTTAAGCTCATTTTCTAGTGGCAATCGGAAGGAAAGTGGACCTCCCTCCCTTACTTGCACGTCACTAAGGAGGTGGTCACCCCCATGTGATCACTACCAAATCATCCAGCAGCATCAAGGATCGGCTAATGAAATGATCAATTATTTTAGTGCCCTTTGTTTACATACAATTCTGTTGGGTTTGTAGAGAAAGACTCTAGGGGTCACGTACAGTGCACACATTAAAAAATGCCAGCAAATGGCTTGAAATGTTGTTTTCGCAATGGGATATACAGTACTCAAAGGTTTCATGACATATTTAGAGCAGATTGTATGCTCTGCGCCCTCCGTCTGCATCAGCAGCTTTTTAATTATTACATGTGAACAAAAGGGATGTGTGTCAGGGCTTAGTAGTGATGTCACTGCTTACGAAGTGTGACCTAGGTTCAAATCCCAATGTCAGCTCTTCTTGTGACCTTACACAAGTCACTTTCTCTGTGCATTAGGTTCCAAAATTAGATTGTCAGTTCTTTGTGCAAGAGCTCAGACTCCCGGCAGAGATTGTCAGCACTATAGAATTCAAATTGTTATTGTGTTTTATGCAAATCTGGCTGTCCTCCACAGACGGAACAGTAAATAGCAATATATAGTAAATCTAGGGCACGTTTTTTGGCTTGTGAAGGTACGAGTTTGGAATGGTTCGCAAGCAGATACTTGGTGATCTGCAGAGCAGTGCAAACTTCTTAAAGTTGCTTCATTCGCAATCAGGAAGGTAAAACAAGTCCCCCTAAAACATGAAAAAAACAATTGAAAAATGAGCATTACAAAATGACCACCACTAAGTTTAACTCGATGGTTAATGCTCAATGAATTAAAACTATTGGGGCTATTTATCAAAAAGTTCCCAGCTGTAAAACCAGGGGAAGGAAACTGCAAAGAAAAACATTATTATTAAAGCCAATGGGATTTTTCTGTTTGATAAATCTGGTGCATGGCCTTGTAACCTTCAAACTTCCTCACCAAATGCACCAACATATCCCTGGCTGTGACAGACACAAAATACAATAATTCCAAGCAGTATAACATTATAAATCTCCTTCCCACCTCGCCAGATGACACTTTCAGCAAACAGAGGGATGGGTGGGAGATTTTCTTCATCCTGGGAGCGCGTTACTGAGCTCCAGGCCACTTCCTCCTCTACATATCACTCCCCCCAACTCACCCCCTCACCTCCAGCAAGCATCTCCCCTGCCTGCCATAGCAAACATAACCCCTTCATCCCGCCTGAGGGCCAGATGAATGGGCTACTCCATACTCTTGCCTCCCCCTCCCAACCACCCCAGGGCGTTATGTACCCACCAAATAGAGCAGACATGGGTAGCTCGGTCCTACGGTCAAGCTGCCCCTCCCCTATGTATCATGGATTTGTGTGTTTGCACCAGTTTTTCCTTGGTTTTGCAGCTGGGACACTTTAATAAATTACCCCCATCGTCTCTGAGTAAATTTCAATGTGCATTTCATTCATAATAACTAATCAAAATGAATAATTACTTGTCACGAACACTAATACTAAAATTGTCAAAGTAGCTCAGATATAATTTCTAAGTCTCCAGCCTTTACAATAACTGTGCTCAGAAGGTCGAAGGTTAAAATGCTGACAAGGTCAGTTCAGCCTTTAAGCCTCTGAGGTAGACAAAATAAGAACCAATTATAATTGAGCAATATTAAGTATAGCAACGTCTTTATGGCAAAGGGCTTTGAAATCTAAGGATGAAACGTGCGTTGTAAGTTGACAGCCAAAGACAACTTAATGGAGACATTTCCGCGTGTGTTTTGTTAGCAAATGATTCATTTATTCATGTTTGCCAAAACAAACTGTGTACATTTATTTTTTAGGCCCTCCAGGACAACGAGGCAGAAGGGGCAGAAGAGGTGAAACTGGTAGGTATTTCCTTTGCATATGATGTTTGTATATGGTGTGTCAGGTGTTCCTTCAAAATATGTACTTCTTTTTTTGACATTTAATTGAATTTAGTTTTTTTTCTATCGTCAAAGTGTCATGTTAGAAAAAATTACATCTTTTTTGCTTTTCCTGAACCTTAATTTAGTTGCATAATTGTTGTTACATCAAATTAACATCTATTTGTCACATAAAGAGCTTAAATTATTGCTATATGTGCAACAGTGCAGCCAAAGCTCAACATGTGATCACAATAACACATTTTTTCATTTGCCTTTCTTAATGCAAGTCATTGATGCTCTGATTTTCTTAGGGGTGCCTATATTTATTAATATATAATTCCAGGGCATCAGCATTGTTAATATTCAAGCAGCAAACCATGCAGTGATTGGTTTTTTTTTTTTCAATGTTTTTTTTTATAGCATTGAAGCAGGGGGTCTATGGAGCTGAACCCCATTCATTTCCGCTCCGGGGAACCCCTACTTCTGGAGATACTTACCTCCGTAATAGGTGCCAGTAGCCGCCCTGCTCGGCTAGCAAATGGCTGTTCAAAGCTTGCACGCTCTCTGTTCCAATAGGAAGCTCTGATGTCATCGGTGCAGCTTCCTATTGGCCCATGTGACGCGGGAGCTTTAAACTTTATAGCCCAGCAGACACAGCTGGAGCGGCTGCCGGCACCTACTATGAAGGTAAGTATCTTCTGAAGCAGGAGGCCACAGGAGCTGAATGGGGTTCAGCTCTGGAGAACCCCTGCTTCAATCCTATGTAAAAAATAAATAAAAAAACCTTGCAAAAAAAACTTAATGGCTTAGATTGCTCCTTTAAATAAAATATTGCGGTCAATCCTGACTTTGTTTGTTGACGAGGAAATACAATGTTAACCCTTCAGTGTTTGAGGGATCAGCAAGCCAATACTTTTAAGCAAGCAGAGAGAACATCTGTTCCATTAATTAAGTGTAGCCTGTCGGAGGACTCTGCACACACACACTACTCAGCAGAGAAAGGGTTACAGTCTTTATGCAGCCTTTTGTTATCTGATATCATTTAGTGATAAGTTTCCAGCATTTAAAGCTGCACCTGTCAGTTGGTGGAGAAAAAGAAAGTGGTGTCATAAGCATATCTAATACATGTTGTACTTGTATACTAAAGAACTCCAAGGGCAATGTGCCTGCTTACTCTTATAAAACAGACCTTGCGCAGTAAAGCAATTTTTCTACAGCAAAGAAAAAAAAAGAAAAAAGTATTTACTGGGCTATGAATCAACCTTGCAAAAAAGAAATTCAATATCAAAAGTGAATTAAAGATACATCTGTTAGCGCTTTTGTGCTGTCCCAGCATCTTGTATTACTCAGAAATCAGAGGAAGGCAGGAAAGCTAATTGAAAGCATTGATTGGGGAGCTGCAGACGCTCAGTTTAATAAGATTGCAAAATAACGGGCTTGACTGGCAAAACGTTCATTTCACAGTACCCTGAAGGTATGCTTTGTGCAGGCCTGCAGACCAAGCTAATGAGTACAAGGTGAAGATATCATGTCACAACGTGTTACAGTTTAATAGCTACTCCTTTATTGTGGTCTCGGGGAAGCAGGTGATGAAAGGAAAGCGCCAGAGGCTCATGTGACCACTGACATACATGTAAATTGGGGGGAAAAAACAAATCGGGCAAAATCTAATCTGCAAACAAGGTACCACCTTTGATTCTTGAAGATCTCCGTGGGAAAAAGGTCTTGAAAATTCATTGCCATCAAAAATGCAGCAAATCCAGTTTTAAATAAGGAAATGTGGCAGTCGGTATCCAACACCATTCCTAATTTTTGTTGACCTCTGAAAACGAGTGCCAGAACTTAGTCCTTATTGTGAGTTCCCATACCAAAATAGTCCTAGAAGTGTCAACATCTGGTACACTGACAATGTGCATGATATCGACACCCCTTTACCTATCACTAGCTCCGGGGTGGCCAACTCCAGATCTCAAGGGCCATGAGCAGGTCAGGTTTTAAGGATATGCCTGCTTCAGCACACGTGGCTCAGGTCATTGAATGTGCTGAAGCAGGGGTATCCTTAAAAACTGACCTGTTGATAGGCCTTGAGTTTGGTTCTAGCTGTAGAGGGTTTTATAATATGTATTTGGCCTCTTACTCTGAAAAAAAGTATTTCCACTGACTGGCTCCAGTTGTAGGCTGTTGCTTCTGTTAAACCATAAACTATGGAAGAAATATATCTTTTATAATATTGAGTTTTGCTTGTGTTTTGATATTTTCAATGATGATTGCACAATTATTTATTGCTTTGTCTCTATTGTACATCTTCATTCCAGCCTATATGCTAACAAATTTGTTTTATTCGTTGTTTTTCTCTCTCCCTTCACAGGACCTCCTGTAAGTATTATATACTCTCTTATCCTAGCAGACATGGTAAGGTTTTGAAATGTACAACTTTGGCAAAGTCCTGAAAGTTTTCGAAGAGCTGCGAATAATTGCCAGATTGGTTTGAGACTTTAAAAATGTACGTTTCTTCATCTGCAATTTAGGTAATGATGTGTAACTATATAAATTAAAAAACAACTAAACATAATAAAAACTTTAGAAACAAGCTATATATCCTGTATAGCAATGTAACCATTTTGTAAAGAGATTTGCGGGGTATATGTATTAGGCTAAAACTGGAGAAATAATGTTATAACAGCGATGCTTTTTTAATATACATCTCGTGCAGTTTGTGCCGCTGAAAGGCACAATTCTTGCCTCAATACATAAGCCCTTATTCTTTTTATGCTTTTAGTACGGGAAGAAGGCTCAGAATGGGGATCTGAAGACAGTGGTAGTCTGTGCCACATTTACTGTAATGATCATATAGGCTATTGCCATCAGAACTGGGGGATCTTTCTATTAATTCAGCACTGCTCAGTATTCCTGGAGCCTCTTGGTTCGAAAGACATATACAGAAAAAAAATAGATGCTTGTAACTTCCAAAAAAATCAACACATTCTATTGGCATCGCCAGTATTGGCTGTAATCCAATAGCTTGTGTTCCAATGAAGTAAAAATGACATCTCCAAGAGCTCTAAGAGTAAAGAGTGATATACAGTATTAAAAAAACCCTGGTTCTGAAGTTCTAAATAAAAGTGTCAATGGGATTGTAACTGCGGGTAAATTAGAAGTTCAGTTGCTTATGTTATTCAGGTGCGAGTCTACTTTGTCACAGTTTAAATGTAACCTAAAAGAATGAAACCGTAATAATATTTCTTGTTTGAAAAGATATGTGGAATACAAGAAAACAGACTGTTCTGATGTTACACTTCGCTAGTGTGTTATAGTATATTACAGAAACATTTCGGAAATTGTACCAATTTAAATGTCCATATGTAGTGATTATTTTAGAATTTCTTCTTCCAATAGAAGCACTTTTTTTTTGGCTTCTTCTACTCGACTATTTGCATGGTAAATGTAAAGCAGACAGAGTAAAATCATTTGCAGTTAAATGGGAATATTTTTTTTCAATACATGAGGCAGAATGCACAGAACAAAAGTAAATCATTTTATCAGAGACCTTTCCGATGATATGAGGGAAGTCTCACTATTCTGGCACAAGCCCACTGTGGCAAGGGAGTAGGATCAGGTAGCTAAACGCATCTCCTTTAAATGCACACAGAGTCCTATTTTCTCTAACTTTTATTGGAGGGGGTATACAGAAGGTATAAAATAACTGGCAGGTAACATTTGTGGGGAGAAGGTAAAAAAAGAATGCTTTTCTGGGGGGGGGGGAGCAGTGAAAGATGCATCTATTCACTACTGCTGCTGGTTGTAAAAGAAAGCATGCTTTCCTGTGCAAGCAGGAACAAGACATGGGGTATACCAACTAGCAGGGGAGGGATAGGCAAACCATCCCAGATTTGAGCAGAGGGGGGTTGCCAAGGCAACAGGCTGGGAAGCCACACGGGAAAGCAACAATACTGCAATTTTACACTGAGGAGTGCTGGCAGCCTCAGAACAGGGAAAACAAACGTCCAGTGAGGTTCCAGGGCACTCACCTTATGCCTTAGCATTTGTTGACTTCATTCTCTGTTCTTCAAAAAATCACAATCACAACAGTGAAGAAGAGACATTATCAAAACACTTTTCATGAACACATTCTTAATGATTCTGATTTGTTTTAAAAATGTGTTCGCCGAACTGTCTTAATAATTAATGCTGTGGACAGAGGCATATTATTGTACTTCTGGTCATATCAGTGCAAATACTGTAGCATTCAGTCTAGTTCAATGTTTACATTTCTAGTATTGCCTTTTGGGAGTTAAAGTTCTGTGTGTTTGTTAACTGCATCATAAGTGGTAGTGTCAATTTCAGCATATATAAATTTCCTGAAACACTTCTCTGGCAAATGTTTGGTTTCTTTCTATAATGCCAGTTTAATATCTGCCTTTTTCTGTATAAGACTAATTTGCCAATTTAACATTCATATTGTTTGGAGCTAGGAAAACCTTGGTTGTTTATACCTTTGAAGAGAGCAATATGAACAGTATGCACAGCTTTTAAAGGAGCAATCCATGCAGTTTAAAAATATATACTGTATATATTTTTTTTATTAGTTTATCACAGGATTGAAGCAGGGGATCTCTCCAGAGCTGAACCCCATCAATTTTAGCTCTGGTGACCCCCTGCTTCCGGAGATACTTACCTCCGTAGTAGATGTCGGTAGCCACTCTTCTTGGCTAGCAGGGATCACGTACTGGCCGCTTTTCAAAGCTTCCACATCCAATAGGAAACAGCGACGTCATCGGTGCGGCTTCCTATTGGCCCGCGTAACACGGGAGCTTTAAACTTTAAAGCCCAGCTAGCTCAGCCGGAGCTGCTACCGGCACCCACTATGGAGGTAGGTATCTCTGGAAGCAGGGGGTCCCCAGAGCTGAAATGAATGGGGTTCAGCTCTGGGGACACTCTGTTTCAATCCTGTGTTTAAAAAAAAACATGCTTGGATTGCTCTTTTAAAAGCTCCTTTATGTCAATATTGCTGTCTTCAAAGGTTTACACAGGCCAGGTTTTTTCCTATCTCCAAACAATTTGTATGTTAATTTGGCAAATTTGTATTATGCAAATGTAGCCAGGTCCCCTTTGACTCCCCGGTTCACCATTGAGAAGGCAGAGAGACAGGAAGGCCCTCTAGAGGTCGCGCAGGCGCAGTTAAGCATAGCGGCGGCCATTACAGCTTCGCACAGGCACAGTAAAGATAGCGCACGTGGTCCCAATGCTAAAGAGGTCCTGAGTGGACTACAATTCCCAGCAGCCTCTGGGGACTGCCCTTTCACCCACATCACGTGCAGCCAGCCAGCAAATAGGGTTTGCAGCTTCTCCTGTGGAAGAAGGATACAATGTTGCAGAGACCACGCTAGTCAGTTGGAGCTGGGAGAAGGAAGGGGGAGGAAGTGTGTAAGGAGCAAGTGGCTTCTTACACTAGGTCAGGTTACCCCCCGGCCCCAGGTAGGCCCCACTCCCTACTAGGTTAGTGGGTAAGTTCATAGGGAAGGCCCCTTAGGTAGGGGCACTGCCCTTAGGTGAGAGTGAGTCTAGTCAGTGACACAGCTGCAGTGCTGTGTGCTCTGACAAGAAGAGACAGTATGGCTTTGAGTGCAGCCACAGCAGTTCGTTTGACTGTGTCAGTGGAAGGCCCCTCATAGGAAGAAGGGGGGTTGCTTTCTAAGTTATACAGTGTGTGTAATATCACCAGTGCCAGTTGCACGTGGTGAACTGCCAAAGTCTGGGATCAGACAGAATCTACAGCAAGAGATATTCTGCATGCAGGGGCTAGGGTAGAGGTATACCCCCAGGGCCCAGTTAGTCCCCTGAGACACTAGAGTAAAACTGTATGTGATAGGGACTGCCTTAAGACAGGGACTCCTTCACATACTCAGAGAAAGAGACATGCTGCAGGACAGTGCCTGAATGCCTGTGCAGCCTGAGTGCAGAAAGAGTATCCATTCCTGCAGAGAGCAGCGCAGTGCGGCGTGGGATCACTGTGCGGTGTTGCTGAGTTCCAAGGATTACCCTGATCAGGAGCAGTGATCAGGGAGGTAGTATAATAAGTGCACCACCGGGCCCCAACACAGGGAAGCGCTATCCCTCACACTCACATTCACCTTATTGTTGTGGACACTCAAGGGACATGTGGGTGAGGGGATGGTATGCATTCAGGGTGATGCAATGTTATTTCTATGATGAATTGATGTTATGCAAAGAGAGTGTCATTGAAGTTATCGTTCATGCTCAGTAAATACTGTTTATTCACACGGTGTGTATTTACTGTATGTGGGTTCTGGTGAGGGCACACTCCCACCACGTTGGGATCCCTCATCAGTGGAGTCGCTGCACCGAGTGTAAGTATATACCCCAGGTTCCCTGTGGCCGAAGCTCAGCCCTCCTGGTTGTCAAACAGGTACAGTACCACACTAATAAGTAGTCAGATACACCTACCCACCCCAATCTCACTTAGGGTGGGGGGAAAGAGGGCTACACAGAAAATGGTGAAAATTTTACCCCTCAACATTACACACTTATAAAGTATAAATATGTTTAAAACTATTACTAATTATGCCCAAGAGAAATACTGGAATATCAGTGATCTATCCACCGGGTTCTAAACAAGGAATGACCTGTATGTACTTACTACATGCAGGAGGAGATATACACAGAGAACATAATTTTGCTTGCATTTTCCGCATTTAAAAATCAGTAGCAGTAACTGTCTAGTAAACTAGGCTGGTTCCTATGGAAATTCGTGTGAAATGATTCTTGGAAAATGAATATGGTGAGAAGAGAATATGAATTGGTTATTATTAGAGAATTCCATATTTAAGCTTGTACAGTTTGTTCTTGAGAGTTGTGATACCCTGTAGGACCAATGTAAGAGATTGTCACACGTAGTAGTACTCCAAAGTTTCTTCCTTATAGCTACAAAGTCAAAACAAAAGTATCATAGGCAGTAAAAATATAAGGTCTTGATATATTACATTATTTTCTGAACTCCACATTACTGTATTTAAAGATGCAATCCAATCTAATTTTTTAACATAGGATTGAAGCAGGGAGTCTCAGGAGCTGAACCCCATACATTTTTAGTTCCGAGGGCTCCCTGCATCCAGAGATATTTAGCTCCGTAGGGGGAGACATAACTGCTTCGCTCGGCAAGCAGGATTCACATACTGTAATGGCAGAGTTTCAAAGCTCCCGTGCCCGGCGGGCCAATAGGAAGCTGTGATGTCATCAGGTGTGGCCTCGTTTTGGTGCGGGTGATGCGGGAGCTTTAAACTCCACCGAGATACCGGCACCCCTTTGAAGGTCTGTATTTCAGGAAGCAGGGGGTTGAATGATGCCAGCCAATCAGAATGGCTGAGTTTCAATTGCCTTTAAGATGACGTCATCAAAACAAAGATGGCCGGTGACACATGTTACGGTAGCCAATCAGAGCGTGGGAACTCCATCCCAACTCTGATTGGCTCAAGTAGACCATGTGACAGAGGCTTTGCTTCAGCCAAACAGAATTGGGATGGAGTTCCCACACTCTGATTGGCTACCGTACATGTGTCGCCGGCCATCTTTGTTTTGATGACGTCATCTTAAAGGCAATTGAAACTCAGCCATTCTGATTGGCTAGCGTCATTGCCTTTAAATGACGTCATCATTTTTTTTAAAAAATCCGGCCAAATCACATGTTTTCACGGCCCAATCAGGACCGTGGGAAACATTTGACCAAAATGTGACGTCATAGGCCTACAAGAGCCTATGTCGCCTCATTTTTAAGCCAGACGCTGAAGAGGGAACACCTCCCCTCCTAAGAAGAGAAGAAGGGCGTGGCGGAAGAAGACGGAAGAAGATGGAGAAGACCCCAAAGAAGAAAAGAAGACCCCAAGACTGACGGGAAGGATTACAAATAGAAGAAAGAAGACACCGTTATGGATTGTAAGGGTTTTTTATTTTATGGCTTACCTGTGGATTGGTTCCAGTGCTTCCGGGTCGCCTGGATTTCGGTGAGTGGGCATCTAATGGTGAGTAAACAAGAGAAAAATGTATTATTTTTACTTTTACAGGTTTTTATGATTTTTGATTCATGTCTTTTATTTTTTCAGTCCCATTTAATGCCCATGAATGTATCTATGTATATACATACATTCACGGACACTGAATGGTTGTATTCTATGTGATTTTTGAATGTAAATGCATTGTTTTTTATGCTCTATTATTGCCCCTGTATGTTATGTATATCTATCTATATGGATAGACATACAGGGATAATAATTGATTGTTTTGCTAATGTTTATGTTCTTTTCATTTATGACTAATGTATTTATCAGCTTTATTTTGTCATTGGTGTATTGTATTGTATTGTATGTCTTTATTTATATAGCGCCATTAATGTACATAGCGCTTCACAGCAGTAATACATGTGGTAATCCAATAAATAACAGATAATATAAATAACAGATCATGGGAATAAGTGCTTTAGACATTAAGGAAGAGGAGTCCCTGCTCCGAGGAGCTTACAGTCTAATTGGTAGGTAGGGAGAACGTACAGAGACAGTAGGAGGGAGTTCTGGTAAGTGCATCTGCAGGGGGCCAAGCTTTATGTGCCATGTGTTCAGAATAGCCACAGTCCTATTCATATGCTTCTTTAAGCAAGTGTGTCTTAAGGTGGGTCTTAAAGGTGGATAGAGAGGGTGCTAGTCGGGTACTGAGGGGAAGGGCATTCCAGAGGTGAGGGGCAGTCAATGAAAAAGGTTTAAGGCGGGAGAGGGCTTTAGATACAAAGGGGGTAGAAAGAAGACATCCTTGAGAAGAACGCAAGAGTCTGGATGGTGCATAACGAGAAATTAGGGCTGAGATGTAAGGAGGGGCAGAAGAGTGTAAAGCTTTAAAAGTGAGGAGAAGAATGGAGTGTGAGATGCGGGATTTGATCGGAAGCCAGGAGAGGGATTTCATGAGGGGAGATGCTGAGACAGATCTAGGAAAGAGTAGAGTGATTCTGGCAGCAGCGTTTAGGATAGATTGTAGGGGAGACAGGTGAGAGGCAGGAAGGCCGGACAGCAGGAGGTTACAGTAATCAAGACGGGAGAGAATGAGGGCCTGAGTCAGAGTTTTAGCAGTCGAGCAACAGAGGAAAGGGCGTATCTTTGTTATATTGCGGAGGAAAAAGCGACAGGTTTTAGAAATGTTTTGAATGTGAGGGGCAAATGTGAGAGAGGAGTCGAGTGTGACCCCAAGGCAGCGTGCTTGGGCTACTGGGTGAATGATCGTAGTTCCAACAGTAATGTGGAAGGAGGTAGTAGGGCCAGGTTTGGGAGGAAGTATGAGGAGCTCTGTTTTAGCCATGTTGAGTTTAAGGCGGCGGAGGGCCATCCAGGATGATATAGCAGAGAGACATTCAGAAACTTTGGTTTGTACAGTAGGTGTAAGGTCGGGTGTTGAGAAATATATTTGTGTGTCGTCAGCATAGAGGTGATAATTAAACCCAAAAGATGTTATTAGGTCACCTAGAGAGAGTGTATACAGAGAAAAGAGAAGAGGTCCCAGGACAGAGCCCTGGGGTACCCCCACAGAGAGATCAATAAAGGAGGAGGAGGTATTAGCAGAAGAGACACTGAAAGTACGATGGGAGAGGTAGGATGAGATCCAGGATAGAGCTTTGTTCCGAATGCCAAGAGTATGGAGAATGTGAAGGAGAAGAGGGTGGTCCACGGTGTCAAATGCTGCAGAGAGGTCGAGTAATATGAGCAGAGTGTAATGACCTCTGTCTTTGGCAGCATGGAGGTCGTCAGTTATTTTAGTGAGGGCTGTTTCCGTGGAGTGAGCAGTACGGAAGCCAGATTGTAGAGGGTCTAGGAGAGAATAGGTGTTGAGAAAATGGAGCAAGCGAGCGAATACAAGACGTTCAAGGAGTTTAGAGGCAAAAGGCAGGAGGGAGACAGGCCGATAGTTAGAAAGACAGGTAGGGTCAAGCTTGCTGTTTTTGAGTAATGGTATGACTGTTGCATGTTTGAAGGAGGATGGAAAGGTTCCAGAGCAGAGGGAGAAGTTAAAAATGTGCATGAGCGTAGGGATTATAGTAGGAGCAAGAGGTTTTAGGAGATGGGAGGGAATGGAGTCAAGAGGGCAAGTGGTAGAGGGAAAAGAGGCGATCAACAGCGACACATCCTCCTCTGAGACAGTGGAAAAAGAGTCAAGGAAGGCAGGAGGAGAGTTAGGAAGAGGTGTAGGATGGGAGGAAGAAACAGAGGGGATGTTCTGCCGTATGGATTCCACCTTTTCCTTAAAATAGTCAGCAAAGTCCTGAGCGGAGATGGAGGAAGGAGAGGCAGCGGAGGGTGGTTTGAGTAGAGTATCAAAGACAGAGAACAGTCGGCGTGGGTTAGAATTGTGCATGTTGATTAGTGAAGAAAAGTAGGCTTGTTTAGCTTGTGAGAGGGCAGAGTTGAAACAGGATAGCATAAATTTGTAGTGAAGGAAGTCTGCGAGAGTATGAGATTTCCTCCAGAGGCGTTCAGAGGAACGAGTGGAGGAACGCAGCATGCGCGTGTGGGAATTTAGCCAGGGTCTAGGGTTAAAAGGGCGAGTGCGGCAGAGAGAAAGCGGGGCATGTAGATCAAGAGAGGAGGACAAGGCAGAGTTGTAGTTCCTGACCAGTTTGTCAGGGTCTGTAGCAGATCTGAGAGAGGAGAGGGAGGAGTGTAACGTGGACTCAAAGTCAGGTAAGTGAATAGAGCGCAGGTTTCTGCAGAACCGGGGTGTAGATGGAGGTGGAGAAGTTGAGAAGCGAGATAGAGAGAATGAGATGAGGTGATGGTCAGAGAGAGGAAAAGGGGAAATGGAGAATTCAGAGAGAGAGAAATTTTTAGTGAAAACCAGGTCTAAGTAGTGGCCATCCTTGTGGGTGCTGGCTGCAGTCCACTGTTGAAGGCCAAAAGAAGAGGTTAGAGAAAGAAAGCGGGAAGCCCAAGGGAGAGAGGGGTCATCAATGTGGCAATTGAAGTCCCCAAGGAGAAGAACAGGGGAGTCTGAAGAGAGGAAGAAAGAGAGCCAAGATTCAAAGTGAGAGAGAAAGGCAGAAGGGGGATGAGTAGAGGTAGGTGGGCGATACATGACCGCCACATGAACAGGGAGAGGAGAGAAGATCTGGACAGTGTGAACCTCAAAGGAGGGAAAGGCAAGAGAGGGGGGAATAGGAATAGTTCGGTAACGGCAGAGAGATGAGAGCAGGAGCCCCACACCTCCACCCCTGCCATCAAGGCGCGGAGTGTGGGAGAAGGAAAGGCCACCATAAGAGAGGGCAGCTTCCAGAGCAGAGTCAGTCTGAGTGAGCCAGGTCTCAGTTATAGCAAAGAGAAGCAGGGAGTGAGAGAGAAAGAAGTCATGCACAGAGAGGAACTTGTTAGAGAGGGAGCGAGCATTCCAAAGGGCACAGGAGAAAGGGAGAGAGGAGGGAGGGTGGCAGGGGATGGGTATGAGGTTGGAGGGGTTAACACCAGAAGGAGTAGAAGTTGTATGTGGGAGGCGAGGACGAGAGCAAGTAGAAATAAGGCAGGGACCAGGATTGGGAGAGATATCCCCAGAAGCAAGGAGGAGAAGCATGGATAGAAAGAGGATGTGTGAGGATGATTTGTAGGGGTGTGTTTTAGTGCAGGAGGTATAGCTGTGTGGTGACAGAGGACGCAGGTAAGAAAGGAGTTCATGTGAACTGAGAAGTGGGGAAGAAAGGAGAGATGGAGATATATGAATAGAGTTAGAGACATAAGGAGACTGGTGGAAGGAAGTGCATAATTTGAAAATAAGTGCGGTTGCAGCAAATATAAAAAATAAAGGCGGCATCACAGCAATAGTTAAGTGTTGAGATGTGCAGTCTTAGATAGATGATATCCTCTTTTCCAACGTAGATCAAAAGCAGGAATCAGAAGCAGTAGGTGATGTCCACTTTTCCACTTCTTTTTGAACTTCCTTTTTAAACTTCATAAATACTTGAAACATATATACTTAAAAGCATATCTGCTTAAAAGCATGGCTGCTAGCAGCAATGGCTGTTAGGAGTTTACTTATATACTTTTAGAAAGTCACCTGGTTGGCACAACAAACTTAATTAGCACATGTGAGGGTAGTTAAAGCAAATGGTTTTTCTAAGGTGGGTGTTGCCTTGCCTTGCCTTGCACAAGTGTGAAAGCTGAATTAAATTAAGACAGTAGGGGGATGATTTACAGACAGACAATTGGAATATGTTTTTACCTAAATAGAACTAAATACACAGCATGGGAGGATATCAGGATAGACAGACAATTGGAATATGTTTTTACCTAAATAGAACTAAATACACAGCATGGGAGGATATCAGGATAGACAGACAATTGGAATATGTTTTTACCTAAATAGAACTAAATACACAGCATGGGAGGATATCAGGATAGACAGACAATTGGAATATGTTTTTACCTAAATAGAACTAAATACACAGCATGGGAGGATACCAGGATAGACATTGGTGTGAATAATGTAATTTGTATTTAGTTACAGGTTATTTTTAATGGCTTATTTCTGGTAGTTAGATTAGAATGAGTGTGGTTACTTTCAATTAGAATTCTTTTGGCAATGGTTTGGCTTTAGGAATTGAATAGGGAATTGTATAATTGATTTGTATTGTATTGTAATTGGTTTAGGAAATGGATTAATTAATTGATGGTAAATGTATTGATGTTGCTTAGTTTCTATTTGATTTTCATGATGGCATTGGTGGTTAGGGGATATTGTTAGTAGTGTATGTTATTGTTACATATATTTTGCACAGTGTTACATGATGCACAGATTAATTGCATCATGTACATACTCCATCCAATTGTGTGACATTTCATATACATTTGTGTAGCTGCTGGTTTGTTGGTTTATATTTACAATTGATGCTGGATTTATTGTAACATGCAATGTGGTGATTTTAAGATTAAAAAATCATGTTTTGATTTATGCATGTTTTATGTGTTTCATAATGGGCAAATAATCTATTATCCATATCTGGATAATAGTTATTTTGCACATTATTGTACTGTATGTGTTGGGGGGGGCGGGGGTGGATGTATGTATGTATTTAATGTATAGGCCCGGTTTATTTTTTTTACATACAGGGTTGGTTCCTTTTTGTTTTGCGAGAGACCTCTGGAGACCACCTGAGGTCTCCTCAGGCTTCTCATGGGTAACAGGCTGGCGGGTCCACGGGGGACACCTGCGGGGAAGAATCGGTGGCCCCACTTCTGTGGGGGCACCGCGGAACCGTAGGGACCACCCGTGGGTCCCCAGACCCCCGTGGGAACCACCTGAGGCCCCTCAGACACCTGTGGGTCTGACCCGGGGCCCCCCAGACATCCGCGGGCCTACCTTGGGGACCCCATTGTGGCCCACGGTGACCCAAGGAGACCACCTGGTGGGCCATGGCGCCTGGCGGGATCCACCAACAGGCCTCCAGACCCTGTGTGAAACATGATGCTGGTAACCTGTAGGTCTGTGCTGTGACCCGTCAGGCCCACCGGGGACTCACGTGGGCCTGGGGTATGAACCCTGTATGTAAAATAATAAATCATGTATTTATGGGGGGGCACAGGGGGTGGGTTATGTATGTAATAAATATAATGATGTTTATTGTGGGGCAGTGTATTGTTTTTATTGTGGGTACTGGGGGTGGGGGGAGGGGGTATTGGCCCCAAGTGTATGTGGGTAGGCCTCCCGGCTGGGTAGTGGGTGAGGGTGGTTAGGCCTCACGGGGTGGGGGGTTAGTGGGGGAGGGTATGTAGGCCTCCCGAGTGGTGGGTGAGGGTGGGTTAACCCCTTGATGACTGTAGCAGTTAATAACCGCTATGGTGATTAAGGGGTTAGGGGACATTACATTGGATGTTTTTATTCTTGTGTATGTTTTGCAGCATCGGAGGGACATGGGCAGGATGAAGATGAGGATGAAGACGGCCTTCATTGTGGGTGCCTGTAAAATGTAAGTGTAATATATTTGTAGCCCTTTTTCTGAACCCTCCCAAAGGAGTCACTGTACACAACCTGCGGCTCCAGGAGATCTGAGCCTCCGCTAGCTGGGAGCCTGGGGTAACACTTATTAGCGCAGCGCCTCCACTTGCCCAGGATCCCCGTCACGTAAGATTTCCCTGGGCAAGAAACATACAACACATATGTGATGCAACCACTTTACTGTAATGCAATGAATAATCCTTATCACTCTAATGCAACGTAGACATAACACATATCAATACACACACACACAGCATATCCTAACACATAACCTAACACATCAATGCCTAACACCTTAATAACTGGCACCGTCCTTATTGGCCACGCTCCTATTGAGTACCGTCTCTGTCCCGCTACCGCGTGCTCCACACCGTGTCCATGTACGGTAATGTATTGGTATAGGCTCAGTTCTTTAGCCACTCGCTTAGTGTCCCTAAAGAGTTACGCCTAAGGCGGTATCAGCGCCTGATGACCGGTGTTGGTGCACTTGTTGTTACAATATACCTTCCGGTCACAGCGGTGACCGGTACCTCTTCACAAAGGATCCGATGCCTCCGACCCTTGACCTCCAGATGTCGCGGTGTCCAGCCGTCTGATTCCAGATGACTGCAGCCGGCTGCAACTCTGTGCTTTGTCCCTAACTAATGTATAGTAGGGTGACAATCACTTCCACTACAGGGCGTCCCTGCAGTACAGCAGCGTACTGTGACTCAGGGGATGCTCCTATGGGCCTGAGGGGATAGCTGGCCTATGCAGGCGGGTCACGGACCCCCTGCACTCACACTACCTCCTTCAGCCCACGTCCAGATCTCCTCTGACTAGCGTGGTCTCTCCCCCACGCTTCCCTTTCCTGCTCCCGTCATCCTAGCCTTCTGATTGGTTCATTACATCAGGTGACTGCCCAGGAGCTCATGGGAGTTGTAGTTTCTCCATGGAGCCTCTCTGCCTTAATCTGCACAGACACACAGCTATTACATCAGCCACTGCCTGTCTCACTCTGCTCTAACACACTGTAACACTGTTGCAGACACTGCACAGGCCTCTCACTGAACAGAGTCAAACACCAACTGAACACACATCCTTACATATTTTTACTGTATTTATTGTAATGTATATGTATTTAAAATGCATTATTATCCATATGTGGATAATAGTCTTTTTGCCCATTACTGTACTGTATGTGTTAGGGGGCAGGGAGGATGTGTATTGTTTATTGGGGGCAATTGTCCCCAATAAACATGCTTTTGTGCCTTAACCCCTTCATTGCCTTAGCGGATAGCCGCTAAGGTAATGAAGCTGCTTTAATGTTTTCTTATTAATAGTGTGCGGGAGCAGGGGGTCCCCTGAGCTGAACTGCATTGATTTGTGCCTCAGGGACCCCCTGCTTCCCGAGTTACAGGCCCCGGTTTGGGGCATCGGTGCCAGTGTCGCCACCATCTTTATAGAGCCCACGTCGCTTCTTGGACGCTATAAAGATGGCGGCGACACTGGCACCCGATGCCCCATACCGGGGCCTGTAATTCGGGAAGCAGGGGGTCTCTGAGGCAGAAATCAATGCGGTTCAGGTCAAGGGACCCCCTGCTCCCGCACACTATTATTAAAATGTACATTAATGCAGCTTCATTACCATAGCGGATAGCCGCTATGGTAATGAATTATTATTTATTATTATGTGTGTTTTAATACTATTGTAGATGTGCATGGTGTCTCCTGAGCTTAACCACATTGGTTTCAGCCTCGGGCACCCCCTACTTCAGGAGATACAGGCCCCTTAATGGGGTGCCGGTATCCCTCTGCAGAATTTAAATGTCCCGGTAACGTGACACGGGAGCTTTAAAGTGCAGGGGATACCGGCACCCCATAACGGGACCTGTATCTCCTGAAGTAGGGGGTCCTCGGACCTGAAACCAATGCGGTTCAGCTCCAGAGACCCTCTGCTCATGTACACTATTATTAAAATGTATTTATTTAGTGTATGATCGCCTGTAACAGTCTTGCATGGAGATACAGAATCTCCATGCAAATGTTACATAGGGCTTTTTTTTCTATCAGCTTTTGTTCGTAAAGGTTAAGAACGCTAGCAGGGGGGGGGAAAGCAACACGTACGCTGTGGCTGTTCTGAGCTATTTTGAGCAGGTACGTTAAAAAATGGGCTCAAGGCCTTAGTGAATCGCGTCCCCGGCCTCACTTTTTAACGAACCTGCTTTTTTGGAAAATCAGAACGCAAAGCCATTGAGCTTAGTGCATAGCCCCCTATGTCTTTATTTATATAGCGCCATAAATGTACGTAGCGCTTCACAGTAGTAATACATGTTGTAATCATATAAATAACAAATAATATAAATGCCAGAACATGGGAATACGTGCTTCAGACATAAGAGTAACATTAAGGAAGAGGAGTCCCTGCCCCGAGGAGCTTACAATCTAATTGGTAGGTAGAGAGAACGTACAGAGACATTAGGAGGGAATTCTAGTAAGTGCGTCTGCAGGGGGCCAAGCTTTATGTAACATGTGTCCAGGATTATCCAGTGCTATTCATATGCGTCTTTAAGCAAATGTGTCTTAAGGTGGGTCTTAAAGGTGGATAGAGAGGGGGCTAGTCAGGTATTGAGGGGAAGGGCATTCCAGAGGTGCGGGGCAGAGGTAAAACGTGCGCTAATAACGCAGTACGGTCAACGCATCACATTTCGTTAGCAGAAGTTATTACAGTACTGCTACATTTGTACAGATGTAGCAAGACTAAGGCCTCGTCCAGGTAGGGAATGGGCGTGCTGGTGCTCCGGCGCTGCGCCCTGCTCAGCCGTGCTTTTCCTGGCCGGCTAGATGCGTGCGCGTCTGGGGGCGCGGCCCCGACGTCACGGAGCTGGTTCGACCTCATTGGGCGAACCGCTCACGTGATGCGCTTGTGAGCAGCAAAATCAATTTTGCTTGCTCGGCAAGCGGCTGAGCACCGAACAGGCGCGCCCGCCCGCTCACGCAGGCCACGCGCATTGTCGCAACGGTTCCAGCGTGAGCACGCGCACCCGCTCAGCGCCACCCTGGACAACGCTGTGGGGTTCAATGCTTCGGAGTTGGACCATGCAGCATTAATCCTTTTGGGCCATCTGCAGGAAGAGAAAATACCAGTACTCACCCTACAGATGAGCCGCCCAGCCGTGTCCAGACCCTGTCTGCAGACACCTTTGCCGTCTGGACCTGTGTCTCCCCATCAATGGAGGTAAGAGATGCAGGCTGTATTTCCCTTCCCTGGATGTTATAAATGCCCTTACTGTACATGGAGGAAAAGGAAAAAAAAGAAAAGTGCAAGAATGCCCATAGCGTAACACAGTTTTATTTGAAAAAATATGGAAGTTAAGTGAAATACAACTCGCAATGTTCTAAGTAAAAGCAAGCGTTCACACTTTTGGAAAGTAGAATGCCTCACGGAAGAAGTCTCCCTTCCCAGCTGATCAAGTCGAGGGGTCGCTCCAATGACGTCACCGCCCTTATATGGGGCTCTGCATTATAAGTCGGAGTTATATGGCCATATTTGGACATCTACATCATCGAGGGAGCCGGACATGACAGGCGGACAGCTTGCATCTCTCACCTTCAGCAAGCGGGGGACACGGGTCCAGGCGGCTGCAGCCTGTGACCGGACACGCCTGCGCAGCTCATCTGAAAGGTGAGTATTGGTATTTTCCCCCAACAGAATGGCCCATCATGTCAAGGTTAACGCTGCGGGTCCCATTCAAACGCCTGGCCCACCGCAGCATTAATCCTTCCGGGCCGCAAGACTCACTGTCCTTGTGACCGCAGAGGGGCCACGAACGGGCCGTGTTTAGGCCGCGGGTCTCCGTATTTTTCTCCGCGGCCACAAGGACAGTAAGTTTGGCTACATCTGTACCCTCTCCAAAACATGTTTGGCGAAAAACGCAGAAAGCAATACCCATCATTTAAGTCTAGGAAATCTGCTATGTATTATTTTATTCGTTTTTCCATTTAATGAAACAGTGAATAAATAATCAATGTTCGAAGCATAAAAAGTCTATAGTAACAAATGTGAAACTTGATCAGGGGTTTGCTCCTTTCAATACAACAACAGTAAAACAGTAATATGCTATGGACAAAACTTACTTAGCAATATGTTTAACTGTACTTTGTGACAAAGAGACAGCAGTCATGTCATTCATGTACAGTAACACATTGGGGGTTATGCACAAAGCAGTGATAAGTGCTTTTAAGTGAGATAAAACGCCATTATAGTGTGATACTGCACTGTTATCACTGCTTTGTGAATCTCACAGCAGGCAGTATCACGCTATAAAGGCATGTATCTCACTTAAAAGCACTTATCACTGCTTTGTGCCTAGCACCCAGAAAACCCACTTATCACTGCTTAGTGCATGACCCCCATAATCTTTGTTTCCTAATTTAAGATACTGTACATGTTCTAGCTTTGCAAAAATAGGTCCAATCACTGTAACAAATGGAATAGAATACGTTACACATACATGTTTTGTTAGACACTAGTTCGGATCACAGTAATTGCTGCCACAATTCCAGAGTCACAGCAATGAGAGCTGTGTTCAGTTGCACAATCAGGGGCGGTGCAAGGGCGCATTTGCAATTCCCAAGAATAACATTGCGGTTACAGAGACTGTGTGCTCTTCCTCGTGCATCATGTGATGCTGTGATGTCATGGTGAGGCGACGTCACACAATGGCGCATTGCCATGACAACGCGCTGTCAGGTGATGCAGCAATGTCATGACGTCGCGGGACGGGGCCGGCATTGTATTCCATTTTATTACTCCTGGCAGAACAATTCACTTTGTTAATGTTCCTTTAAAATAGAAACAACTGGATCACATCACAATGGCGTAGGGGATGAACAAGGGAAAGGCAAAAGAATTGGGGGATTGGTAAATACACTATTAAGGAAAGAATTAGTAACAGTGGTTACATGACGGTTTGCATTCATAAATAAGGTTTAGCTCTTCACAGTTGTAATCAAAAAGATCTTAAGAAGTGGAACTAATCAGCTTCCAGTTGTGGTTTGGATTCAGGTGCTTTGCATGATTATCCAGGAACCAATACACCCATGTTTAAGAAACATGGTATTCTTCCAGCTGTGTGACAGCGTCCAGTTTTTACTCATCCTGCGTACATTTAACTTAGAAGTAACTTTCACATTTCGTGATGCGGCTTGTTAATTTAGCTGGGCTAAAGGATTAACCCCGTGGTCAAGACTTTGATCTAAGAAAGGAACCTTTTCTGATACATTTGTTACTAAAATTGGTAAACCTTTTGTTGAAACCCCAGCCCAGAAGAGATTACAATCTAAGGCTGAGTTCCGGGTGAATACTACGCGACGAGCGCGCACTTACGTACGTGCGCACGTTCGTCACAATTTTGGTTTGTTTGGTGGGAGTTTTCAATTTGAAAACTACACCCGGCGGCAAAGTGCAGCGTTGACGATGCTACATTTTGCCGACACAACCGAAATTGATATTTGGGGCTGCAGTCACGTCACGTGAGCTGGTTCAGCAAACCAGCTCCGTGACACGTTTGTCACGCCTCCACCACGCCCCCAAATGCCTCGACCCAACTCCTGCAGCTAAGGCACAGATCGCTGGGCTGCAGGAGTGCGCGGCGAAGGCACGCACGGAAGCTTGCAGCTCTCGTTTGTACCCTGAACTAAGCCAAGGTGCTATGTTTGGAGACTTATAGAGCCAGTGGCTAAAGTAGTAAGAGCAGTAGATGATAGTGCTTCACTGCGGATGGGGGGCAGAAGACATGAGACCAGGCTATTGAAACGTTACATTCAAAATGTGTATTTTTAGGTTTGATTTAAAGGTGGGGATAGAAGGTGCTTGACATATACTGAGTGTGAGGGAGCTACACAGGTATGGGGCAGTAAGGGAATAAGGCTTGAGGCAAGAGAGAGCAGTAGAAGGGAAAGGGGTGGAAAGGAGGCAGATGAGCAGAGCACAGGATGGGGCATAACAAGAGATCAGAGCTGATATGTAGGACGGAGTGGACAAGTGCAGAGTCTAAAACATAAGAAGGAGAACTTTGTAGGTGATCTGGAACTTGATCGGAATCCAGGAGAGGGATTTAAGGATTACTGCAGGCGAGTAGACTGTTCTGGGAGAAAGTAAAATGTTAACAGTGGAGTACCAGGGCGGATCGTGGCAATGTTACGCAGTAAAAAGTGACAGGTTTTAGACACAGCATGACTGTGAATGGAAACGGATATTGGGTCAAGTTTATGGGAAATACGAGGAACTTAGTTTTATACATATTCAGTTTGAGGCGACAGAGGACAATCCAGGAGGATATGGCGAAGAGGCAAACATAGACTTGGAACTGGATTGCATGTGTGAAGTTAGTGGTGGATATATATTTATCTCTATATCAGCATAAAACCAATGGAGCTGATGAGGTCACCAAGTTATAGTGTGTAGGAAGTGAATGAGAAGTATACCAACAGACAGATCAGCAAAAAAGACAAAAAAATGATCAATAGGAGAGGTATGAGGAGAACCAGGATAAAGAGTCTGAATGAGAAGAGAGTGGTCAACAGTTTTGATAGTAAGAGAGAGATCAAGTTGGATAAACGAAAAAGAGACCTTTGGATGTTCTACTTTTTCAAGGGCAGTCTCAGTTGAGTTAGCTGTATGAAAGCAAGATTGCAGAGAGTCCAGGATGGCAGAGGTAATAATGATCAGGTGAGAGAATGAGGCATCCTAGCAGTTTGGAGACAAACAGCAAGGGAGGAGTGGGGAATATGGGTGAAAGTGGAGACTAGGATAGGAGCAAGAGGTCTGATAAGGAATATAATAGAGATGGCAAGTGGAGAGGGACAATAACCTTGAAGTTGTTACAGTAGCTTTGACAAAGAAATGGATAAAAGCCCTGTTAACAATTAACCGGGTCAGTTTTGCCTAGAACCTCAACAGAGCAATGCTGTAGGCTTTCATAAAAGTGCTTGACTACGAGTCTGATTTATCAGAGCACTAGACATCGCTTTGATTAATATGGTTTGCGCATTGCAAAAACTGATGTTTTGCATGTGACTTGGTGAGGGTTCTTGAACTACTGTATGAGGATGCTGAGATGGCAGCTATTGGAAAAAAGCCTTAGACCATTAGACATTTACAAGCGTATGGGAATATAAGGATAATTAATTAAAAATATTGTTTAAACTGTTTAAAAGCTAAATCCATCCTCTACCTCTTCTTTTATATGATGGTTTCCATGCCTGTTCATTAGTGATTCAGAAATTAGCTGGGATTTTACGTACTATATTAATTTAATGGCCTGAATTTCACAAGCAATTAATGTACATTTTACCCATTCCAATTTTTGTTTGCTGTCAAATAACTAACATCCGGAACCACCAGATGAATGGAAACAATGAGCTCTATGTACAAAGCGCCGAAAAGTTTTTTATCGCCACAAAATGCCTTTGGTATTCAGTAAGCGCCGATAATTTGCCCAAATCGGCATTTTTTCTTCCCGATAAAAAATTATCGGCAGGAGGCTGCCGATAAGCCACTTTTCGGCACCTTTCGCCACTTTTTTAAATTGGCTGTATTCTAGTAGCCCCGATCATGTTTTCGGTGCTTATCGGAGCTGATCGGCACTCTCGAAAAGCCATTTTTTCTGCAAATCGTCCCGCCAACTCAAAGTTGGCGGGTCGGAGGGGAAAAGCATCGGCAAGGGCGACACTTAGAAAAAATCAGGCCTTTTTCCTGTCTGTGATTGATGCCGGGGGTCTCCAGAGCTGATACCAGCACCGGAGCCCCCCAGCATGCATCCGAGGCTGGAAAAATGCATATAAAGCCCACTTCATTACCTTAGTGGCTAACCGCTAAGGCAATGAAGGAGTTAACCGCCGTGCCAGGTTTATTGTGGGTAGCGGGGGTGGGTGAAGGGGGTATTTGGCCCTTGGTGGTTGTTTAGGGCTTGCGGGGGGGGTTAATACCACTACGGTCATGAAGGGGTTAAGCCCTCCCGCTACCCACCCGCAAGCCCTAAACAACCACCGTTGGGGCTAATACCCCCTTCACCCACCCCCGCTACCCACAATAAAAAACATTCACACACACAACAGCCCCACACTAAATAAATAAATAAATATATCTAAATAAATAAATAAATAAAAATAAATATATATATATATATATATATATATATATATTACCCCAACAACCCCTATACCCCCCTAACATACACATATATGCACATCAATGATACTATAGGCCGGCGGGGGCCCTCGGGTGTTACCCGCAGGCCTGCAGTACCAATTATGTGCCCCCCCAATTAATGTCAAAACACATACATAATTATAAATAAATAACTCCCCCCACTAACACATACAGTATAGTAATGGGCACAATTACTATTATCCACAAATGGATAATAGTGAATGTGCCCATTTTAAAAACATAAAGAACAATAAATACATTCAATACATATAGCACTCACTCATGTCCGGCTGCCACGATGAAGGCCATCCTCATCTTCATCCTGTTCATGCCCCCTCCGATGCTGCAAAACAGACACAAGAATAAAAACATCCAATGTAATGTCCCCTAACCCCTTAATCACCATAGCGGTTATTAACCGCTACAGTCATTAAGGGGTTAACCCACCCTCACCCACCACTCGGGAGGCCTACATACCCTCCCACACTAACCCCCCACCCCTTGAGGCCTAACCACCCTCACCCACTACCCACAAGGGAGGCCTACCCACATACCCTTGGGGCCAATACCCCCTTCCCCCACCCCCAGTACCCACAATAAAAACAATACACAGCCCCACATTAAACATCATTCTATTTATTAAATACATTACCTGTGCCCCCCCATAAATACATGATTTATCCTTTTACATACAGGGTTCATACCCCAGCCCCACGCGAGTCCCCGGCAGGCTGGCGGGTCACCTGACAGACCTACAGGGTACCAGCAACATGTTTCACACAGGTTCTGGAGGCCAGTTGACCTGGCCTATACATTCAATACATACGTCCCCCACTCCCCCCAACACCTACAGTACACTAATGTGCAAAATAACTATTAACCAGATAGGGATAATAGATTATTTGCCCATTATTAAACACATTAATTAGCATATTAATAGTAATAGTTGCATGATGAAACCACTGTACAAATGAATGGGTGAAGGGTGGGTGAAGGGTGGGTATCGGGCCAGTGTGGCTTAACCCCTTAATTACCTTTGCAGTTATTATCCGATAAGGTGTTTAAGGAGTTAATTGATATCTGCATGTAATTGCAATGTATTGGCTATGTATTGGCTATGTATTTTGTGGGCAACAAAAGACAAGGATGTTGCTGGCGACGGGGGCTTCTTATTGATGAGGTAAGTAGTACTTTATTTATTTTAATATGCTAGTTAATGTGTTTAATAATGGGCAAATAATCTATTATCCCTATCTGGATAATAGTTATTTTGCACATTATTGTACTGCAGGTGTTGGGGTGGGGGGGGATATATGTATTGAATGTACAGTATAGGCCAGGTTTATTTTTTTTACATTCAGGGTTGGTTCCTTGGTTCTGCGTGAGACCTCTGGAGACCACATGCGGTATCCTCGGGTATCTCACGGGTATCAGGCTGGTGGTTCCACGGGTGACACCTGTGGGGATGAACTGGTGGTCCCACATCTGTGGGGGCCCCACGGACCCGTAGTCTGCGGGGATGAACCGGTGGTCCCACATCCGTGGGGGTACCGCGGACCCGTAGTGTGCGGGGAAGAACCGGTGGTCCCACATCCGTAGTGTGCACTTGTGAGTTCCCCAGACCCCAGTGAGAACCACCTGAGGCCCCGCAGACGCCTGTGGGTCTGACCCGGGGCTCCCAGACATCCGCGGGCCTACCGTTGGGACCCAATTGTGGCCCACGGTAACCCAAGGAGACCACCTGGGGGCCATGGCACTTGGCGGGACCCACCAACTGGCCTCCAGAACCTGTGTGAAACATGTTGCTGGTACCCTGTAGGTCTGTCAGGAGGTGTATGTTGTTTATTGCAATGTTTATTGGGGGCAAATGTCCCCAATAAACATGCTATTCTGCCTTAACCCTTTCATTACCTTAGCGGCTATCCGCTATGGTAATGAAGCAGCATTTATGTATTTTAATAATATTGTGCGGAAACAGGGGGGCTCCTGAGCTGAACCGCATTGATTTGTGGCTCAGAGACCCCCTGCTTCCCGACTTATAGGTCCCGGTTTGGGGCATCGGTTACAGTGTCACCGCCATATTTATAGCGGGCACGGCGCGAATGGGATGCTATAAAGATGGCGGCGACACTGCCACCCGATGACACATACCGGGGCCTGTAACTCGGGAAGCAGGGGGTCCCTGGTCCACAAAGCAATGCGGTTCAGCTCAGGGGACTCCTGCTCACAGTACACTATTATTAAAAATACATTCATGCTGCTTCGTTACCATAGCACATAGCCGCAAAGGTAAGGAATGATTGTTTATTGATATGGGTGTTTTACTTATAGTGTAGATGTGCAGAGGGTCTCTGGAGCTGAACCGCTTCCCGAGATACAGGCCCCTTTAGGGGGTGCCGGTATCCCTCTGCTTTGTTTACATTCCGCGGTCACGTGATCGGGACATTTAAATGCAGAGGGATACCGGCACCTCATAAAGGGGCCTGTATCTCGGTATGCAGGGGGTCCCCGGACCTGAAACCAATGCGGTTCAGCTCCAGAGACCCCATTCACATGTACACTATGAGTAAAAGTTGTTTGGATATGTTTTTATTTTGCCGATGTTTGCGCAGAGAGACCTGCGGGTCTCTCTCTGCTGCAAATAAATATCGGCAGGTTATCGGGAGCCAGGATTTTTTATCACCGGCTCATCAGCGTTTTGCTTTCGCAGAGATTCGGCATGGATTAGACCCTTGCTGAATACTGCGAGGGCAAATCGCCAAAATCATGCCTATCGGCAAACACTTGCCGAAAACATTTTTTCGGCGCTTAGTGCATGAGGCCCAATATCCTTACTTGTTATCACCAGACATCTTGATAAAATGACATGGGCAATGACATGGGTAATGTGTTGTTGTGTTGCAAACTCAACACAGATACACAATAGTATACAAAAATAGGGTTTTCTTGATGACCCATTAACAAAGCAGATTGTGTGCAGTAAATTCATGAATCAATGACTGTGCCTAACACTTACTGTAAATAGTTGTTGTATCAGGCACTTGCATTATTAATAGAATGCACAAAAACTACAAATCCCCAATGTATCACATGTAAATCGTACAGTGCTGTTTAAATTTCCCCTTTGAATTGTAAACATCAGTTTTCCTGAACCAAACATACTCTAAAAACAGTATGGACAAAATGGTCATAATTTTACATTGAAGGCAATCATGTCTTGTAACTTGAGCTTCTGGGTGCGTGAAAAAAAGTGAGTTTAAAAGGTTTTTCAATGTTGAAGAAATGGCAGGGACATGAATTCTATTTCAAGAACTTTCATTGTACCTTCTTTTAAATAGAACTTACACACACACTTGCTTTATAGTTTCAGTTGTGTGTCAAGATCAAGCTATTTCATGACCTACGTTACGTAGTATACAGTAATTCCACCAATTGTTATCCTAAAAATTCTCTCTATGCCCTTTGGAGCAAAAAAAAACAAAACCAGCCTAACAACACCATGGTTCTCCTCTGGCTCTAACAACACCATGGTTCAAACCAGGTAAAAATATGCTTTCTAAAGGCACAACCACACTTTTATGCCTTGATCTCATTCCCCTCTGGTGTACCTACAATTTATCTTTCTGGGATACACAACTGGGCACGATATTCTCTGTCCTGGAACCTCTCTACATGTTTGGTTTCCCTGTTCTGAGGCAGCCATTGCTCCTCAGTGTATATTGCAACATTGTGGCTTTCCCCATTGCTCCGAGCCTGTTGCCTTGGCAACACCCCTCTGCTAAAACTTATTTTGGTTTGGCTTTACTCCCCTGCTATATTGTGATCGTTGATTAATCCTCTTCTTGTTCCTGCCTGCACAGGAAAGCGTGTTTCCTTTTGGAGCCAGCAGCCATTAGGAGTAGTCTGTATCTCATCTCCTGATAGAATCCATCTTAATTCACCTCTCCCCCACTTATGTCACTTACCCACAGTTCCCCTCATTTGTTATTATTGTTTTGCCTTTACAATATAGAACAGAAAGAAAGGACTCTGTGTGCATCTAAAGGGAGTGAGTGAACTACCTGCCTCTACCACTTGCCACAGTGTGCAGGAGTCAGAATATTCTCCTTAATTTTATATGAATACCACCACTATCACCAGTCTTAACACACCATACTGTTACAGTATGTTTGTTTTCTTAAGGATGCAATTCACAGCAGTATGCAAAGTACAATATTATTTAATGGTCCACGCACCTGCAATAAAATAATATGTAGGACTTTGTTTTCTTATCCCTAAAATGTGTGCAGCCTGGTTCTTTTCAATGCAATTTGTCACTTTTTTCCATGGACAATCACATAGATTTCACAGATAATTTGTTTTGGATAGGAAGTTTGGGAATCAGTCACATGGAAGATTAATGTAAGGCTGCGGATTAATGTTTGACTTGGAAGTAAATCCTTTTATCAAGTAAAGTATTTCATTGTTACATCTTTTTCTTTTCTTTTTTTATTGTTGAATGAGTGATCAAAACAGGTGGTGGCCCCTGGACATTAAATGAGAAACATTGGAAATGTAGAGTGTGCCTATTTCCAGTCACAGTCATATAAAAAGTATTTCTTGTAAGTAAATAGCTGAAAATGGATACTCACATTCTTGTGGGGAGTTGTTGCTAAATGTCCCAAAGCTTTGAGGAAACGTGTGCTAAGGCATTATCCATGTCTGTTGAACCAGTTTCAGTCTAAGGCGCCTACAGTTTTCAGTAAACTTCGATAAGTGACTTATCGACAGTTTTGAGCACTTTTCGAGCGAGTTTGCATGTGTAGCTATTCAGAGAGCTCGGATAACATGCCAAACTTGCTTGAAAACTGCTTCTTCCCGATCGGTAGCCCTCCCGCTCAGAGAAACTGAGCAGTAGCTCCAAATAAATTCAAACTCACATTTTTTTACAAATTGAGCTATTCAGGCAGGTCCAAGACTCACATCATGGCTGCAACTCTAAGGTTCTGATCTTGGCACCTGAAGGGTGGCGAGATGGTATCCGCGATGTGCATATGAAGCAGAAAATGTATTGTTGCTACATAGAATTGAAGCCAAGGGTCTCACAACGTTTCTGATCTTCATATAGGCTGGGGCCTCCCAAACGCACCCCTGAAGATCTACCTAATTATTTGAACACCCAATTCTAATTATCCTCTTTAATTTAGCTGATAAAACCAGGGTTTCACTTACTTTTTCACATACTCTGACTCTTAATTACTCATAGTTTATCTAATTCATATATCATTTTCTTTCAAAAGACATGGAGTTGGTTAATATAATCCCTATTGGATGTTTAAGAAAAGACTGGTTTTGATTCATGAAGGTTATCATAAACAAACTATGGAATTTCTGTAATTATGATTGTGGTTCACAAACTTTTTCTCACCACTGTATATATACATTGTGTTCAGAAAAAATGAGACTTTTATTTTTCATCATATCATAAAATGTTTCCTGATAAAGGAAGGTCACTATTAGGACTAAAAAAATTGTTGTAAAACAACGTATCATTCAGGAGTTGGAGCAGCTGGATCGTCGTGTTATTGATTATCCAATCAGTGGCGTTCTTGTCTTCAGGCATGCGTTCCAGCAGCAGGAGGGCATTTTGAACACACAAGTTTTTCCTGAACATGGTATATATACAATAGATATACAGATATCCAGCAGTGGATCCACAAAGGATGATGATAGATAGATAGAGCAAATGGAAATATTACTGTATGCTCATTTGTATGTCTTAGACAGGTCTGCAACCCCACCTTTCACCATTATCACCCAGCACACAGCACTTCCACTGCAGCAAGGGATTCTGGGAAATGACATGCAAATGAGCACACAGTGCCACCTTTTTTTTCAAAACCATAAACATGGTTCCCTATAGGCTTAAGCTTGCTGCATGGTCACAGCTTTGAGCATAGCCAGGGTTAAGATGCATAGCCAGTAAACCCACACACAGACAGACTGTTTCGACCTTAATGGGTCTCCTCAGTGTGGGGTTGGTTATACTGGCTAAGCAAAAAAAAAAATAAGCAAGGGATAGGTTTTACCATACTTATTAAGTTATGGTGGGTAAAAAAAAGTGACAAACTCTCCACAGCAAAGCATAGAGCAAATGGAAATATTACTGTATGCTCATTTGCATGTCTTAGACAGGTCTGCAACCCCGCCTTTGACAGCTTTCACAGCTTTGGCATAACCAGGGTTAAGATGCACCAACCCCACACTGAGGAGAACCATTAAGGTCGAAACAGTCTGTCTGTGGGTGGGTTTACTGGCTATGCATCTTAACCCAGGCTATATTGTCTAATTGTCATTAGAAAAGAGGCATCTAAGAGGCGATATGATAACTACATAATATACAAATATATTCATGGTCAATACAAGGAGCTTTCAAAAGAACTATTCGTCCTAAGCGCAATACAAATGACACAGGGTCATCCCTTAAGGTTGGAAGAAAGGAGATTTCACCACTAACAAAGGAAAGGGTTCCTTATAGTAAGGGCAGTTAAAATGTGAAATTCATTAACCACAGAGAATGTGATGGCAGATACAATAAATATCTTCAACAAAAAAAAAGTTGAACATCTTTTTAGAAAGTAAAGGTATACAGGGATACACAAAATAATTTAAACATGGGAAGGATGTTGATTCAGGCCGAAATCTCCAATATTTGGAGTCAGGAAGGAATTAATTTTTCCCTTTTATGAGATATCATTCGATAATGTTTCACTGGGGTTTTTTTTTCTTACCTCTGGATCAATATACTATAAATACAAATATAGGATACGGATCTGCCATCTAAATTGAACATAGGTTGAACTTAATGTATACGTATATCTTTATTTGTATGGCGCCATCCATGTACATAGCACTTCACAGCAATAAAACATGTGACTTAATAATATAACACATAATGGGAATAAGCGCTTCAGACATAAAAGTAACATTATGAAAAGGACTCCCTGCTCCAAAGAGCTTACAATACACGTCTTTTTTCTCAACCTCCTCTTTTATGTAACTGTAGCACCGAGGTAAATTTAAACTCCCTGACCTCCCTCCGCGCTTACCGGGTGGTCGCGGGTGCCGTTGGAGGCAGCGGTGGACCCGCCGGGAGAACGCGAGGGTGGGGGCCAGTGCAGGGAGCAGCGCGAGGTATTGCGGTGCAGGCCGGTTGCCGGGGACGCGATCGGGCCGTCGCTAAGGCCGCGATCGCGTTGCCACCGGCCCGGCGGCTTAAGCAGAGGGCGCCGCCATTGCGCGTTAGCTCGCGCATGCGCAGTAGGCACAAAGTGCAGGGAAGGCCCCAGAGAGATCGCGCGAGGGCAGGACAGGGAAGAGAGAGGTTGAGGCGGCCATTAGGGGTTCGCGCATGCGCAGGGCAAGTGCGCACGCGGCCCCAGTGTTTAGGCAGCCCCCTGGGAACTACAATTCCCAGGAGGCTTAGGGAGACAGGCATCAGGTGCCTGAGTGTGGCCAATAGGGCTGGAGGAAGCTCAGCCCGGGATATAGATACATTTTTCGGGCTTTGCACAGGCAGTCAGGAAGAGGCAGAGGAAGGAGTAGGAAGGGTGTAGGGAGCGAGTGGCTCCTGCACCAGGTAAGGGTTCTCCTTAGGTCCCCAGGCAGGCCCCAATTCCCGGTAAGGGCAGGGGGTAACTGAAAAGGGACGGCCCTAGCTAGGGAGGTTACCCTTAGGTGCGGAAGGTGCAGTTTGGCAGTGCCACAGCGGATAGGGCTGTGCGCACTGGCAAATAGGCACAGCGTGCAAGCAGTGGATTTGCTGCGGGTTCCAGTGAATGGTGTGTATCATTCTGTGTGTGTGTGTTGCTGCATGTGCTGGGCGCAGTGTGTGCAGCGTGTGTGAATACCTGCAGGCTGACAGTGTGAGCTGTGTGTCTGCTGCAGGTGTTAGGAGTAGCGAGTAGCTAGAGTTACAGATAGGCCTGGGTAGCTAGGGGAGGGGGGGGCAGGTTATTGTTCCACAGGCCCTAGGAGTTTCCCCCAAGCCATCCCAGGTTGCGGTTCCTCAGGGACAAGCCCTAGGTTAGGGTTCCTGTCCTGATAGGGTTAGTTAGGGATAGCGGCGGTTGCTGTTCCCATGCGGTTGGTGTTGCCGTGATTCTGTTGCTGTTCCCGGGAAGCGGTGGGACCCTCGTTGGGGTCCACGGAGAGAAGTACCTGGATAGGATCAGACGGACGTCTGACCCTTTTAGAAGTGTGTTGCGGTCCCGAGCATCGGAGTGCTCGGAAGGTACTTCAGTATTATAAGTGCACCAACTGGGCCCTAGCTTAATTTAGTGACTGCGCAGTCACCCACGACCTCCGTAGGAGTACGGGACATTGGGTGTGGGGGATCACAGGACACTGGGTGGGAACACCAGACATTGGGCTGAGGTGATGCGGATAGAGCATCAGGTTATGTTATGTTATGTTATGTGATGTGTGACATGTCGTGTTAGTAAAGTGTTAGTATTTTATCTATGAGTGTTATTGTATTTCTTACCCAGGGCTATCTTTCATAACGGGGATCCTGGGTAAGTGGAGGCGCTGCACCAGGTAATGGTAAGGGTTTCCCCAGGCTCCCAGCTAGCGGAGGCTCAGATCTCCTGGAGCCACAGGTGTTACGCAGTTACCAGTAGTCCCTTAGAGCAGGTGTGTTGAGGAGAATTGGACCGGTTAGACCACGAGGGGCCAATGTGAGATTGGGTGGGTCGGCCGGTTCACAAAAAGGGCTACATTTGGAGGCGCTGCTGAGATATATCAGACCTGGGGTGCCCTGTATTTTTTTTTTTAAATTGTGTCCTATTTTTTTTTCGCCATGGGGAAGCCCTCAAGGCGGAGGAAGCCACGTGCTAAGCTTCCGGCCGCGCGGGAAAATGTTGCCAACAGTTATCCAGGACTGGCGGGAAAACCCGAGCCCCGCCCCCACACTGTGAGTGACTCAGTACCGAGTTTGCAACATTCCCCAAAAGACTGTGCTGCCCCTCCTCTAGAGTCCACCAGGGGGAGGGAGTGTCTTGAGCAGAAATCAGAAATTTCTGTTCCCCCTAAGGAAAGCAAGGGATGCCGAGAAGAACACCCTTGGCTGTATAGCATCATACGGGCCCCCCATTTAGTATTGCCAATGGTGGTATGCCTGTGTGTGTTAAAGGACTGGAAGGTGATGGATGGCTGGATGGGCGGAGCATCTGAGTCACCAGTTGCTCTCACGATGACCGTGGTAGACGGGGAAGAATGCCTGCACGGCCGTCTGAATGAATGTGAGTGTGCCGTTGGTGAGCTGACCCAAGGGCCTAAGTGTCCTGACTGTGCGGCGCAGTTCCTGCAACCCAAACCGCCAGCGGCAGAGGACTCTTTTGCAGAAATGGAGTGTTCCCTCCCCGAGGATGAGAGAGACTGCCAGGGGTTACACCCTGATGTGTATGAGCCCTGGAATTTGCCAGGAATGGAGGTCACGATGCTAATGTGCCCCTGCCTGAGTGAAGCCCTTAAAGATGGAGTCGAACCGTCTCAGTTACAACTAGGTTTCAGGCCAACTGAGGTGGACGGAGAAACGTTTACCCAGTGTTTTGGCCTCAAATGTGGCTGTTCCCGGAGGGAGGCACTGGCGTGGGAGCCCCAATGTCAGTAATGCGGGTCCTGGTTCCTAAAGCCTATCCTGCCCCAGGCGGCGGAACCAGCCGAGGAAGAAGAGGAGGAGCTGGACCTCCCTCCTACAGTAAATGATGCTTGTCCTCAGTTTGTCTTACTTCCAGAGGCCTCCGGGGACCCGTGTGTCCAGACCACTGTTGCAGACCCTCTCAAAGGGGACATGCAAATGGAAGAGCAGAAACCTCTGATGGCGGAACCTGCGGAGAAAGAGGCGCCTGATGGTGCTACCAAGGTGGGTGAAGCCACTACTGATTCGTCCACTTCAGCGATGGAGGTGGTGGAGGGCCCGTGTGCCCAAATGAACTCTTCAGACGCTGAACCGGAGCCGCTGAAGGCGGAGCTCCAGATGTCGGTTCCAGACCCGGTTCCTGAGCAGGAACCACTGATGCCAGAACCACAGATTCCGGAAGGCCAGGGTAAGGTGTTTATACCCCCGCCCATGTGTGATGATTCTAGCGACCAACCGAGCGTGGTGATGCGCCTGCCGGCGGACCACTCCAGTGAGGTCGCCGAGGCAACCACCTCAACTGATGCAGACCATGATGTGGGCCCGTGTGCCCTGCAACGGCCAGTCCGGCCTACCACCGGGGTACCAGCGGTCCCAGGCTAGGGATCAGTACCTGGCGACAGCGATAGGGGTAAGTTGACTGCCCCAGGGGTGTCGGGTGTGAGCTCCCCAGTGATCGTGGAGCCTGGTGACTCCAAAGGTAGAGTCACCCGGGCGATGGGCTCACCCCGTCATCGCGTCCTGGTGGAGGTGTCTCCCCCAGAAGATCTCTGCAGATCATGGAACGAATCCGACCTTATCCAGGGATCCGGTGTAGCGGACCGGAGCGACACATACTCCTGTGAGAGGAGTCTCCAAGCGGGCCTACCCGAAGAAATTGTGGTGTCCACAGAAGAAGTCACCGTTAAAGGGATTGCTGGAGCGGACAAGGACTGTGTTGAGACCGCTCTGGTAGTTGTGGCCTCTCCCAGGTGCGCGATGGAGTGCTATGTTCGCCATGTGGTGGATCGAGGCAAGAGACTGAGCCTCCCTGTCTCCCGTGAGACGAGACCGGAGGATCCGGCAAGGGTCAATACCCAGGACCCCGTACATTTTTTTCTGCGAGAGGGAGAAGGTGGGTTGGTGCAAGGGACAGGTCTTGAGCTCCAAAAGACTCACAGGAGTCAAGGTGGGATACCCTCACCCAGTCTGTTAGGGGCACTCCACTCTGAGACTCAGCTGGCCTCGGGTATCCATGGGAGGATGTTGGGTACAAATGGGGAATTGCTTGTGTTTGATGTACCGGTTACAATGCATTTTCCATTATATAACCCACTGTATGGTTGCTACCCAAGCGAGGGCGTTGGGATTCTGCGAAGGGGAGAATATAGCCCTGAGGTAAATTTAAACTCCCTGACCTCCCTCCGCGCTTACCGGGTGGTCGCGGGTGCCGTCGGAGGCAGCGGTGGACCCGCCGGGAGAACGCGAGGGTGGGGGCCAGTGCAGGGAGCAGCGCGAGGTATTGCGGTGCAGGCCGGTTGCCGGGGACGCGATCGGGCCGTCGCTAAGGCCGCGATCGCGTTGCCACCGGCCCGGCGGCTTAAGCAGAGGGCGCCGCCATTGCGCGTTAGCTCGCGCATGCGCAGTAGGCACAAAGTGCAGGGAAAGCCCCAGAGAGATCGCGCGAGGGCAGGACAGGGAAGAGAGAGGTTGAGGCGGCCATTAGGGGTTCGCGCATGCGCAGGGCAAGTGCGCACGCGGCCCCAGTGTTTAGGCAGCCCCCTGGGAACTACAATTCCCAGGAGGCTTAGGGAGACAGGCATCAGGTGCATGAGTGTGGCCAATAGGGCTGGAGGAAGCTCAGCCCGGGATATAGATACATTTTTCGGGCTTTGCACAGGCAGTCAGGAAGAGGCAGAGGAAGGAGTAGGAAGGGTGTAGGGAGCGAGTGGCTCCTGCACCAGGTAAGGGTTCTCCTTAGGTCCCCAGGCAGGCCCCAATTCCCGGTAAGGGCAGGGGGTAACTGAAAAGGGACGGCCCTAGCTAGGGAGGTTACCCTTAGGTGCGGAAGGTGCAGTTTGGCAGTGCCATAGCGGATAGGGCTGTGCGCACTGGCAAATAGGCACAGCGTGCAAGCAGTGGATTTGCTGCGGGTTCCAGTGAATGGTGTGTATCATTCTGTGTGTGTGTGTTGCTGCATGTGCTGGGCGCAGTGTGTGCAGCGTGTGTGAATACCTGCAGGCTGACAGTGTGAGCTGTGTGTCTGCTGCAGGTGTTAGGAGTAGCGAGTAGCTAGAGTTACAGGTAGGACTGGGTAGCTAGGGGAGGGGGGGGGGGCAGGTTATTGTTCCACAGGCCCTAGGAGTTTCCCCCAAGCCATCCCAGGTTGCGGTTCCTCAGGGACAAGCCCTAGGTTAGGGTTCCTGTCCTGATAGGGTTAGTTAGGGATAGCGGCGGTTGCTGTTCCCATGCGGTTGGTGTTGCCGTGATTCTGTTGCTGTTCCTGGGAAGTGGTGGGACCCTCGTTGGGGTCCACGGAGAGAAGTACCTGGATAGGATCAGACGGACGTATGACCCTTTTAGAAGTGTGTTGCGGTCCCGAGCATCGGAGTGCTCGGAAGGTACTTCAGTATTATAAGTGCACCAACTGGGCCCTAGCTTAATTTAGTGACTGCGCAGTCACCTACGACCTCCGTACGAGTACGCGACATTGGGTGTGGGGGATCACAGGACACTGGGTGGTTACACCAGACATTGGGCTGAGGTGATGCGGATAGAGCATCAGGTTATGTTATGTTATGTTATGTGATGTGTGACATGTCGTGTTAGTAAAGTGTTAGTATTTTATCTATGAGTGTTATTGTATTTCTTACCCAGGGCTATCTTTCATAACGGGGATCCTGGGTAAGTGGAGGCGCTGCACCAGGTAATGGTAAGGGTTTCCCCAGGCTCCCAGCTAGCGGAGGCTCAGATCTCCTGGAGCCACAGGTGTTACGCAGTTACCAGTAGTCCCTTAGAGCAGGTGTGTTGAGGAGAATTGGACCGGTTAGACCACGAGGGGCCAATGTGAGATTGGGTGGGTCGGCCGGTTCACAAAAAGGGCTACATTTGGAGGCGCTGCTGAGATATATCAGACCTGGGGTGCCCTGTATTTTTTTTTTTAAATTGTGTCCTATTTTTGTTTCGCCATGGGGAAGCCCTCAAGGCGGAGGAAGCCACGTGCTAAGCTCCCGGCCACGCGGGAAAATGTTGCCAACAGTTATCCAGGACTGGCGGGAAAACCCGAGCCCCGCCCCCACACTGTGAGTGACTCAGTACCGAGTTTGCAACATTCCCCAAAAGACTGTGCTGCCCCTCCTCTAGAGTCCACCAGGGGGAGGGAGTGTCTTGAGCAGAAATCAGAAATTTCTGTTCCCCCTAAGGAAAGCAAGGGATGCCGAGAAGAACACCCTTGGCTGTATAGCATCATACGGGCCCCCCATTTAGTATTGCCAATGGTGGTATGCCCGTGTGTGTTAAAGGACTGGAAGGTGATGGATGGCTGGATGGGCGGAGCATCTGAGTCACCAGTTGCTCTCACGATGACCGTGGTAGACGGGGAAGAATGCCTGCACGGCCGTCTGAATGAATGTGAGTGTGCCGTTGGTGAGCTGACCCAAGGGCCTAAGTGTCCTGACTGTGCGGCGCAGTTCCTGCAACCCAAACCGCCAGCGGCAGAGGACTCTTTTGCAGAAATGGAGTGTTCCCTCCCCGAGGATGAGAGAGACTGCCAGGGGTTACACCCTGATGTGTATGAGCCCTGGAATTTGCCAGGAATGGAGGTCACGATGCTAATGTGCCCCTGCCTGAGTGAAGCCCTTAAAGATGGAGTCGAACCGTCTCAGTTACAACTAGGTTTCAGCCAACTGAGGTGGACGGAGAAACGTTTACCCAGTGTTTTGGCCTCAAATGTGGCTGTTCCCGGAGGGAGGCACTGGCGTGGGAGCCCCAATGTGAGTGTTGCGGGTCCTGGTTCCTAAAGCCTATCCTGCCCCAGGCGGCGGAACCAGCCGAGGAAGAAGAGGAGGAGCTGGACCTCCCTCCTACAGTAAATGATGCTTGTCCTCAGTTTGTCTTACTTCCAGAGGCCTCCGGGGACCCGTGTGTCCAGACCACTGTTGCAGACCCTCTCAAAGGGGACATGCAAATGGAAGAGCAGAAACCTCTGATGGCGGAACCTGCGGAGAAAGAGGCACCTGATGGTGCTACCAAGGTGGGTGAAGCCGCTACTGATTCGTCCACTTCAGCGATGGAGGTGGTGGAGGGCCCGTGTGCCCAAATGAACTCTTCAGACGCTGAACCGGAGCCGCTGAAGGCGGAGCTCCAGATGTCGGTTCCAGACCCGGTTCCTGAGCAGGAACCACTGATGCCAGAACCACAGATTCCGGAAGGCCAGGGTAAGGTGTTTATACCCCCGCCCATGTGTGATGATTCTAGCGACCAACCGAGCGTGGTGATGCGCCTGCCGGCGGACCACTCCAGTGAGGTCGCCGAGGCAACCACCTCAACTGATGCAGACCATGATGTGGGCCCGTGTGCCCTGCAACGGCCAGTCCGGCCTACCACCGGGGTACCAGCGGTCCCAGGCTTGGGATCAGTACCTGCCGACATCGATAGGGGTAAGTTGACTGCCCCAGGGGTGTCGGGTGTGAGCTCCCCGGTGATCGTGGAGCCTGGTGACTCCAAAGGTAGAGTCACCCGGGCAATGGGCTCACCCCGTCATCGCGTCCTGGTGGAGGTGTCTCCCCCAGAAGATCTCTGCAGATCATGGAACGAATCCGACCTTATCCAGGGATCCGGTGTAGCGGACCGGAGCGACACATACTCCTGTGAGAGGAGTCTCCAAGCGGGCCTACCCGAAGAAGTTGTGGTGTCCACAGAAGAAGTCACCGTTAAAGGGATTGCTGGAGCGGACAAGGACTGTGTTGAGACCGCTCTGGTAGTTGTGGCCTCTCCCAGGTGCGCGATGGAGTGCTATGTTCGCCATGTGGTGGATCGAGGCAAGAGACTGAGCCTCCCTGTCTCCCGTGAGACGAGACCGGAGGATCCGGCAAGGGTCAATACCCAGGACCCCGTACATTTTTTTCTGCGAGAGGGAGAAGGTGGGTTGGTGCAAGGGACAGGTCTTGAGCTCCAAAAGACTCACAGGAGTCAAGGTGGGATACAATCACCCAGTCTGTTACGGGCACTCCACTCTGAGACTCAGCTGGCCTCGGGTATCCATGGGAGGATGTTGGGTACAAATGGGGAATTGCTTGTGTTTGATGTACCGGTTACAATGCATTTTCCATTATATAACCCACTGTATGGTTGCTACCCAAGCGAGGACGTTGGGATTCTGCGAAGGGGAGAATATAGCCCTGAGGTAAATTTAAACTCCCTGACCTCCCTCCGCGCTTACCGGGTGGTCGCGGGTGCCGTCGGAGGCAGCGGTGGACCCGCCGGGAGAATGCGAGGGTGGGGGCCAGTGCAGGGAGCAGCGCGAGGTATTGCGGTGCAGGCCGGTTGCCGGGGACGCGATCGGGCCGTCGCTAAGGCCGCGATCGCGTTGCCACCGGCCCGGCGGCTTAAGCAGAGGGCGCCGCCATTGCGCGTTAGCTCGCGCATGCGCAGTAGGCACAAAGTGCAGGGAAGGCCCCAGAGAGATCGCGCGAGGGCAGGACAGGGAAGAGAGAGGTTGAGGCGGCCATTAGGGGTTCGCGCATGCGCAGGGCAAGTGCGCACGCGGCCCCAGTGTTTAGGCAGCCCCCTGGGAACTACAATTCCCAGGAGGCTTAGGGAGACAGGCATCAGGTGCCTGAGTGTGGCCAATAGGGCTGGAGGAAGCTCAGCCCGGGAATATAGATACATTTCCCGGGCTTTGCACAGGCAGTCAGGAAGAGGCAGAGGAAGGAGTAGGAAGGGTGTAGGGAGCGAGTGGCTCCTGCACCAGGTAAGGGTTCTCCTTAGGTCCCCAGGCAGGCCCCAATTCCCGGTAAGGGCAGGGGGTAACTGAAAAGGGACGGCCCTAGCTAGGGAGGTTACCCTTAGGTGCGGAAGGTGCAGTTTGGCAGTGCCACAGCGGATAGGGCTGTGCGCACTGGCAAATAGGCACAGCGTGCAAGCAGTGGATTTGCTGCGGGTTCCAGTGAATGGTGTGTATCATTCTGTGTGTGTGTGTTGCTGCATGTGCTGGGCGCAGTGTGTGCAGCGTGTGTGAATACCTGCAGGCTGACAGTGTGAGCTGTGTGTCTGCTGCAGGTGTTAGGAGTAGCGAGTAGCTAGAGTTACAGATAGGACTGGGTAGCTAGGGGAGGGGGGGCAGGTTATTGTTCCACAGGCCCTAGGAGTTTCCCCCAAGCCATCCCAGGTTGCGGTTCCTCAGGGACAGGCCCTAGGTTAGGGTTCCTGTCCTGATAGGGTTAGTTAGGGATAGCGGCGGTTGCTGTTCCCATGCGGTTGGTGTTGCCGTGATTCTGTTGCTGTTCCCGGGAAGCGGTGGGACCCTCGTTGGGGTCCACGGAGAGAAGTACCTGGATAGGATCAGACGGACGTCTGACCCTTTTAGAAGTGTGTTGCGGTCCCGAGCATCGGAGTGCTCGGAAGGTACTTCAGTATTATAAGTGCACCAACTGGGCCCTAGCTTAATTTAGTGACTGTGCAGTCACCCACGACCTCCGTAGGAGTACGGGACATTGGGTGTGGGGGATCACAGGACACTGGGTGGGAACACCAGACATTGGGCTGAGGTGATGCGGATAGAGCATCAGGTTATGTTATGTTATGTTATGTGATGTGTGACATGTCGTGTTAGTAAAGTGTTAGTATTTTATCTATGAGTGTTATTGTATTTCTTACCCAGGGCTATCTTTCATAACGGGGATCCTGGGTAAGTGGAGGCGCTGCACCAGGTAATGGTAAGGGTTTCCCCAGGCTCCCAGCTAGCGGAGGCTCAGATCTCCTGGAGCCACAGGTGTTACGCAGTTACCAGTAGTCCCTTAGAGCAGGTGTGTTGAGGGGAATTGGACCGGTTAGACCACGAGGGGCCAATGTGAGATTGGGTGGGTCGGCCGGTTCACAAAAAGGGTTACATAACTATGATTAGTTTTTGTCCCCAAAGCAATGCCTTGAACAGTTCTTCAAGAGTTGCTGGAAAAAGCTTTGGTGACTTGGTGCCTCCCTGCCGGACTCCCTTGCTGAAGGTAGCTTGCTTGTATCTTCATGCAATCTAATGTTTGATGTGGCTTTCTCGTAAATGTTCTTTATAATATCAGTGTACGCTTCTTCACCACTTTGTCTTCTTAATGCATCTAGGACCATTGAGGTGTAGACAGAATCAAATGCTTCTTCATAATCTACGAATCCTAAACGGAGGGGTAAATCGTATTCATTACTTTAGGAAATCACTTCTTATACCAATTGGATGTGGCCCATTGTGTTGTACCCACTGCGAAATCCTACTTGTGCTGTAAATTGGGCAAAATATAGGATCTGTTGTTGCCAATTAATGTGTATCTTTGTAAAATATTGGAAGTATCCTTTGTCTCTTTATCTCTTTTCTTGTGTATGAGGATAACTGTGGCATTACTCTATTGTTCTGGAATTTTCCTGTTCTTTAAGCAGTATGTAAAGAGTTTTGCAAAGATTTTCTCTACTTCTTCCCCAGCGTCTTTCAAGATTTAAATTGTAATTCCATCTTCCCCGTGAGCCTTCCTATTCTTCATGGATTTTATTGCTTTTGCCACTTCTTTTGTATGGACGCATGGTACGTCATTGGTAGTTTCTTATTGCTCATCTCTGCTGGATTATGCACTTTGTTATCGTTATTCTCGTACAATTTCATGTCCTTCACTCTCTTTATGATAAGTGCTCTGTCTTTTATTGTTGATCCATCATCTTGTTTGAGTGCAATGATTTGCTTCTTCCCAATCATAAGTCACTACTTTGTCTTCTTTAAGCTTTTCTTATCTTTGATAGTCTGCTTCACATGTCACAGATACACTTTCTTACAGCTTCAGTAATACGTTTGTGGATCGTTTTGCAGTTCTGCATGTTCAATTCTTGTTTTTGCTTCTTTGGATTGCTTAATTTCTTGTCGTCGCCTCATTAACTGTTTTGTCTCATCAGATATCAACAAATTTGGTACATATGATGCAGTTTTGGGGAAAATTGGTGCATCAATGTTAGTATAGTCCAAAAACCTGGTTCAGCCCACACTTGGTTTAACCTACACTTGGTATAACCAGACACTATAGTACACACATGGCAGAGCCCACACTTGGTTTAGCCTAAACTTGGTATAACCCACATTATACTACACTTGGTATAACCCACATTATACTACACTTGGTATAACCCACATTATACTACACTTGTTATAGCCCACAGTATAGTACATGCTTGGTATAATCCACACTGTAGTACACACTTAGTATAGCCCACAGTATAGTGCACACATGGTATAACCCACACTGTAGTACACACTTAGTATAGCCCACAGTATAGTGCACACATGGTATAACCCACACTGTAGTACACACTTAGTATAGCCCACAGTATAGTGCACACATGGTATAACCCACACTTAGTACACACTTAGTATAGCCCGCAGTATAGTACACACTTGGTATAACCCACACTATACAAAAAGTACGGTGTTACAGACAGCACTCCTAAGTAGAATATAGAGTTATAAAATGACGGTGCACGGGAACAATAGGAGGGACCCTTTACCCTTCCAAATCTATAAGGCAACAAAGGAAATGTTCCCAGAGTGCTGGGGACTTTACCCTTTGTAACCCACACTATAGTACACACTTGGTATAGCCCACACTATAGTACACACTTGGTATACTCCACACTAAAGTACACACTTGGTATAGCCCACACTATATTACACACATGGCATAGTTCACACTATAATACACACTTGGTATAACACACACTATAGTAAACACATGGCATAGTTCACACTATAATACACACTTGGTATAACACACACTAAAGTACACACTTGGTATAGCCCACACTATAGTACACACATGGCATAGTTCACACTATAGTACACACTTGGTATAGCCCACACTATAGTACACACATGGCATAGTTCACACTATAATACACACTTGGTATAACACACACTATAGTACACACTTTGTATAACACAAACTTTTAAAGGCTTTACAATAGTTTTAAATAAACTTACATTACCTTATTCTGTAAGGTGTGATAAGCGCATATGACTTACTGTGGCAGGAAATGCCCCATGCGATAGCACCTCATCTGCACTTATCACACCATACAGAATAAGGGCCATAGTGTCTTGAAATCAAGAGCAGAACCGCAATTTTTTCATTGGCAGTTAGACGAATATTTGCAATGCAATGCTGATCCCTTCGGATAGAAAGTCATATGAAAGATTTGTAACAATACAAAGCAAGGCAGTTTCACGTATGTTTATCGTCAGTGGTCATCCCATAACATTACTGTATGTGCAGTCTTGATCCTTATTCACTCTTTGGAACAAAACAGACTCATCTGTTATAACCTCCAGTTCTTAGTCAGTTTTGGTCTTTGGGCCTTCGTAGTTTGCCAGTAGTAAATATAAAGCAGGTGCATGACACACAAGGAGGAACATTCTACCTAAGCAGAGCCCAAGAATAGGAAACCCAGCTTTTTCCTGGGGTGAGAACTGCGGTAATGTTCACAATGCTCTGGGCTCACTCTGCCTCTCACCATACTATATAGGGGCCATAGCTTATGAGTTTAGAGCTGATGAGATCATTTCACTTGCCTTTATTGGCAGCTTAACTGTACTATTACAGTATGTAGGTTTCTATAGAATAATTTTTTTTTTCATATACTTTGTCAGTTGGTGTCTTCACTGTAAATATTAAGAGCTGAGACTGCAGTGTGGATCCTACAGTTAATGGCTAGATATCAATTAGGTGTAATAACTGTACCTTCCATCATGTATGTTAATACCTGCACTTTGGTTGCCTCAGATTTTTCACCCTCATAACGTTCCTTGTAATAAGATATACCTGTCAAAAAACATTGAAATATAGTTATAACTTAACTACTTTAGTCAGAAACCTACACTATCACTGGATATTTGAAGCACTGTTTACATTTTTGTACAAAGTCATAATTATGATAACAAGCTGGCAAAATCCAAGTCTGACCCAGACTTGTTCCATAATTATTGAAAGAAACAATTCATAAGATTCAGTATATCTTAAATCATGTCATATTATTCCATTGTGGTTTGCCTAACTAACAAATAATTATTTATTTCTGATTTATTGTTCTGTCAGGTATCACCTACTGGCTAGTTACTTTCCACCATATTGTTCTGATTACCGGACTTTTAAAATATAGTATATTTATTTGTGTGTGTGTGTGTGTGTGTGTGTGTGTGTGTGTGTGTGTGTGTGTGTGTGTATATATATATATATTCGCAGTTGTGTGAAAAAGAAAGTGCACCCTCTTTGAATTCTATGGTTTTACATATCAGGACATAATAACAATCATCTGTTCCTTAGCAGGTCTTAAAATCAGGTAAATACAACCGCAGATGAACAGCAACACATGACATATTACACCGTGTCATGATTTATTTAACAAAAATAAAGCCAAAATGGAGAAGCTATGTGTGAAAAACTAAGTACACCCTTACTGCTTCCATAGGAATTAAGATGCTAAGTAGCAGACAGGTGCTGCTAATCAAATGCCCTTGATTAATTGATCATCCGCAAGTGTGACCACCTCTATAAAAGCCGAAGTTTTAGCAGTTTGCTGGTCAGGAGCATTCAGGTCTATGTTAACACAATGCCAAGGAGGAAAGACATCAGCAATGATCTTAGAGAAGCAATTGTTGCTGCCCATCAATCTGGGAAGGGTTATAAGGCCATTTTCAAACAATTTAAAGTCCATCATTCTACAGTGAGAAAGTTTATTCAAAAGTGGAAAACATTCAAGACAGTTGCCAATCTTCCCAGGAGTGGACGTCCCAGCAAATTCACCCCAAGGTCAGACTGTGCAATGCTCAGAGAAATTGCAAAAAACCCAAGAGTTACATCTCAGACTCTACAGGCCTCAGTTAGCCTGTTAAATGTTAAAGTTCATGACAGTACAATTAGAAAAAGACTGAACAAGTATGGTTTGTTTGGAAGGGTTGCCAGGAGAAAGCCTCTTCTCTCTAAAAAGAACATGGCAGCACGGCTTAGGTTTGCAAAGTTGCATCTGAACAAACCACAAGACTTCTAGCCCAATGTCCTTTGGACAGACGAGACCAAAGTGGAGATGTTTGGCCATAATGAACAGCGCCACGTTTGGAGAAAATCAAACACAGCATATCAGCACAAACACGTCATAGCGACTGTCAAGCACGGTGGTGGAGGGGTGATGATTTGGGCTTGTTTTGCAGCCACAGGACCTGGGAACCTTGCAGTCATTGAGTCGACCATGAACTCCTCTGTATACCAAAGTATTCTAGAGTCAAATGTGAGGCCATCTGTCCGACAGCTAAAATTTGGCCGAAATTGGATCATGCAACAGGACAATGATTCCAAGCACACCAGCAAATCTACACTAGAATGGCTGAAAAAGAAAAGAATCAAGGTGTTGAAATGGCCCAGTCAAAGTCCAGACCTCAACCCGATTGAAATGCTGTGGCTGGACCTTAAGAGAGCTGTGCATAAACAAATGCCGACAAACCTCAAAGAACTGAAGCAACGTTGTAAAGAAGAGTGGGCCAAAATTCCTCCACGACGATGTGAGAGACTGATAAAGTCATACAGAAAACAATTATTTGAATTTATTGCTGCTAAAGGTGGTTCTACAAGCTATTGACTCATAAGGTATACTTAGTTTTTCACACATGGCTTCTCCATTTTGGCTTTATTTTTGTTAAATAAATCATGACGTAATATGTCATGTGTTGTTGTTCATCTGAGGTTGTGTTTACCTCATTTTACGACCTGCTAAGGAACAGATGATTGGTATTATGTCCTGATATGTAAACCACAGAATTCAAAGCGGGTGTACTTTCTTTTTCACGCACTGTACAGTATATACAGTACAGTATATTACTTATGAGCACATTCACATGTCTTAGACAGGTCTGCAACCCTGTTTTTCGCCATTATCACCTAGCATGCAGAGCTTCCACTGCAGCAAGGGATTCTGGGAGATGACATGCAAATGAGCACACAGCGCCAGTACAACCAACCTCACACTGATGAGACCCACAAGGTCGAAACAGTCTGTCTGTGAGTGGGTTTATTGACTTTGCATCTCATCCCAGGCTATGTTTAAAAGCTGTTTTTAAAGCTGCATTCAATGGCTTAAGGGTTTTCCATGTAATGTGGTCTTGAGACAAAAGGTGGCACTGTGTGCTCATTTGCATGTCATTTCTCAGAATCCCTTGCTGCAGTGGAAGCTCTGTATGCTAAGTGATACTGCATAAACTGCTGTGCATACTAAGATAAATACACTACATACAGTCAAACAAAGAGTTGTACAGGGAATCAGAAAAAATGTCTCAACATAAATCTGATTCGTTTCTTGGCCAGGAATTTATACATGTTTAAGCTGTGTGCTCATTTGTATGTCATTTCCCAGAATCCCTGGCTGCAGTGGAAGCACTGTATGCTAAGAGATAATGGTGAAAAGCAGGGTTGCAGACCTGTCTGAGACGTGTGAATGTGCTCACAAGTGATATTTTTTCTTTGCTAAGCCAAAGACAAAAGTTATTTCTTATAGCTATAGCCAGTGTTCGACAAACCAATACATTTGCTCGCCCCGGGCGAGTGGATTTAACCCCCGGGCATGTAAATATTGGCCCAAGCAGCACATGTTTGGTACTAGGTGGCGAGTAGATTTTTTTGTGTGGCGAGTAAATTTTTTGGTGATTTGTCAACCCCTGGCTATAGCTATGCTTTTCTTAATCCAGAAATTAGAGTATTTTGTAATTATATACATATATTATTTTTACAGGGGCAACCTGGACCTCAAGTAAGTGCAAATTAGGGGTTTTCCTTTGTAACGGGTATTCCCCCCCACCCAATCGCATATATGGCGTATGTAAGGGGAACCTATATGTTACCAGGTGTTGTGCAGTATACCTGTCAGGCTCACAGGAGGTCTGAGCCTCCGCTAGTGAGAGCCTGGGGTGAATCCTCTGGAACGATCTTCTAATTACAACGCCTCCACCTGTGCAGGATTCTAGGAGTGTAGAATGCCCCGTACACAGGACCCACATATATGAACCACATACACCAAGGTATATATAACACAGGTTTACTATATGGGCAGATAAACCACAATACACATGCATCAACAATATGACATCAACAGTACATAACTTCAGTGTCACCCAGTAACACTACTAAACACAACTATCCACACACCTCGCAGGGCCTTAACCCCACACAGTATTCCCAAAGTCCTTGTACCCAAAGTCCCAAGAGTCCCACAACCCCACCCAAGTGTGGGACAGCGCTGCCCACTAAGATGAAGTGTGTAGGTGGTGCACTTAGTGACTTGGATAATACCTGCCCGGTGCTCCTGCTACTGGGTGCGCAGATGACCTTTACTTGGAATCCCTTGCTCCAGGAGATGATCCAAGATGCCTCCGCCTCAACGGTGGGTGGCTCCTGCATGGAGTGATCCACCTTTATAATGTCTCTTATCCTTGCTAACGCAGAGGATGTTTCACCTTTACAGCAATTCACCTTCACAGCAATTGCCAGGATAGTTACGTTTCCTGGCTGGACCCTCACTTGTCTAGGTTCTACAGGACGCTGTCCCTAGTCTAAGGGGAGTCCCTGTAGTAACCACAAGCTGAGGTGAGTAGGGTCTAGCTGGGGCCTAAGGGGAGACTTCTGGCCTAGTGCATGAGGCTACTTTCCTCCCCGCACAAACACACACTCCCCTCTCTGTGTCCCAGCTCCTAACTGACAATCCCTGTCTTCACACAACATTGTTGCAACTTTGCAGCATGAGAAATTGTGAGCCTTATTGGCTGTCTGGCTGCCTGTGACCAGGGTGAAAGTGCAGTCCTCAGAGGCTGCTGGGAATTGTAGTCCTTGGTGGCTCTCTTTAACATTGGGGCCGCGTGCTTGCTGTGTAATGGCCGCCGCCGCTGCTAACTGCGCATGTGCGAACTGGGGGATGTCCCTGACTATGGAGCGCCTCTTCTCACTCCCTATAATGGCTGCTGTATCGCATCTGGGGCTATACTGCACGTGTGCGAGCTTCCCCGCATGTGCGAACGCACACAAGATGGCGGCGCTCTGTAGCTGATGTCGCCGGGAGCCCCCGGTGACGCGATCACCCCTGCAACTGCCCTCACGCTGTCGCAGGTAAGAGAGAGAGAACCGAATGTCTGGGGAGCCAGTGGGGACCTGGCTACACATATATTGGAGTATGGTGTGCTTATATTTAAGTATTATACTGTACCTTTTCCTGGGGCTATATTAATCAAGATTATTGTTACCTTACTGTTTACCTTCTGCATGGCAAGTGGTTACAAAAATACCATTTATAAATCAAATAACAAAGCAGTAATAAAAAGAGATGAAAATGAATGACATATTAAAACAGCCACCCCCTATGCAATGCATTTAGGTATGTGTAAATGATACAAACAAAATTATCAATAGTGGCGCTCTAGAATAACCAAATAAAATACAACCTGCCTAAACCCCCAACATACTACATGTGATAAACAGTGTGATCAACAGTGTAATACAAAATATAAAAGTGATACCAATACAAACAAATATGGATGCCGCTATAACCCAGTGGAGGATCCTTCTCACGATCCCATGTAGATAGAAGTGGTGTAAGTCATCGGGAAGCGCAAGCCATGGAAAACAGAAAAAAGGTCTGATGGTGCAGTACACGTGATAATTCGTGCGTTAATATATTGATAAAGGTCTGTGTGCAAAATACTCACAAACATATAGTGAGTGCTGTTCACAAAAAGGTATCTTTAAATCTCAGCCCACCAAGGATGATTAACACCAAGAGCTTCTGGAGACCTTATATATAAAAAGAAACGGACATAGTGCAGACTGGAAGGACAATTTATAAAAGCAGGTAAGTGGTAAGGGATACACTCACATGGTAGTAGATTTAAAAAAGCATTTAGATCCTGCGATCTGGATCCCGGCAAACGAGGCGTGTGCTCTCTGCCTCCCCTGTGTATCGGCGTGCGTGAGACGTGACACGGTGACACGCACGCCGATACACAGGGGAGGCAGAGAGCACACGCCTCGTTTGCCGGGATCCAGATCGCAGGATCTAAATGCTTTTTTAAATCTACTACCATGTGAGTGTATCCCTTACCACTTACCTGCTTTTATAAATTGTCCTTCCAGTCTGCACTATGTCCGTTTCTTTTTATATATAAGGTCTCCAGAAGCTCTTGGTGTTAATCATCCTTGGTGGGCTGAGATTTAAAGATACCTTTTTGTGAACAGCACTCACTATATGTTTGTGAGTATTTTGCACACAGACCTTTATCAATATATTAACTCACGAATTATCACGTGTACTGCACCATCAGGTATGTGTAAATACCATTATGGTGCAACCATGTTTCCAACGCACAACCAGTTTTAATGAAGATGAAAGAGGTACTGATAATAGCTTGTTTGGCTTCTGGGACTTGTAATGGAATATCCTGCGGTCATTTAAATCTGTTCTTGGCATCCAGTATTCTGTGGCATGATTTTCGGGCATTGATCTCTCTGGAAGGGAGAATTAACAACATTTTGGAAAACTGGGTTCAAAAGGTTGAACCCAAAGCTGTGCAGAACTTAGTTTTGAATCATTAAACAGAAAGACGTGCAAACTTTTGAAAATGTTGACAACATTTTAAAGGAGCAATCCAAGCAGGCCGTTTTTTTAATGTATTTTATTATTATTTTACATACAGTAGGTTTGAAGCAGGTGGGTCTCAAAAGCTGACCCCCATTAATTTCAGCTCTGGGGACCCCCTGCTCCCCGAGATATAGACCTCCAAAGGAGATGCCGATATCTCTGCAAAGTTTAAAGCTCCCGCGTCGCGCGGGCCAATAGGAAGTCGCACTGGATGACATCACAGCTTCCTATTGGCCCGCAGGACACAGCAGCTTCGAAATGCCCCCAGCTGGTGAGCCGGAACGGCTACCAGCATCCTCTACAGAGGTCAGTATCTTCGGAATCATAGGGTCCCCGGAGCTGAAATTTAATGGGGTTAAGCTCTGGAGATTCCCTGCTTCCAACCTATGTAAAAGCATAATAATAAAAAGGGGGGGGGAGTGGAAATGGCCTGCTTGGATTGCCGCTTTAAAAGATTTTCCTGATTCTTTTTCATAATTAAAAAAAAAAAAAAAAAAAACAATTGAATTCAGGCAAAAACAAAACACAATTTTTTTTAGAACTAAAACCAAAACACCAGTGCAAATCGTTAGTATTTATAGAACAAAGGACAGTCATTTACAATACAATTCCTTGAAAAGCTTGGAAGACAAAGAATGCATTAAAAGCCAGTTCTACCTAGCAATTAGTGAGAAGCTAAATAGACCGCTTGAATAATAAGCTGTAACATTCATTATTTACAAGCGCTGAAGTCACAAGCTGCCAAACTTGAGATGCTGCTGTATGTCTTTTTAGCCGTGCTAATTTTCTGTGCTTGGATTTACTCATTCCATTTTATTTTACAGCATATGATGTATTTGCATACTTTAAACAACACATTTCTTCTAACTGCTTTGTATATATTTTCTGGGGTTTTTTTTATTGCTCTGGTTTATTTTTCTAATTTTTTTTACAGTAAATGTTTACATTTGGTAGATGAATTACTCCATCTGAATCACTCATGATCCTATGATTTTTCATCATTTTATTGTATTCTAGTAGTAGGCAGGACTCAAAACTGGTGTTGTATACAGCTTACTCACTGTCAGAATCTGGAACACAGACAAACTGCAACTGAGTGTCTCTCGTTTTCTCTTCATCTCAGTATGGTTCATACAGTACCTCATGTTCAATTGCTGCACGTATGAGCTGGAGTGCTGTCTTGTCTGCTGCAACTGGATTGTGAGTGTATCACGTGGTATATCTCACAATCCCCTTAATTACTATAGTGGTTACTAACCGCTAAGGTGATGAAGGGGTTAGGGGCCATTAGATTGTATATTTTATTGTTGTGTTCCTGCCAACGGAGGACAAGGACGGGGAGGAATACGAGGACGGCCTTCATCTAGGCGAGGGGTAAGTAGAAGTTTTATTTACTTTATACTAGCTGGATAATGTTTTATTTTGAATAGGCAAATGCACTATTACCCAGATATGACTAGAAAAAGGATGGTGTGATTAGCGCTAAAAAATATATTACAGTGCAGTGCAAATATTACAACAAGTGGTTAATACAATAATAATGTAAGGCTACCAGGGAAACTAACCCAAACACAGTTAGTGATAGACAAAGGAAACAATACAGACCGGCGCCTTAAAGTCCAAATGGGAGAGTATAGAGTTCAAATTGGTGAATTGGAGTGTCCAGCAAATGTTGCTTTGATCCAGTTGTCAACAGGTTCCTCAGCATCAGGATTAGTTTAAATCATGCAGGGGAGACAAAAGGACAAGATCATAGTGTGACACTGTATAACTATACCAATATACACACACATATAGACAGACTGACATACATACACAAGACAACACTAAACAAAGACAATTAAGCTGACTAATATTATAAATGATTTAATGAACACAATAAAATGAATAGCAGCTGTCTAGTGACGAGGAGGTCTGGGATCCGGTGTGTAAAAACCGGAATCCTACTTACAGCAAGTCCCCAGAATAAATGCAGGTGGGGATGGTGTAAACGTCCAGCAGGTGATGTTGGAGGACGTGTGCCACGTGTAGCCCTCAGGAGTTTCCTATGCTGTCGGCTGGTAATGGAGGCACTTCCTCCTCTCCTCGTGGAGTCCTCCAACCGCGCCGGAAGTGCGTCACAGCGGGCGGGACGATCTATCAGATCTTACTGCCGATTGCACCTCCTATAGCCTGCAACTCTGGAAACTGTTTGGAAGGTCTGCTCCTCTCACAGTACAGCTGTGGAATGCTTCTCAATAGCCCAACGCGTTTCGTGCGCATGCGCACTTCTTCAGGGGTGGATGAGCTCAGTACATGGTGAATTTAAATACAGACAGGTCACATTTCATTGGTTCCATACACTGTCACTCATAGTTCTTATATGCAACTCGTGATTGGATGTGCTGCCTGTCAATCATGTACTGTGTACAAGTCAGCTAAAACATACAGAAAAACAACATATATACGAATATGACAAACATACAAGATATATAAAAATACACAAATACACAACCATTACTAATGATCTTGCTTACTACATATTATGCATCAGAGTATAACAGCTAATATAATATATACACATCATAGAGTTAATTGTATAAAATATACCACATTGATGTACCATCATCTGCACGCTGGTGGCTCCTATGATTGCAACATATCTCAATTGCTAAAAGACCCAGGTCTGTGGAACGGCGATGGGCACGAGGTTTGCCCCGAGTTATGCTAATATATTTATGGACAGTTGGGAAGAAGATTATATTTGGAACAACTGTCCACTCGGGTGCTACCTCGTGCTCTGGCGTTGTTTCATAGATGACGTTATATTTGTTTGGTCTGGCAGCCAGGTACAGCTTGAGTCGTTTTTTATATATTTAAATTCGAACGATAGGGATTTGAGATTTACATTCAACCACCATAAGGAACATATAGAATTTTTAGACCTCGAAATTTATATCAGTAACAATAAAATAGAAACCAAAACATTTTTCAAGTCTGTCCAGGCTAATAATTATCTTAGGGCAGACAGCCAGCATAACCCTAGCTGGATCCGGAATATTCCTAAGGGTCAGCTCACTCGCCTTAAGCGCAACTGTTCAAATTCAGAGGAGTTTGTGCTCCAGGCGACTGAGCTTAAAGATAAATTCCGCGATAGAAGTTACCCAGAGCATCTATTAGAGGCAGCATCTATACAGGTTGAGAAAATTGAGAGAGACACATTACTTGAATATAAAGATAAAAATAAAAACCAATTGAATCAAAATAACGATGTCTCTTTTATAACGCAGTACAATGAGATGGCGCCAAAAATTCGCCAAATCTTTAACAAACATTGGCCCATGCTACTATGCGATACCACTCTAGCCAAATGTCTCCCGGAGAAACCGAAAATAATTTTCACAAAAGCACCAAACATTAAAATGCGCATAGCACCTAGTTGTCCATTGGACAATTCAGAACCAAATTCAAACAGCAAAAGAAAGTTTTTTTTTAAATGTACTAAATGTACGGCTTGTTCATTTAGCAGCACTACAAATATTTTTAAATCCAATGTAACAGAAAAAATATATAACATCAAAACACCAATAAATTGTGATTACACATTTGTAATATATCTGCTGCAGTGCCCTTGTGGCCTGCAATATGTAGGTAGAACAGGAAGATGTTATAAAAGAAGAGTGTATGAACACATTTACAATATAAAAAGAGGTTTAAATACACACAGTGTGTCACACCATTTTGACATATATCACAATAGGAATCCAATTGGTCTAAAATGTCAAGCCATTGAAACAGTACAAAATAATTGGAGAGGAGGTAATTTACTTAAACAGATCAGTAGGCGAGAAGCCTACTGGATCTACGAATTAAAAACACTCTCACCTAACGGTCTCAACATTGATTTTGATCTCGACGTATTTTTAAAATGATTTTTATATATTGGTTTTTTTTAATCATTGTGCTTGAAAATTTTTTTTACAAATATATTCAATAGAATTTTAATAGATATAAATATATATATTTTTTTATATAATCTCTATTTTTAAAACATTTTTAAAAATGTATCTTTTCTATTTTGCAATGAATGGGTCTTTTAGCAATTGAGACATGCTGCAATCATAGGAGCCACCAGCGTGCAGATGATGGTACATCAATGTGGTATATTTTATACAATTAACTCTATGATGTGTATATATTATATTAGCTGTTATACTCTGATGCATAATATGTAGTAAGCAAGATCATTAGTAATGGTTGTGTATTTGTGTATTTTTATATATCTTGTATGTTTGTCATATTCGTATATATGTTGTTTTTCTGTATGTTTTAGCTGACTTGTACACAGTACATGATTGACAGGCAGCACATCCAATCACGAGTTGCATATAAGAACTATGAGTGACAGTGTATGGAACCAATGAAATGTGACCTGTCTGTATTTAAATTCACCATGTACTGAGCTCATCCACCCCTGAAGAAGTGCGCATGCGCACGAAACGCGTTGGGCTATTGAGAAGCATTCCACAGCTGTACTGTGAGAGGAGCAGACCTTCCAAACAGTTTCCAGAGTTGCAGGCTATAGGAGGTGCAATCGGCAGTAAGATCTGATAGATCGTCCCGCCCGCTGTGACGCACTTCCGGGCGCGGTTGGAGGACTCCACGAGGAGAGGAGGAAGTGCCTCCATTACCAGCCGACAGCATAGGAAACTCCTGAGGGCTACACGTGGCACACGTCCTTCAACATCACCTGCTGGACGTTTACACCATCCCCACCTGCATTTATTCTGGGGACTTGCTGTAAGTAGGATTCCGGTTTTTACACACCGGATCCCAGACCTCCTCGTCACTAGACAGCTGCTATTCATTTTATTGTGTTCATTAAATCATTTATAATATTAGTCAGCTTAATTGTCTTTGTTTAGTGTTGTCTTGTGTATGTATGTCAGTCTGTCTATATGTGTGTGTATATTGGTATAGTTATACAGTGTCACACTATGATCTTGTCCTTTTGTCTCCCCTGCATGATTTAAACTAATCCTGATGCTGAGGAACCTGTTGACAACTGGATCAAAGCAACATTTGCTGGACACTCCAATTCACCAATTTGAACTCTATACTCTCCCATTTGGACTTTAAGGCGCCGGTCTGTATTGTTTCCATTACCCAGATATGGATAAAAGTAATTTTGCCCATTACTGTAATGTAATGGTTTTTGGGGTAGAGGGGGTGCCCATTCATTGCCATTTGCTCCCATTGAGGGCATAAGTAACAACACTGGCAATGAATGGGTATATTGGCTAGTATTGTGTTTTAATGTTTATTGTGGGTAGCGGGATGGGTTAAGGTGGTACTTGACCGGTGAGTGTTTATGCCTCCTGGGTGGGTAGCGGGAGGGTATTAAGCGCTAAGGTAATGAAGGGGTTAACTCCTCCCACACATCCCCGCAAGGCCTAAACATCCACCGCAGGCAAAAAACCACCTACCGCCACTTCCCCCAATAAACTTGGCACTGGTACTTAACACCTTCATTGCCTTAGCAGTTAGCCGCTAAGGCAATGAAGCTGCCTGGTAAGGTCTTATTATTGCGGGGGTCTCTGGAGCTGATATTAATATGTATCAGCTCTGGAGACTCCCGGCAGATCTCATCTCGCCATCCTAGGGCTGGTGAGATGAGATCTTTGATAAACTCGCAATTCCAGAGCTCCGATAATCTCATCAGAGCTACTGAAATAGCCGAAATTTATCGAAATGGTGGTATTTGGATTTTTGCAACTCCCGCTCGATGTGTGTGAGCAGGAGCCTGAAATCGTGAAAAAATGCCTTCCCCGTACGATTTGGCCAACTCATCGAGGCGTTCTGAGTAGCAGCCTTGAAAAAATTTGTGAGAACTGCTCCAAATCGTCGATGACTTGGGGCATCATGCAGTAAGCAGCGAAAAAATGCATTAGCCAGTTTAGCAATTAGGCATGTTTTTGGCGTGTTAAACTGGCTGTATGCTGTAAGGGGCGAATCCCTGGCGAATGAATGCGCCACCACCATTTGAGGAAATGGCGTGTAACCGGTGGTGGGACGGCTGCCTGGCGAGAAACTGCCGAGAAGCCGTCCCCTGCCGAGTTGTGTTTGCAGCAGAGAGAGATCCGCTGCTCTCTCGGCGCAAACATCGGCACATTAAAAATTATTGTTAAAACCATTTTTATTCATAGTGTACATGTGCAGGGGGTCTCCGGAGCTGAACCGCATTGGTTTCAGGTCCGGGGACCCCCTGCTTCCCGAGATACAGACCCCTTTATGAGGTGCCGGTATCCCTCTGCATTTAAAAGTCCCGATCACGTGACCGCGGAATGTAAACAAAGCAGAGGGATACCGGCACCCCATAAAGGGGCCTGTATCTCGGGAAGCAGGGGGTCCCCGGACCTAAAACCAAAGCGCTTCAGCTCCGGAGACCCTCTGCACATCTACACTATGAATAAAACACACATATCAATAAAGACTCGTTCCTTACCTTACAGGGTATCTGCTATGGTAGCGAAGCAGCATGAATATTTATTTAATAATACTGTACAGTGAGCAGGGGGTCCCCCGAGCTGAACTGCATCACTTTGTGGACCAGGGACCCCCTGCTTCCCTAGTTACAGGCACCGGTATGTGTGATCGGATGGGCAGTGTCGCCGCCATGTTTATAGCGTCCCATACTCTACGTGCCCGCAATAAATATGGCGTCCACACTGTAACCGATGCCCCAAACCGGGGCCTGTAACTCGGGAAGCAGGGGGTCTCTGAGCCACAAATCAATGCGGTTCAGCTCAGGGGTCCCCCTGCTCCCGCACAATATTATTAAAATACATTAATGCTGCTTCATTACCATAGCGGATAGCCGCTAAGGCAATGAAGGGGTTAACGCATAATAGCATGTTTATTGGGGACAAATGCCCCCAATAAACATAGCAGCAATACACAACATACAATACAGTAATGGGCAACATTACTATTATCCACAAATGGATAATAGTGCAGTTGTCCATTTAAAATACATACAGAACAATAAAGACATTAAATACATATAGCACTTACCCATGTGCAGCTGCCACGATGAAGGCCATCCTCATCTTCATCCTGCCCATGCCCCATCCGCTTCTGCAAAACAGACACAAGAATAAAAACATCCAATGTAATGTCCCCTAACCCCTTAATCACCATAGCGGTTCTTAACCGCTACAGTCATTAAGGGGTTAACCCACCATCACCCACATCCCCTCCCCCACTATCCCCCCCACCCTCTGAGGCCTAACCACCCTCACCCACTACCCACAAGGGAGTCCTAGCACATACCCTTGGGGCCAAAAACCCCGTCCCCCCAGCACATACAGTACAAAATGTGCCAAATAACTATTATCCACATAGGGATAATACATTATTTGGCCATTATTAAACACATTAAATACCGTAGTAAAATAAAGAAAATTCTACTAACCTCATCAATAAGAAGGCCCCGTCGCCAGCATCATCCTTGTGGTCCGTTGCCAAAATAATAAATAGCCAATACATATCAATGTCATTCAAATACCAATGAACCCCTTAATCACCTTATCGGGTACTAACCTCAAAGGTAATTAAGGGGTGAAGCCATCCTGCAATGGCAACACCACTTATGCATAACATCCTCAATGAATTAAAAAGCAATTTCCTAAACAAATCTCATGTAATCATTCAATCTAAAACCTCAAATGCCACTTAATACATTGCATTTACAGTGTATACTATGTCATCCAATAAAGTCACCATCAATGAATTAACAGACATGAATTACATCCCTAAACAATTAAAATACCATCCATACCAATTACACAATTAACTATAGGTATCGTTACAGAGAACAAGTTCACATCATACAAAATAGGACACCAACAACTACAATATACTAAAGCAAGCCTCTCCATTACCTACAGTACAGCATAGAAGCCCAAACTTTACATCTCTCTAATAATAAAATACATTTAACACACATCTATGCATAGCAGCATAGCCACAATCATTTACAATACAGTAAATCAAGCTTTTACAACACTATCATTTATTACCCTGTACAGTATGTATATATCTCTCTAGACATACATACATACATACATACAGTGTCAAGAAATGATATGCATAAAAAAAAATAAACACATGAAAAAGCAAAAAAAAAAACACAGTTACATTAAATACATTTCTTTAGTTCACTTACCATTACTTGACCCCACCGACTCCCGTTGATCAGCTTACTCATGAACCAATCCACGAACAGGAAACCATAAAATAATAAACCATAAAATAATAAACATTAAAATAATAAAACACGACAATCCAGGGGTCTTCTAGTTGTAATCCATCTTCATCTGTATTCTTCTACCTTCTTCCGGGGTCTTCTTCCCGTCTGCTGCCACGCCCTGGCCTTCTTTCTTCAGTAGGAGGTCCTTCCTCCTCGGTGTCTGGCTTCAAAATGAGACGACATAGGCTTTTAAAGGCCTATGACGTCACATTTTCGTCATATGGTTCCCACGGCCCTGATTGGGCCGTGAAAACCATGTGTTTTGGGCGATGTAAAAAAAAATGATGACATCACTTAAAGGCAAAGAAAGCACAGCCAATCAGAATGGCTTTGCCTCAATTGCCTTTAAGATGACGTCATGAAAATAAACATGGCTGCCCTCACATGGTACGGTAGCCAATCAGAGCGTGGGAAGTCTATCCCAACTCTGATTGGCTCTAATAGACCATGTGACAGAGGCTTGGGGAAGAACGGATATGACGTCATTGGTTCAAGTACCATGTGACAGGCTTTCAATGATGTCATATCCGTTCTTCCCCAAGCCTCTGTCACATGGTCTATTAGAGCCAATCAGAGTAGGGATAGACTTCCCACGCTCTGATTGGCTACCATACCATGTGAGGGCGGCCATGTTTCTTTTCATGACGTCATCTTAAAGGCAATTGAAGCAAAGCCATTCTGATTGGCTGTGCTTTCTTTGCCTTTAAGTGACATCATCATTTTTTTTTACATCGCCCAAAACACATGGTTTTCACGGCCCAATCAGGGCCGTGGGAACCATATGACGAAAATGTGATGTCATAGGCCTTTAAAAGCCTATGTCGTCTCATTTTGAAGCCAGACGCCGAGGAGGAAGGACCTCCTACTGAAGAAAGAAGACCAGGGCGTGGCAGCAGACGGGAAGAAGACCCCGGAAGAAGGTAGAAGATGAAGATGGATTACAACTAGAAGACCCCTGGATTGTCGTGTTTTATTATTTTAATGTTTATTATTTTATGGTGTCCTGTTCGTGGATTGGTTCGTGAGTAAGCTGATCAACGGGAGTCGGTGGGGTCAAGTAATGGTAAGTGAACTAAAGAAATGTATTTAATGTAACTGTGTTTTTTTTTGCTTTTTCATGTGTTTATTTTTTTTTATGCATATCATTTCTTGCCACTGTATGTATGCATGTCTAGAGAGATATATACATACAGGGTAATAAATGATAGTGTTGTAAAAGCTTGATTTACTGTATTGTAAATGATTGTGGCTATGCTGCTATGCATAGATGTGTGTTAAATGTATTTTATTAGAGAGATGTAAAGTTTGGGCTTCTATGCTGTACTGTAGGTAATGGAGAGGCTTGCTTTAGTATATTGTAATTGTTGGTGTCCTATTTTGTATGATGTGAACTTGTTCTCTGTAACGATACCTATAGTTAATTGTGTAATTGGTATGGATGGTATTTTAATTGTTTAGGGATGTAATTCATGTCTGTTAATTCATTGATGGTGACTTTATTGGATGACATAGTATACTTCTTGTGATGTCATGCTATTTTAGTTGGATTATTGTATTGTTAACATTGATTTGCAGCGTGTACATGTAGCTTACATTTTATGCTACATGTATACACTGTAAATGCAATGTTTTAAGTGGCATTTGAGGTTTTAGATTGAATGATTACATGAGATTTGTTTAGGAAATTGCTTTTTAATTCATTGAGGATGTTATGCATAAGTGGTTTTGCCATTGCAGGATGGCTTCACCCCTTAATTACCTTTGAGGTTAGTACCCGATAAGGTGATTAAGGGGTTCATTGGTATGTGAATGGCATTGATATGTATTGGCTATTTATTATTTTGGCAATGGACCACAAGGATGATGCTGGCGACGGGGCCTTCTTATTGATGAGGTTAGTAGAATTTTCTTTATTTTACTACGGTATTTAATGTGTTTAATAATGGCCAAATAATGTATTATCCCTATGTGGATAATAGTTATTTGGCACATTATTGTACTGTATGTGCTGGGGTGACAGGGGTTTTGGCCCCAAGGGTATGTGGTAGGACTCCCTTGTGGGTAGTGGGTGAGGGTGGTTAGGCCTCAGGGGGTGGGGGGTTAGTGGGGGAGGGGATGTGGGTGATGGTGGGTTAACCCCTTAATGACTGTAGCGGTTTATAACCGCTATGGTGATTAAGGGGTTAGGGGACATTACATTGGATGTTTTTATTCTTGTGTCTGTTTTGCAAAGCGGATGGGGCATGGGCAGGATGAAGATGAGGATGTGCTTCATCGTGGCAGCCGCTATATGTATTTAATGTCTTTATTGTTCTGTATGTATTTTAAATCCATTTGTGGATAATAGTCATTGTGCCCATTACTGTTTTGTATGTTAGGGGGGTATAGGTGTTGTTGGGGTCATATATATATATTTATATATATATTTATTTAGTGAGTGTGGGGCTGTTGTGTGTATTTTTTTTATTGTGGGTAGCGGGGGTGGGTGAAGGGGGTATTAGCCCCAACGGTGTTTGTTTAGGGCTTGCGGGTGGGTAGCGGGAGGCCTTAACCCCTTCATGACCGTAGCGTTATTAACCGCTACGGTCGTGAAGGGGTTAAGTGCACCCGCAACCCCCCCGCAAGCCCTAAACAAACAACAAGGGCCAAATACCCCCTTCACCCACCCCCGCTACCAACAATAAACCTGGCACGGCTGTTTAACCTCTTCATTACCTTAGCGGTTAACCGCTAAGGTAATGAAGTGGGCTTTAAATGCATTTTTCCTGCCTCGGATGCATGCCGGGGGGTTCTGATGCTGATATTAATGGTATCAGCTCCGGAGACCCCCGGCATCAATCCCAGCCAGGAAAAGGCCTGAATTTTTTCCAAGTTCCGATCCGCCATTCATCCGCTGCCTCTCAGCAGCAACTTGCCATCTTTTTCTTGCGTGGCTGATCCGCCAGCAAAACGCCATTCTAGAGTGGCGAATAGCTCCGCTTAGCTACTCGCCTCTACTAGAATACAGCGTGGCGGAAAAAGTTGGATTTTTAGGCGGAAAGTGCCTTCTCGCCTCGCCACCGGCAAAAAAAAAAAAAAAAGCCAGCAAAACTGGCGTTTTTTTTTAAATCTCGCCACTTTCTCGCCCCTTACTGAATACTTATAGGCTTTTTTGGCGGGAAAGTGGCGAGAAGTGCCTTTCCGCCGCTTACTGCATGATGCCCTTGGTTACCGAAGCTACTTGAATAGGCCCCTAAGAATTTGTATTTATCTTCTATTGGGTTAATGAAGTTGAGTATTGCTTTAAATTGAAGGAATGTAACTTCCAATTTAACCAGACCCTTGAGAATAGAGTATAATACGCCAAAAAACAGTCGGACAAGCATGGTCTGAGATGTATTGTTTTTAACTTTCTATACGCAATAAATACCATACTGAAGATTTTTTTTTCGAAATCTTTATTATTTTTCTCGGTAACTTTGTATGTTTCAGACACTACTGGGAACTTGCTAGTTCTTGCTCACAGTTGCAGCAGACAAGACACCACTTGAGATGCGATTTGAACCACGCTAAGAGACAGAGAGAAGACGAGAGACACTCATTTGCAGTTTGTCTATATTCCAGCTATCAACAGTGAGGGGGACGCCATACAACACCAGATTTTAGTCCTGCGTACTATTGGATATTTGAGTGCCTGCTCTTCCCTTTTTCCTGAGAGTCAGCAGTAGGCTATCTGTGCTATAACTATTGTTGCACAGCGAATGTTATACAATATTTGAGCACTCCTCTATTGTCTTTTGTCTATTGTATTCTTGTCACATTTGAATCATCCACTTTTATCTCTAATGCACTTAACTCACATAGAATATCTTACATGTGACCGCCTCCACAAGCATAAACAATACAGTTTAGCAAATTCATATTTCTCCCTTAATTATACATAATCCTCATCATACTCAAGTGTAGTTTTATCCCATCTTCTTCTTTTATGTCATTACAAACATCTGGAATATATGAAACCTTATGACTGGAAGTGCTGTACCTTGGGTCGCAGTAGACAGTATGATTCATTTGTTGTTACATTCAATTTGACAGCTCATATATATTTACTACTTTTTGTGGCTTGATGTGTGAATAAGAGGTTGCAAAGTAGAAGCACAAAATATGGTGCATGAAAAAAACTGACCAAGACTCTTTTTTACCTTAAAAGGTCAATTACATTAGTTTTACAAGCTGCTCCTTCTCTGTCTCCGCTTTATACACGTTATATCATCCAGATTCACACGCAGGATTCTAGTTCTCACATACAACGATTTCCACAATGCAGCAAAGAACTCCTCTCCAAATACCCACACACATCCTCTCTGTTCGGCCTGTGATTTCACCCACCCTCATTACCTCCTTCCACTCCTGACTCCAAGACGTGTCCCAGGCATCTCCACAGGTATCCGACTCTCCCGCAGCATTCGCACGTGACATGAACACTGATTTCTTCAAGGAAGCATATGCAAGATTCTGACGGTAGGGGGTAGCCAGGCTATACAATAAAGGTTAAGCCCATCTCGTTACCCCTGAAAACTGTGGGTCCCTAGCTGCTACATAGCACCATAAACCAGGGGCCATGTAATGTAACATGCAAAAGTTAAAGTGTCCCCTGCTTTTCCACTTTTCATGATACCTTTGCCCCAGACTCATGAAACTTTCTGTGTGTAAGTTTTAGGGAGGAAATGTGGGTAGAAATGCAATTGTTTTGTTTGCAGGAGTTTGGGGGCCAAAGTTACCAGTAGTCCCGTAATTCTCCCCGGCGTTAGGCATGATTTGCCGGTACACAGGTTGAATTACACCAGGGCTGCCCAGTGTCCCCCAGACTCCTGGTTTTCGAGCCCAGATATCCCAGTCCTATGTCCCGCATAGATATGGGTCCCCCCAAGAGATACCATGTATTAAAATATGTTTTATCATGTTTGGTGCATTTACTATAAATGTCTATTCAGTCAGCCTGGGCATCCATATAGCTGTTGGGAAGTCTGGATAGACATCGTAGTTCAAAGAGGAGACGGGATGTTGTAAGGTGTCAATGTGTTAAGTGGCTGAGGCAGGACGGAGTACGGTGTCCGGAGAACAGAGACCCCCTGTGGGGAGGATACTCTGGTCTGTCAGACTCAGTGGATCCTGCTCAGTAGGGGGCAATGGGTTGACTTGGGGAAGCCGCAGAACGTAGACATGTTTCCCATTGGTCAATCCATATGTCCTGCCCACAGGGCATCCCGAGCCGGCATGGCACGCCCCGCCTCTGACGTCAGCCAAAGGACGAGTCCCCATTCCTATTAGCTGGTGGGAAGAAATTCCCACGCTCTGATTGGTCTCTCCTGCCACTTCCATGTGGAACATAGAACAGCGGAAGGTATATAAGGAGATGCCCCAGTCAGAGAACCAGACGATCCTTTGACTTAGGCCGGTGATGCAAAGGCGGGCTTTTCAAAGTTGCTATGTTGCAAATAGCAGAGCAACCGGCGTAATTTTTTGAGCTAAGAAAGCCTGCCTAGCTGAGGCTAAGTCAGACGCGAAGTCCAAGTTCTCGTTTTAGAACGTAGCAGTCGTGGCTAAGGTTTTTAGCCGAAAAGAGGACCAGGAAGCCTGGGTGGATATCCAGGTCAGGGTAAGCCTTCCGAAGCAGGCACCTTGCACATATTTGAGCCAAGTTTTCAACCCCAGTAAGTGTGTATTTCGTTTGTATTTTGTGTATTCATTGTGTGTACGCGGGTTTACCCGAATAAACTCCATTTTATTGCACTACTGTGTTTTCCCTAGTGAATGATTCCGGTATAAACGTGTTAAAAGTCCTGCTCTCCCGTGACAGGCATCTTACTAATATCCTATCCCTCCTACGTCTACCATAACATCTATCATTTGTTACAAAGCTACTGTAGGAGCATCATTTGCTTCATGGCAAGAGCCTTTCTAAAAACATACAAACCTCCTTCTGCCACTATACCTTATGCTCCTACTCTCCTTCCCATTTACATTGTAAGTTTCTTGATGCAGGGCCCTCCTTACATACTGCACCAAAATAAGATTGTAAACTCTTTGTGAAAGCGCCTCTAATTACAGTGCAGCGTGTATTGTGAGTTCTATAGGAAAAATTATTATTACCAGTGTAGTGTTTTTGTTTTCACCCCCATTGTATTGCGCTATGGAATATATTGGTGCATTATAAATAATTTATACTATACACCTGCAGCATAGAATTGCCCCAGCCCTTCCAGCACTTTCGAGTACGTGGACAATTCTCCAAAGCGATAGCATGATCACTGATGACGGAACAGAAGATTCCTCCTCTCCCTGTTCGAACGCATTCAGAGCGCAGAACAAGATCTCCCCTACAAAAATTAGCAATAAGATTTATGATGTAGCTGCTACGTCACGAGCAAGGCCAGCTTCGACGCAATGCGGCCACCTTGGGCCCCATGTCTTCGGGGGCCTGCGCTCCCTCCTCTCCCTCCTCCTGTCGGTACCGGGATTCAACTTCCATATGACTGGAGGGGGGAGCTGGAGCAGGGAGTGCTGGCCCACCGGACCAGCAGAACTGCTTCTCACCTCGAAGTAGAGGTATGTGGTTTTTTTTTGTTCGTTTTGAGAGGGAGGGTCTTGCCTTCTCCGACCCACCTGCTATAGTGTCACGTTGCCATGGTGACCGACATCAAATGACACCGCGACGCGTTGCCATAGCAATGTGATGTCTTCTGCAGCCATGACATTTGCGAGAAAAGGGCTGCTCTTCAAGGTAAGCCCCCTTAACTTTTTTCACTGGGGGGCCCCACTGCCAGCATGCTGCCATGGGCCCTGCAAAGCCTAAGGCTGGCCCTGTCTGGAGTTTCAGACCCCATGATGTAGGATGTAGTAGTCATAGACACCCGAAGTGATTATTAATAAAAATAATAATAATATTAATAATAATAATAATAAAGTAATGACTCACGAGTGTATCTGCATTTCATCCAAAGGTTCACCAGGTGTGTTACAGCCTTTGAAACATCATACCCAGAATTTTTTTTGTAAGAAAATAGGTGTCAGTACCGAGGGAAAGCGTGGGGCTTCTTACCTTCTCCTGCTCCTCATCTCCTCCAGCGACATCGCGTTGTCATGGTGACACGTTTCACAAAGAGAAGATGACGGAGATGAGGAGCAGAAGGAGAAGAAATGTGCCGGTAGGTGCCAGTACAAAAAAACCCTGATCATATCACTAGTGAGCGGCAGATATTTATGTATATGAACATGTATAGGAGGATATTGAGTGTGGGTTTTGTCTTTACATTTTAAATTCCCTATATGTCACAGCACGCTGCCAGTAGAGCTAGTCAACACACGAAAGAAACAACCTTTTTGCCGTTTTGCCTCATTAGCTTAAGCTTGGTGGATGGCTCTATAAAGAAAATATTTTTTACCACAAATATAGAAAGAAAGAAAAAACGAATCCTCATAACCCTCTCGCTGCCAGGTGTCTGTAACACCGGCCACTTCGCCGAGAAGGTGAGATTTAGGGTAAGGGGATAGTTTTAGTTTTAGGGTTGGCGGTTAGTTTTAGTTTTAAGGTAGGCGGTTAGATTTAGAGTAGGTGGTTAACTGTAGGGGTTTTAGTGGTTAGGGGTTAACTGTAGGGGTTTAGTGGTTAGGGTAGAGCGTTAACTTTAGGGATTTTAGTGGTTAGGATAAAAGTTTAGGGTAGGGTTAAGGTTTTTAAGGTAGGGAGTAGCGTTAGCATTAAGCTAACAGGGGATTGTAGGGTAACATAAGGTTAGTCACTTACCTTAGCAGAGAAGCGTCAGGCGGCGGAGTGTCCCAGCAGCGGGGTGCGTAGCGGTCACTTGGACATGGCAAAACGGCCACGATCAAATGTCCTAGACCGATTATTTTGGAAATCGGATACAAATACATATATGTAAGAACATAGGGGTAGATCCTTAGAAGTGCTCTAAATAAGGGCAAATAACGTTACCCTGCCTAGTTAAGTAACCAACCTTTTTTCCCTCCATCTTAATGGCTATCCTCACGCCTAATGTTATGCAAAAGTAAGGTCCATTAGCAAAATGACCAAGGTAACATTTCCCTGGATGAACGGGGATTAATGTAGCCTAAAAAAATATACTGTACTTGCGCATTGGGAAAGAACATTATTAGGGAGCATTGGCACACCAGCGTACAACATTGACCAGTTGACGGGATCTGGTGGTGTCCTGACCTGGGCAATTCAGGAGAGAATGGACACATTGCTCGACACCTCTTTCGAAACCACACCAAGCATACTTTGTAAATAGGTTTATACATGTTTCTTGTTGTCTGTAATCTATATAGTTATGTTTGTTGAATATTATATATTAAACATTTGTATTTTATTTTTTACACACAGTGCCTTAACTGTGTGTAATTAAATATTATTTTGGTTATTTCTGTCTCCTTGAAAATAATTTTCTCATATATAGATATTTTACACCATAAATTATACATTTATGTAGGCCAAATAAACATATCTAACATTCACTTTCATGCTGGAGTTTACAAGTGCAGGGGATACCGGCACCCCATAACGGGGCCTATATCTCCTGAAGTAGGGGGCCCCCGGACCTGAAACCAATGCAGTTCAGCTCAGGAGAACCCTGCACATCTACATTAGTATTAAAACACCAATACAATAAATAATAATTCATTACCTTAGCGGAGAGCCGCTATTTTAATGATGCTGCATTAAAGTACATTTTAATAATAGTGTGCGGGATAAGGGGGTCTCCTGAGCGGAACCGCATTTATTAATGGCTCAGGGACCCCCTGCTTACCGAGTTACAGGCCCCGGTATGGGGCATCGTGCCAGTGTCGGCTCCATCTTTATAGCGCCCAAGACACGACGTGGGCTCTATAAAGATGGCGGCGACACTGGCATCCGATGCCCCTGTAAATCGGGAAGCAGGGGGTCCCTGAGCCACAAATCAATGTGGTTCAGGTCACGGGTCCCCCTGCTCCCGCACACTATTAATAAAAATACATTAAAGCAGCTTTATTACCTTAGCGGCTATCCGCTAAGGCAATGAAGGAGTTAAGGTATAATAGCATGTTTATTGGGGACAATTGCCCCCAATAAACATTGCTATATATAACACACATCCCCCCCGCCCCCTAACACATACACACTACAGTAATGGGCAAAATTACTATTATCCACATATGGATTATAATGCATTTGCCCATTAAATATACATTAATCACAATAAATACAATAAATGTATTTTGTACTCACCCTTGTCCGGCACCCACGATGAAGGCCATCGTCATCTTCCTCACCGTCCATACACTCGGGTGCTGAAAAATATACACAAGAAGAAAAAGAGCCAAACTAATATCCCCTAAACCCTTAATGACCGTAGCAGTTATTAACCGCTACAGTCATTAAGGGGTTAAGCCACCCTGACCCGATACCCACCCTTCACCCATTTATTTGTACTGTGGCTTCATCTTGTATGTATGTATATATATATATATAAAAGAGCAAAGGGCACTCCCTGAGGAAAGTCACACTTTGATGACCGAAACGTTGGATGCAGTGCCATGTATTTGTTTTGAATAACAACATCTTTGGATTTCCCTGGCTGTGTGCTGTCTCGTTTTTCCCGGACCCCCATCTGGTAAATTCTTTCTGTGTATATATATATATTTATTTGTATATTGGTTCATCATGTATGTATATATATACTGTGGATGCATGTCACATAGGCAGGTGAGGCTTATTAACTGTGATTGGTTTTGTTGAATTGCACTGGGGTTTGGGGTATATATATGTATTGTGCACTGCATTCAATTGCACCACCTTGAGAAAGGTCCCACTGGGGGACCGAAACGTCGGTTTTTGTGTCTTCTATCAAATATAGAAAATTCATGATTTAGTTACCTGCATGCTGTCCCTTGATGTCGTGTTGCAACCGGTATCGTATGGTCTGTTATTGCTTTATGGGATAAGCACCAAAACTTATTTACTTGCATATGGTGTGCCGGCTGTGCATTGGATTATATATATATATATATATATATATATATATATATATATATATATATATATATATATATATATATATACATACATACATACATACAGATATACATACATATATATATATATATATATATATATATATATATATATGTATGTATATCTGTATGTATGTATGTATGTATGTATGTATGTATGTATATATATATATGTATGTATGTATGTATGTATGTATGTATGTATGTATGTATATATATATATATATATATATATATATATAATCCAATGCACAGCCGGCACACCATATGCAAGTAAATAAGTTTTGGTGCTTATCCCATAAAGCAATAACAGACCATACGATACCGGTTGCAACACGACATCAAGGAACAGCACGCAGGTAACTAAATCATGAATTTTCTATATTTGATAGAAGACACAAAAACCGACGTTTCGGTCCCCCAGTGGGACTTTTCTCAAGGTGGTGCAATTGAATGCAGTGCACAATACATATATATACCCCAAACCCCAGTGCAATTCAACAAAACCAATCACAGTTAATAAGCCTCACCTGCCTATGTGACATGCATCCACAGTATATATATACATACATGATAAACCAATATACAAATAAATGGTTAAGGATATACATGCCGAAATACAAATATGTCCAAATATCAAACAGCACCAAGCCAAATCAATATCTAAGAATTGCTAATAAAAACACTCCATTTGACGATGTGTACATGATACAATTAATCTGTGCATCATGTATACTTTGCCAAGCAATGGTCAAAATCATAAACTATTCCAAACAAGATACTGTACAAACCAATCATTAAATACAAACAAAGCAAATCAACAGAATTAAATTACCATCAATTAATTAATCCAATCTCAAGTCAATTACAATGAAAATCAATGACACAGTTCAAATCCTAAAAACAAACCATTCTGAAAAATAATCTATGTCAAAGTAACCACCAGACTAAATCTAACTTCCAAAAATAAGCCAAATAAATAATCTATTGCAAACAGCCTTTAAAATAACCTTAGAAATAATACCATGTACATTACAAACATATTTTGACACAAAGTAGCAAATTCCAATTAAAAAACCATGAAAACAAGGCAAACAAGCAAACACCTGTATGTATGTATGTAAACTATAGATGGACATACATACAGGTATAATAAAAACTTGTTTGCATAATGTTTGCTTGCCTTGTTTTCATGTTTTTTGTAATTGGAATTTGCTGCTTTGTGTCCAAATGTGTTTTTAATGTAAATGTTAATTTTTCGAAGGTTATTTTAAAGGCTGTTTGAAATAGATTATTTATTTGGCTGATTTTTGGAAGTTAGATTTAGTCACATTGTGGTTACTTTGACATAGATTATTTTTCTGAATGGTTTGTTTTTAGGATTTCAACTGTGTAATTGATTTTGATTGTAATTGACTTGACATTGGATTAATTAATTGATGGTAATTTAATTCTGTTGATTTGCTTTGTTTGTATTTAATGATTGATTTGTACAGTATCTTCTTAGGAATAGTTTATTTGATTTTGACCATTGCTTGGCAAAGTATACATGATGCACAGATTAATTGTATCATGTACACATTGTCAAATTGAGTGTTTTTATTAGCATTTCTTAGTTATTGATTTGGCTTGGTGCTGTTTTACATTTGGACATATTTGTATTTCGGCATGTATATCCTTAACCATTTATTTGTATATTGGTTAATCATGCATATACAGTATATATATATATATATATACATATACATATATATATATATATATATATATATATATATATATATATATATATATATATATATACAGTGGTTGACAAATCACCAAAAAATCTACTCGCCACACAAAAAAATCTACTCGCCACCTAGTACCAAACGTGTGCTGCTTGGGCCAATATTTACTCGCCCGGGGGTTAAATCCACTCGCCCGGGGCGAGCAAATGTATAGGTTTGTCGAACACTGTATATATATATATACACATACATGATGAACCCACTGTACACATAAATGGGTGAAGGGTGGGTATCGGGTCAGGGTGGCTTAACCCCTTAATGACTGTAGCAGTTAATAACTTTTGTGGAAGGCCTGCCGGGACCCTGGACACCCCTCGACACCCCCGCAGGGACCCCCGGGGACCTGCGGACCCCCGGGGACCCCTGTAGTCCTGTGGGGATCACCTGGGGACCCCCGCGGGGTCAGCCAGGGACATCCGCGGGCCTTTTGTATGGATGGTGTGCCTGCAAAAAGGTAAACAAAGAAATATTGTCTAAGTCCAGCTCCTTTTGCGCCTGCCTTTAGCTGGTGCGTTTGTTAGGCGTGTTTTTTAAGGCCGATTCACTTAGCGCTGCTTAGTGAATCTCCTGTACTGGCAAAAAGCAGCGCAAAGCCTGATTGTGCGCATTTTGCGCAGAGGACTGAAAAAAGCCCTTTTAAGAGCGAATAAAGCTCAGCTATCACTGCTTAGCGAATCTCACTGCAGCCTTATCGGTCTTAAAGGGTACTTTGCGCTCTTGAAGCCACTTAACCGAGCTTAGTGAATCGGCCCCTGTATCTGTTATTATAACACGTCATGAAAGGGTTAATTCCAACACTCAGTACATTCATATACAGTAGGTACCACTTAAAACATTCCCCTTTCCCTTGTAGGCTATTTGTATATATATAACGTGTAGCCATGCAGCCCCTGGCTACTAGTTTCTCTGCCTAACATGTAAGTCCTGGTACCAGCGCAGGCAGTGTTAGGGTTAAACTGCCCTTGCTGTAGTAAGCAGCTCCCTTGAGTGACAAGGTGGGTGGCTAGGGCCTAGGTACTGCCCATACAGGGCTAAGACCTGGTGCCCCTCCCCTAGTAACAAAAAGGAGCTGCAGTTCCAAATGTAGTTCTGTGTGGAAGTGTGGAGCCAGGGCTCTGGTTCACCTTCCTTCTCCTCCCTTGGGGGAGTGGGCGCATCTACACCATAATTCATCAGGGAGTGTGGGAGACAGGGATAGACATTTGGGGCCTCAAGCCCTAGGGGTTGAGTCCACGGACCAAGAAGAGGGAGTGTACGATGTATACTATACAATGTCAGTATGCTGTTTCTGTTCTGTAAGGAATAAAGAACCCAGTTACTGTTTTATACTCTTGCCTGAGGCTGCAGTTCTTCAGGGAGAGGGTGAGAGTGTTTTCCACAGGGACTGCAGCTATGTGTGATAGGCCCTGTGGGAATGGAGGCATTGTACCACCGAGAGAAGAACTATTCAAGCACCGAAAGCCTGTCCAGTCTATCCCAACAACATCAGTGGATTCTCAGGGCCCTCTGTGAGCCTAACAGGTAGCATTAACCGCAGGTAACAGCCGTGAATGACCCTTAGGGTGGGGGAACATGTGTTACAAATGCAATGCTCCTCAGGGTTTAGAAGTGAGTAAGGGCAGCTTGCAGCAGGCGCTAAATATATTTTCATTATTAGCATAACTTTAACAGTAACTGCGGTCTGAGGATCTCCACTGCTAGGTAAAGTGCTCATTACCGTATGATTTGCATATGAAGAAGCCTAAGGTCCAGTTAAAGTATAAGGTTCCCTTATTTTTACGGAAAATGGCTGAACAATGAGGCATAAAGCTGCTTTGGGGATGTGGGTTACAGATATGGATATGTTAAAATTAGATAATATAACCTTTAAAAATGTGCTACCTTCTGAGGATCTACCCCGTACAGAGTTGATAGATAGTTTAGATACTATATGCAAATGCATTTTTTTTTTAATAGTTGCAGGTACATATCTAGTGAGCTGAAGTGTAACAAACCTCTACAAAAGAGACTGCAGGAAAGAAAGGTTACTATGTTCCCAGTACTGTAGTTATGTTTCTGCAGTTGTGCTCTGGAACTCCACACGACTATAGGCTCATCACTACACTAAAGTTGAAATATTGGGTAATCTCTGTTATAGTCTGGTATGAACTACAAAATTAATCCTGGGCTAACACAAGGGGCAATTTGTAGGTTCCAACAGCCATATCCTCTGGTACATTCTGAAGTAAAGTGTCTTAAAGCAGCAAAACTTGAAATTGTATATGTTAAAAAAAAAACAGTTCTGTTATTTACTGTATTTTTTGAAATTATTATTCAACCCTGAATGCCATTTTTAATGAGTTTTTAAGCATCCTTTGATTTCTATAGCAGCTTTTAGCACACCTCCACAGCAGTGCAATATATTTGCAACACTTTCCTGTTTGGGATAATTTGTTGCCAATATTCCGCACAGTAGATAATGTTACCCTAGTAATATAAGGATACATTATAGCTGCAAGTTACACTGACTGAAGCGGCCATTATGTTAGACACACAATCAGGATTTTTACAGATTTATAATAGCAACCCCAAACGATTGCCAGCTTAGGTAAGAATGTAGAAGTATACATTGTCACATGCTTTACAGATACAAATAAGAAACAAGTGGGAATGTAGTATTGTCGCTTTGTGTTGAACTCCATCCCTTCCTCCTGTGCAAAGATGGAGGTCTTTTGGATGTACAGTAGTATTTAAAACAACTCTATTGTTATGGAACAATAAACTCCCCATGAAACAACAACATGTCCTTTCTGGAATGTCCACTGGCTTAGACAGTCAGATATAAATGGCAGTATTTTAGTGCTTATGGGCTTAATACCTCTCAGCTTGGCATCACTCCTAAGTGTAACATATAACTGCAAGTTTTGGCATAGAAGTAGTCAATTTAGTTTCACACAGTGAGGCCTTCTTAGAAATGGCTACAATCTTAGCAAGAATAATATGACATATCTTAGTAGATACAGTATAGCAAAATTGAAGAAAGGAGAACAGAGTAGGTCATCCAGTGAAGCTTAATCACTCAACAAACTAAGCAAAACTACTGCTAAAGCATTCACCACCTAAAATAATACCTAGTACCTAGTGTACTATTAGAACAGTAATGAACAATTCCCAACATAAAGTGAAATAACTCCAAATGGGAATGGCAGCCTGGGGAAAAATATCAAGTCTTCTCACAAACTTGATTACATGCAATGATAAAAAGAGGCCAATCCCTGGTGCTAGAAACAATATAGAGTGATACAACCAATATACACGAATACAAAGAAAAATGAAAAACGGTCCCAATTGTCTTTCTTTGAGAACGTGTCCCAGACGTTAACTCCAAACAGTGGTCCAAAGCGTAAGAGTTCTGTAAAAAATTTTTTTATTCATTATGATTTGCAAAAGACCAATAATTAAACACATTCAAGGTTTCCATTGTCAAAATAATAATAGCAACTGAATAGTGAAACACAAGTATATCTGATAGTTTTATTTAGGCACTATGGCAGACTCACCAATAACCTTCATGGTTTTACACAACACAACATTGTACTGGTGCCTGGGAAAACACTGGACCAGCTTAGTTATCAGGCAGCTACAACCTGAGCCTGCTTCTTTGTCACCCTACGGGCCAGATCCAGAAAACTCACCTAACTCAGGCCTCATTGCATATTGTTATTAAAATAATGGATGCTATGTACCCTGAGGTTAACGCAAAGCCACAAAGCTAATTTTATGCAAAGAAACAAAAGCTGCTACCGATCTCATTCGCATGGGCTCAGTGCCACATTAAGTTGAGGGGGGGGGGGGGGGGGGAGAGAGAGAGACACCTGTGCAGAAAATGGAGCTCACCTGACATACCTGGGAAATATGCTAATATGGATGTGCAACGTATATTTTAATGAGTTAAATTAGCTTCTATCCCAGGTACAGTATCTCATGTGTGCTCGTTTTTGTGTGCAGTTGTCCCCACGTGTCTGGAGGGTATATATAAAGAGATACATATATATCTTTATATATACCCTCCAGACACATGGGGATATATATATATATATATATATATATATATATATATATATATATATATATATATATATATATAGCAACTGTAATATTCATGTGCATGTCTTAGACAGGTCTGCAACCCTGTCTTTCACCATTATCACCCAGCAAACAGCACTTCCACTGCAGCAAGGGATTCTGGGAAATGACATGCAAATGCGCACACAGTGCCACTTTTTATCTCATGCTCACATTACATGAGCAACCCTTAGTCAATGCATGCTGCTTTAAACACAGCTTTTAAGCAAGGACTTGGGAGATGCAAAGTCAGTTAACCCACTCACAGACATGTTTCAACCTTGATGGTTATCATCAGTGTGAGGTTGGCTTACTGACATTTGTTCAAATGAGATAAGAGTAGGTAATCACCACCACTATGAAGGTTATGGTGGGTAAAAAAAGTGACTAAAACCCTCCACAGTAAAGCATAAAGCAACTGTAAATATTCCTGTATATTCATTTGCATGTCTTAGACAGGTCTGCAACCCTGTCTTTTATATATATAGCTAGAAATTGAAGAAAGATCAGCACTCACAAGAGTTCAAAATACTTTATTGAAGAAAATGAAACGTTTCAGTTCTCGTACAAGACCTTGGTTACGGTGTCTTGAATAAAGTATTCTGCGCATATGAAGTCCTGTGAGTGCTGACCTTTCTTCATTTGCTTCCTGATTATGGAGTCAAGTGCCGGGGCAGTAACATCTGGACCTGTGAGTGTTCATCTATAATTACTTTGTATATGTATATACAGAACTTTTTAAAAAATAATTTTTTTACCAGTACGCCGGGTGTATGGTGCAGTTGTGCTACTGACTTGTACCAGGCGAAAAAAAGGCTCTGTGTATATATAACGCATTGTTACGTTCCTGTGTTAGCTGTAACAGAGCTCTATGGACAGGCGTTGTAAGAGGAAACACTTATTTTGCATTTCGTCAGCACTAACGTCCTTTATAGTTAATGCAACAGCACTTAGCACTGCGTTACTGAACTTTGAAGATACCCGTTATCACTTAATGTTAACTTAAGTTAATGCCACATTAAATCAATAACAGAGCTTTGTGGATCTAAGTGAGTGTAGGCAGTGCTCAGAATGTGTCTCAGTTTACTAAGGTCTAAAGCAGTCACAGAGCTGAGAAAATGAGCTGGTGAAGGACACTGGGAATTGTAGGAAGTTTAGAGATGGATCTCTCTAATGAACATTTGTGTAGCTTTGTAAGGCTTGTTCATAATGAGCGGGTTACCAATGATGTCTAGGACAATCTACAATTACCTAAAAATAACACACGTCATTTCTGCTACTCATTGCAAAACTATTTCCTTTGGCATTTGTGATTTTAAAGACATAGTTAAAGGAATGTAGGTGAATGATAAAGAATGTTAATGTAGTTCTCTGTTTCGAATTGAGGATGGTACCGTGTTAGGCTGCAGAAAACTCACCTTTGAGTGATATCACTGTGCTGAACAGGAGTTTGCACGGGCAAAGCTCACCTCTCTTCCAATTTCTACATCTGCGTAACCTTCTTTAAAACCATTTACATTTCTCCCTGGTTCACCTGAAGAAATCTTTTTGCAGAGGATTTCACCTATCATTTACTGAACTCTTTGTACTTCCTTAGCTTTTCTGTTGTGATTATTTGCCACGGTTCACTAATGCTGGGTATCACACTCCAATGCAGTGCTAACTGCACTGACGTGAATAGTGGTGCTATATCCTGCATCATGTACATCAGTGTATCTCCTCCACTGTCTTCTTGACAGATTCTTCTTGTTGATGTGTGGGGATGGAAAGCGATGGGGGCAGTTTGATTTTCACAATAAAGGTGATAGTGTGGCACTCCGTTCTTGAATCGGTAGTTTGTTTTATTGAGAGTTATATCAACGTTTTGCTGCTGTTACATTCACACCTTCATCAGGTCCTGATGGGGAAGACTTCAGTCGGCGGTCCTGGTTTCCATTTTCTATTGTTCTCTTTTGTCCCAGCTTATTTTCACATTTACACCTAAATGATGTCAAGGCCCTCACCTTGACAAAGACTGTGTCGGCAGTCCAAATGTTGGTTGTTTCTTTGCTGATTAAAATCTCTTAATGATAAGACTGTGTGCCTGGATTGCTCCTCTCTTAATGTGACAAATAAGCACAGACCAAGAGGAGAAAAAGGAATCCCTTTGTTTGGCACTTAAACTCCCAAAGCTTTTTTAAGGCTAACCCACGTGAAACGTTTTTCAGCAGTTGATGAGGTCACACGTGAGCGCGTGGACAGACTCGGTGTTTGAATACGCCCCACACTCACTTGCTGACGTGTTTGCCATTATGGCACTCTTTTACATTCGATATATTTACAGGAGGATACCCTGTGACATGTGTCTTGGTCGCGCTAGTGACGTCATACGATCTGACGTCACCGAAACCCGACGCGCGTTTCGTTCGTCAGAATTTTTTCTTTACCCCTGAAGTCGTTCTGATGAACGAAATGCGCATCAGGTTTCGGTGACATCAGATAGTGTGACATCACTAGCGCGACCGAGACACATGTCTCAGAGATGCTATTATTAGAATTGCTTAGCTGCAGTGTGATATATATATATATATATATATATATATATATATATATATATATATATATATTATACTATACAGGGAATATTAGTACTAGCCTTATTCAGCCCAGCATCTCCACGGCACCCACTAGCATTGCTATTTAGCATAGAAGAGGATATAACATTATCATACTCTTCAGTGTGGTGCAGATTTGGAGTAATAGCCACTGACAGTATACAGTGGTCTGTGATCTGTTTTAATAAAGTATGTCACCAAGCCATACTGTTCCTTAGGGATCTTAGAGTCACCTGACCTCACTGGTCAACTTTACACTGTGAAAAGCGTAAATAAAAAACACAGTCTGAGGTTATTTTGAAACAGAATAACACGTGAATTTATTCAAGTCAAGTGCACAACGGAGACAGCTTCAAAACAAAAGCTCTCTAACAATAAACACGGTATGCCATATATTTATACCCTAAATCCTAAAGCTCCACCCCTTTATGGGGGGGCTTGCACGTCACTAAACATTACCTCATTTTGTAATACATAACAATACTAAAGCTGATGTCATTTTGTAATACATAATAATATTGTATAACTGCCTGTCAGCTAGAAACCATTCTGGGGTTAAATGGGATGTGCCTATCCTACCACCTGACATTTGTGTGAGAACTAGTTTCACTGCGAGAATCTAAGTTTATCTCATGGGTTCTCATAACTTTTAGCCTGTTTACTCTTTTAATTTGAAGCTGATTGGATGAGGAAGAGTCAATAAATTTAGCTAGGAGCAAAAAAATTCCATTCTCTGCTTCACACATTTGTTTATACAGAAATGAAACACAGAAATTAGACTCACAGAGACAAGACAAGATGGCTGATTGAAATATTCACACAAAATGGCTTCATCCTAAATGCTGTTATGTTGTTATGCCAGACCCCCTAATCTCTCATCTCTCATCTTTGTCAGTCCCTCCTCTGATTCTTTAAAACATTGTTTTTTTAGAATTATTGGTATGATGTTAGTCCAGAAACACGTTGGGAGGCACAAGGGTGCTCCATCAGCTCATAATGCTGCTTGAGGGTATAGGACAGTGCACGAGGGTGCCTGCCAAATGTAGTCATAGTCTCGTATGGCGTTATAGCCAAATTCTTTTCCAGAGTTAGAACATTGTACTTGGCATCTTCTTTCTTCAAGGGACTGCTGTAGATTGGTTCTGAAAACAATGGCATTATGTCTGCAGAGGGGGTGGCATATTTGTGGATCATGCCTTTGACAAACGTAACACAAACATAGATGACAACGAGTATCACAATCACACACATTACTGCATTCAAAAATTTCGCTCCTAGTGATCCTACCAATCCAGTCAGCCCCAAAGGGTCCCAGTCTGTGTCACCTTCCTTCCTAAGTCTTTCTTGAATTTCTCCTATCTTATCTAACTCATGTTGTACCTTGCCACTCTGATCTTGGATGAAAACACAACATTGTTCTTTAATTAGGGCACATACACCTCCTTTTGATGCTAAAATGTAATCTAAAGCCAATCTGTTTTGTAAGGCCATAAGCCTGATCTGAACCTGTTCTTGGTTTAATGATGAAATTAAAAACTGCAAAATTAAGGCCACATCCTTCCTGTAAATTGTTATCTGATTGAACATACATTTTTACACAGGTTTCATTGTTTGGTGGAGACACTTGACCCATAAATTGATTCTTGTTCCTAGTGTGTGATACACCCTTTAAAGAGGTTCCCTTAAAAAATGGGAAAATACAGAAATTATACACATAATACTAAAAACCTTATTTTATGCAAGCAACCTTTCTTTGGGTATGCAGTTGCTAGATAAAGGATATGGCATCTATCTCTATCATCATATATTTTCAGCTATTACTGAGAATTGAAGGGGTTTGGTATCTGTGGAAGCGAAATGCATGATCCTCACCCCTGCACGCATTGTATACATCATTCACTCAGAATATCAGAACAGACAATGTCTGCGATGGTCAACATGGCTGACTTATGATCCTTTCCTTGTGGCTGACACACCCCCTGGGTGACCCCCTCCTCTCGTTGGAGGTGCAACACACTTCTGGATCAAAGTTTTGCTGCATATGACACATACATAGAGAGTGATGAGTACTGCCAAAACACATACAAGAGCTTTCACAAGCCACGCTTCCAGGAAACCAATCCTCCCATCAAGGCTCAATTGTACATACACCTTAAATTTCTAACTTAAACACACTCTAAAGAATAAAAAATATTGAGTCTCTGAAAAATAAAATGTTCTGATAGAAATCAGGAATATTGAGTCTCTGAAAAAATAGAATGTTTTGAGTCTTTGAAAAAATGAAATGTTCCTGATAAGATCAGGCCTCTGCCTGGTATCTTATTTTCCTCGTTGGTTAACGGTCAAAGTTTATGTCTCGTCAAAACGTTAACTTGATGCGGCTGTGCTTTAGGTGACTTTGGTCTTTGGTGGAGCTGGAATGAGCTTTACTGTACTTTGGGTGCAGGGAAAGAACTCTGCCACTTTAATTGCTGTATTGGTGGTTAGTACGGGCCCTTTCATCTGGGATGAGGAGCATGCTTGTTTAGGAACTACTTGACCTTTAACTCCGTCTCGTGTAGGTGCACTTTTATCATACCTTATGCCTAGAGAGACTCAAAAAATGTATTAGTGGTATACAATACTTATTAATTGTTTTATTACCAATAGATGGTCCTTAATTTGTTCCTTTGAACTACTGATAGTCATAAGTCATCCCATAAGTGTCCCATAGGGAGATAATTTATACCTAGGAACAAATTCTTATATCAATGTGTTTACTACTGTCTTAACATCCGCATATAGACAGAGGTATCTCCTATTAATGCTCCTCATATTTAAAACTAAGCAGCTAATGTGGACTTGACTGTACTACAATCTAAGTTCCTAAGGCTTTGGGCCTCAGCCATTGTCAAATCAATTGCTTCCATAATCAACTCTATCCTGTCTACAGGCCATACCCCTAAGACCTGGAAAACTACCAGAGCTGTCCCAATTTTCAAAAGTGGGGCCAAAAACACTGTCTCAAACTATAGACCAATATCTCTTCTCCCAATACACACTTGCTCTCATTCATGCCTCACTATCATCTGCTCCGATGCAAATGGTATCAACCTTTTCATAAAATACTAACTAACCTTAAAACTTGCCCCACAAATTAAACATCCCAATAGCCTGCACTCATGGCTATTATTTCACACACAGTCACTCCTACCACACCCATTGTGGCCAAGCACTGCCATCTACAGCACTTATACCCTCACCTGCTATCTCTGAAAATTTCCCTTACACCTTAGATTGTAAGCTCTTAAGGGCAGGGATTTCCTTTCCTATTGTCTGATTTTGCTGCACTTATTATTCTATTATAATTCCCTCTACTGTATTCTTTGTGAAGTGCTGAGTACATTTTTGACGCTGTACATAAATTCATACACTACAATACACTACTATCCAATGTCATGGACAAAAATGTGTTCACTCCCAATTAAACAATTACTATACTAAGACAAATGCCCCAAGCCAATTCCAGTCAGGCCTCCACCCCAAACACTCCATTGTAACTATTCTGCTAAAAATATGAAATGCCTTGCATATAATATATACCCTGCTCACTTATGTAACTGTATTTGCAACTAGGTATCACCTGTCCTTTAACTCTATACCTAGATCATACCCAAAAACGAGAGGTGACTCCCAATGCACCACTTTGGCAAAACATTCTACAAATATTTTAACAATAACTACTGCTTATAATAAAATTGTACACCTATGGAAAAAATAAATGGTTAGAAGTTATAAAATACATCACATATTCATATAATAGTCAAATGCTTTTGTATAGGACTTCACACTAAATTTCTTGTAATATAATCTCTTTGCACAGTGCCGAACACACTGACAGCGTTATTATTTTTTTAAGACACTCAGAGAAAAATTTCAGAGCATGTTTATCTTGGGCAATTTGCCAGCCCGGGCGTTTCGCCAAAAAAAGACCTTGAGTGCAAAGCAGATAACAAAACAGTTTCTCCGTCTTCTAAATATTAATTACTGGATTGAAACTTCAGCTCAAAGTTAAAAATGGAGCTCTCTCCACAGCAATAAAACCGAAAAAATGTATGGCCTCTCAAAAATAAAAATATGGCCTCTCAAAAATAAAAAATATGACCTTTCAAAAATAAAAATATGGCCTCTCAAAAATAAAAAATGGGACAATGAACTAAACTGAGGTTAGATCAACTTATGAACACACCCTATATAATTTAAACAATACGTGCAAGCTTAAAATCTCTCCAACATATCCTAATCCTATAGAAATGCAATTGACATGTTTTTACTGGTTTACACACAATACAGAAACCACAATACAGACACACAAAGAACATAGACACAAACTTCTCTCCTTCTCTCCTACACAGCGAATCAGCTTCTCATATAAATAACCTGCTTTTATTCTCTTTCTAGTTGCCATTAGAACAGAAGGAAAAATAATATTTTCTGGTTCAAAAGACCTATTCGTGTGGCCAGTACAAACAAACCTTTTAAATTCCATTTTTTTCTTCTACTCTCTCTCTTAGGGCTGCTCTGCAATTACTGGCAACATGTCCTACCTTTTTACACTTATAACACTTTATGTCCCTTCCAAACAATATACACACAGTCTCTAATTTTATCCCAATTTCTGCATATAAACCTGTCATAAAAATAACCCTCAATATCTACTTCCTCAACAACACATATGCCTTAATTATCTATCGGCAAATTCACTTGCTATTTCTTTCCTATTCACTTTCTTTTTCACTTGTTATTATATTAACTTCTGTCCTGGCAATGGTCAAAATTAATGCAGCGGGACCCTTCTGTCCCTCAACATAATTCTTTTGACCCATATTAACGTAAGGTATGTTTCCCTGTGGGATTCAAAAACACACGAGATGGCACTCCCTGAGCTTATCAATCCCACAGAAAAAGACCCCTCTCTCATTTAAACATCTGCGCAATTAGTTGATAATAGTACAAATAGTGCCATTCACTGGCCAACAAAATATATTTATATTGTCTCTTTTCGTTCTCTGTATTCATTCTTTATTATCTTTGTCTGCAGACACACAATCCTTTGAGAATTTTTGGTTTCCCATTATTCCCCTGTTACAGAAATCAAATTTAATTGACATGTACAATACTTCGGCTACAGCAATCAACTGTTAATTGACCTGTACAATTTAGCGTTACAATAATCAACGCAAGCTGATTACGTACAACTCTTTTGGCATGTTATTGTTCTGAATAGTGTAAATATGCAAATAAGGACCTGTCACAAGACTGTTCCCCAATCACATTTTCTCACCATAACTATACCAAAGAAAAACTTGAATCACTTCAGCGGGTCCAACCCAGTCCTGATAAACCTTATACTTTTATAACATGGATACAGATAAGACTTTCTAACCAGATCTCCATGAATAACTCACTTGGTATTTAAATGACAAAACAGAGCAAATGTACAATCAGGGACCCGTCCTGCTCAGACAACAAAAATATTTATCACAACCCAGGACGGTCTGAAAACAATCCCTTTAAGCACAAAAACACTCGCCTTCATCACCAAAAACACCAAAATCTTTAACGGGACTCTTACCTTAGCCCCTAACAACTCTTAACTCACTTACACTTTAAAATGAATACAGGAACAGAGAATAATAAATTCACGTGAAACTGCTAGGGATTGTTACTCGTCACATCAGATAAGACACCGTTCAAAAATCAGCTCCACGCACCACTCAAAACAATTTAATCAGGCTGTTTGTCTAAAAAATGCAGGTAGCCTTACCTTGATTCATATGAGCGCTCAGGTTTGAGTGATGGAGGAGTGATTCATCCGGGTGCTCGATTCCGATGATATTGAGTCCCTATTTCGGAATGCGCCATCTGTGAAAAGCGTAAATAAAAAACACAGTCTGAGGTTATTTTGAAACAGAATAACACGTGAATTTATTCAATTCAAGTGCACAACGGAGACAGCTTCAAAACAAAAGCTCTCTAACAATAAACACGGTATGCCATATATTTATACCCTAAATCCTAAAGCTCCACCCCTTTATGGGGGGGCTTGCACGTCACTAACCATTACCTCATTTTGTAATACATAACAATACTAAAGCTGATGTCATTTTGTAATACATAATAATATTGTATAACTGCCTGTCAGCTAGAAACCATTCTGGGGTTAAATGGGATGTGCCTATCCTACCACCTGACATTTGTGTGAGAACTAGTTTCACTGCGAGAATCTAAGTTTATCTCATGGGTTCTCATAAATTGTAGCCTGTTTACTCTTTTAATTTGAAGCTGATTGGATGAGGAAGAGTCAATAAATTTAGCTAGGAGCGAAAAAATTCCATTCTCTGCTTCACACATTTGTTTATACAGAAATGAAACACAGAAATTAGACTCACAGAGACAAGACAAGATGGCGGATTGAAATATTCACACAAAATGGCTTCATCCTAAATGCTCTTATGTTGTTATGCCAGACCCCCTAATATCTCATCTTTGTCAACACCTAATCACTTACCTTGTTATTCGTTTGCTTATTGCATATCTTTACGCAGTATTAGTTTATTCACTCACATGTTTTTAAGAGCCCAGACCTCTGCACCACCAGTGACCAACCTGCAGCAAGTTTCTGTCTGGTGTGTCCCACATAGTCGCAGCTATTGATTTAATGAATTTTTAAACATATTAGTTCTCTCCTTGAAATTATTTTACTTTATCTATTAAAGGTTATTTTTTTTATTTTCACATGAATCTGTAAGGTAGAGTGCATCGCAGGGGAATCCTCCCGTAAATATATCGAATGTAACCAGTTCCCTGATAGCACCCCTCCAGTACCAGTAATTATTACTACTAGCGGAGCAGGCGCCCTCTTCACTATTATATCTCTCTTCTACTTTCACTAAGCATTTATGTTTTCAATAGATCACTGACCTGTGTAGATCCTCACTGAGGAAGGCGATATGGTGGCATTACAGACATAGCTAAATGCAGTGTGTGTGTTCGCTAGTCCATATGGGAATACAACAACACTGATAACAACATTAACTCAAATCAACCTATCCGTGTACAGTAGAGGCAACGTTTATTCAAACATTTGCCGTAAACTAGCCGGGTTACATTCTGGGTATGTGCTGGGTATGTGCTGGGTATGTTCTGGGCTAGTTTGAGGCACGTTTAAGGCATTTCTGCATTGACTAACGACCCATAGGATTAACACAGCAGGGATCCCTGGCAGTCCAATTCAGTTTGAATGGGACTGCCAGGGACCCCCGCTGTTAATCTGATAGGCCATTAATCAATGCAGAAATGCTGGGGCTAGTTTAAGGAAAGTTTAAGGCATGTATTCAGAATGTACCTGGGTGTTTCCTGGGTTTTTTGGGGAATTGCCACTGGTTTTTGTTCGAATAAGAGTTGCCTCTGCTGTATGCCTTACAGCGCTGTGAATTTGCAGTCTCCCTCTGGGGAACAAATATCTCTGACGTGCTCTCTCACACAGATTCAGTGAGAGTTGCAGTCCGATACAAAAAGATACATAAATGCCTTTGGCAAAATGGGAAGCAGCACTTACACACACATCTTAACACTTGCTGTTCATGCCACTAGCAACAGCAGGCCTGTTACCCATTACAGGCATACACCGGTTTAAGGACACTCACTTTAAGTACACTCGCGAGTAAGTACATCTCGCTCAATAGGCAAATGGCAGCTCACGCATGCGCCTGTCAGCACGTCCTGAACAGCAATACCCTGTACCGAAGCTGTACGCAAGCGGGGAGACTATAGAGCCTGTTACACATGTCTTATTTACATCAGTTATGCCCGTATATGACGCTTGCAGTACTGTAAATGCATCGATAAGTGGGGAAAAGGTAGTGCTTCACTTTAAGTACATTTTCACTTTACATACATGCCCCGGTCCCATTGCATACGTTAATGCGGGGTATGCCTGTACACAGGAGTTCGTAATAGCGGGCAGTTTTTTCTCCTGCATTTTGACTGAACTATTTTTAGTGATCACCTTGATTCTACACCATTTTATTTCTGTTTTTTTACCCCACTACCTACTTAGGGCACTCTGTTTACAGACTGCCCAAATTAATTTTAATTGGTTAATAATAAAAGTTAAGTGTTAATACCTACCATTTATTCACCTGGACGATGGGAGTTTAAGTGTCAAACAAGTGGATTTCTGTTTCTCCTCTCAGTCTGTGCTGTATACCCTGTCCCATTTGAACACCTCCCGGTAATCTTTCACACCCCACATTAGCTGTAGTAAGGGTCTCTTTGTGTGGGTTTTAATGTGACAAATAACTCTTACTTTTTTATACATTTCAGTATCAACCACTTATATTTTGCTTTGGTCTCGGTTCACCTTGATAGAATCCACACACAAGATGTGTTGAAACTGAGAGCAAATTGACATTGAAAGATGTCAGTAGTGTATATGTTAGTTTTATATACAGCAATAGACAAAACAAAGTGTACTATATATTCTATATAAAATAATATACTGCATGTTCCTATTTTATGCCTGGAACACTGAAAGGGCCTGAAGATATTGAATCTAGTTAGATTTATATTACAGTGGCGGCCGCCTTTATCCTAATGCGGCCGAATCGGCGCAACTTTGATAACCGCGGGCAGATGCGTTTTTTTTTCTTCCGGAATATGTTCTGGTATTTTCGCGCTCGTTTAGGGGTCTATGCACTAAGCAGGGGAATCAGGGGGAAAAAAATCAGGCCTTTTTCCTCCCTGGGATTGATGCCGGAGGTCTCCGGAGCTGATACCATTAACACCAGCACCGGAGCCGCCCGGCATGCATCCGAGGCAGGAAAAATGCATTTAAAGCCCACTTCATTACCTTAGCGGCTAACCGCTAAGGCAATGAAGGGGTTAACCAGCCGTGCCAGGTTTATTGTGGTTAGCGGGGGTGGGTGAAGGGGTTATTTGGCCCTTGGTGGTTGTTTAGGACTTGCGGTGGGGGGGTTGCGGGTGCACTTAACCCCTTCATGACCTTAGCGGTTAATACCACTACGGTCATGAAGGGGTTAAGCCCGCCCGCCACCCACCCGCAAGCCCTAAACAACCACCGTTGGGGCTAATACCCCCTTCACCCACCCCCGCTACCCACAATAATAAAAATACACACACAACAGCCTTTCCGCCGCTTACCGCGTGACCTCTGTAATATTGAATATACTGTATGCTGTATGAACGCGGTATGAACGCGGCATGAACGGGGTGAAGTGCGGTGTAGTGTGTGGCGTTCGGAAAAAATCACGAAAAAATTCGGAGATGTTGGAGAATAAAAGGGGCCGCGGCTGTAGCTGTAATAAAAACCTTTGCCATTTCATAATCTGCTATTTTGGCTAATACTCGGTTTATTAATGCAGGATACGTGCTTGAAAGTGAGAACATGAACAATGTCTGAGTGAAAGCAAGTTAGTTGATACAGAGGCGACACGTTTTATTTGCATTCGGCTAGTTCCGCAAACCGGGAGGTGTCCCGGCTTGCTAGCCGAATCCCCTCGGCGTGCCGCGCGTCACCGATGCGCGGTCACGCTTCATCGGGTGCCTGCGCCCCCTGCGCGCGTGTCCCGCGATGTGGGGGACGGCGGTGGGGGGTTCCGGGGGACCCGGCGGACCTGGAGAGGGGAGGGGGAAGCCCCGATCGGAGGGCCGCTCCTCCGAGGCTTCGGCGCGCGCACGGGACACCCCGGCGTGCACCCGGTTACTGTCGCGGTCGAGACCGGGCAAATGCTCGAATAAACTTGGCCGCGACAGTACATAATATTCAAGACACATTTTTCTAAACCCACAATCTTAAAAATTAAAAAAAAGATTTTCCTTCTTAAAATTTGAACAGAACAAAACATGCAGTTCAAGATTTTTTCTCTAAAAATTCTGATACTGTTTTTTATTGCTCCAGAGATGCTCCTTTTGTAGCTAGTAGTTTAATACTGTAAATAACCCAGATATTCGGTTAATTTACCAGAATCGCAGACTAATAAGATATTTGTGAAACAGCTCCAAAAGAAGTTTACCTACTGTACGTATTTTTGATGGTCATATATAATGTGAACAAGAAAAGAGGTTTCATTCAATACCACTTTGCTTTAAACCTTGTAATCTATAAATTACCCATGCAGGGAAAGGACAGCACATGTCAATAAATAATCAATTTAGGCAGTCAGTTAAAATATTTTCCCCACATTGTTACCTTGTTACTTAGCCAGTTTTTGTGGCCGTATTACAAATGCAAATTGTGCATATGTTTGTGATTTTCTTATCTATAGTGTAACTATAGTCAAAATGATTGTGAACTGAACTGTAATGAAGGCAGTTTAAATGGACAACTTTGGAACAATACAGAGGTATTTTTGACAAAAACATTTTTGCCTCTCTTTTGCGTCAATTTATTTTTCACAGCTTATAATATTTTAGTAGTACTTCACATCAGTGATTGATTCTGTCAGTATTAAAAGAAAGCGTTAGGAGAGAGGACATATTTGAAACCGAGCGGTAACTCTCAATGTATTACTTCCTGGTAAAACATGTTATAAATAAAATAAATAAATAAGAGCGGTTAATAATTAGTCTACATTTCTTTGCTACCTATTTCTTTAAACCAAGGGTGGTACTTCTGTTTTAAAGCGGAAATCCAATGACCCGCTTTGAGACCTTTACTCTCCAAAACTGTAGGGATCCTGGGTTAGGAAATATGATCACAGGGGGATTTACTGTGTAGAAGTCACCAGTGGACTACAAATGTCTCTGCACTCATCATGTCCAGTGCAGAGCGGGGGGTGGAACACATTGACCGGAAGTATATTCCATTATACACAGGGGAAATTTGACATTTTGACAATTAAAACTAATTTGGGAATGAGCGCAATGGAGCAGGACTAGTACCCCTGGTTATCCAGTAAAGTGACATCTCTACATCTCATGTCTTGGTTTCCTATTGATATTGTGCTAAGCGCTATGTACATTTATGGCGCAATATAAATATAGAAATACAATACAATACAATTTCACAAATGGATGGATTACCTTCTGTTTTATGGTAAATCATAGTCAAGAAAAAATCTGTTCACTAGAAGCTGTAATTGGCATGTTGTGTTTGGAAAAATGGTGTATGGTGATCGGCCCAAACTTGGAGTTGTTGGGTGATTGCGGTGTGATTTGACGCTTCAGAGGTTAGACATTACGCCTGTAAATCTCCTTGTAGTTACATAGTTCACATTAAAAGAGCTCTTTGGTTCAGTCATCCCCAATATCGTTGTATTTTACTTAGTATGCTATTGTTTGTTCTTGTAGCATTCTCGGTTAATAAAATATATCATACAGTATACATTTTTTCTTATGTAGTGTGACTGTATTTCTGCCTGAAGTAACCTTTCTCCAGTCCCTAGACATAAATGTCAATGATTATTTAAAAGTCCAACTTAAAATATAATTATGCAGAATCTAGTTTTGATGTCTTTTTGAAATGAGATAATTGGCTTTTAATTAGTTATGCAGATGGGATGATATTTTCCTTAAAGTGTAATTGATATTAAGGGAGAAACGTTGAGAGTTCTTGATATATTGACAAGTTATGCTTGCTAATGTGTTACAAATATAGCTATTGAGATCTTTTCTACTGTAACCTTCAAGAATTCATTAACATGTTTTGTCGAAACATTGGTAATAAACAGACTTTAAAATTGTGCAACAAACTTGCTTAATTTTTATTCCACCTGTACTATAAATGAAAGCAGAAGGGAGAAGGAGTGGCTCAGTAGGTAAACACACTGACTGGCACCGAGTTTGAAGTAGGGGAACCTGGTTCAGTTCCTGGTGTCAGCTCCTTGTGACCTTGGGCAAGTCACTTTATCTCCCTGTGCCTCAGGTACCAAAAACATAGATTGTCAACTCCACAGAGCAGGGACCTGTGCCTGCAAAACATCTCAGTAAAGCACTGCATAATACTAGCAGCTCTATACAAGAACAAACAATTATTATTTTATAGCTAACTTTTTGGGAGAAACCAGTGTTCAAGTGTTCAGTAAATGTATGATGTGGTAGTGTTTCCAAGTAACACACTCATTTACATTTTTGTTTTAAAGACTTTATAAAGTATGGGAATAAGTAGCATGAGGAGCACAATCCTAATAAATACAAATTACTTGGTGATGCTACTGTAAGTACATCTAAGTACAGGGACAGACATGCATAGTCAAGTGTGTACAAACACTCAACCTTAATCTTTTGCATTTTTGTGTGTGTCAGTATTTCAGGATCTTTCTGAAGACAGCAGTAAATCCTGCCCCTTTAAACCATTGGTTACCAACCTCATTTTGTATTGTTTCACCGTAACAAAGTAATAAAGCTTTCTGTATCACCAACAATTAACAGGTCTAACAAAGCAGCTACGGCACCGTGTGTCCCTTCAGTTTTAGCTAACCATAAGAATACTTTTACTGTGTGAATATTTTTCTGGTTTTCTCGTTGTTCTTGTATAATACACACATGCACGCACAGGCACACACATTTAAATATCTCAGGACTGTGTACTACCACTTTGTGGGACCATGCTTTAAAAAGTTTGGATTCGTGTTGTTTTAACAAAAGTATCTGAAGTCTCTCATCGGACCAAAATAAACCAACAACTGTGACATTTTTTGGGTGGTATCACTGTGTGTTTATCAGAATCTTGTAAAGGCAAAGTGCCCTCCATCTCTTCCTCCTCCTCCTGTCTCCTTTCCTCCCAGAGAAGGAACACTGTAGGGATGAAGGAAACATTTCATTGATATACAGTGTACTCCCCTCGATTCAAAGGCTTTGTTGAAAGTACAAACAAAACCTTTCTCCAAAGAAACTATAACATATAAATGTTTGCATTATCATTTAGTTGTACAGATGGGATGGGATGCGATGTAGGATCTAAGCTCCTCTTTCAGTTATGTTGTATGGAGTCATGGAGAATGCTAACTAGTGTATACAATGTAAAAGTCATGGTGAGGAAAAAGCTGCAAAATTATAATTCAGTGTTATTTGTTTTATTTTTCAGGGTACTCCTGGCCCAAAGGGTGAGAAGGTCAGTAATGTCACATTTTTCACTAATCTATTACAGATGGAATGGCAACTCCCTACTGATGTTCAACTGGACCATTCCAATGCATTATAAAGCTTGTGTTACATGCGATCAGAAGTTGTGGGTCTCTGGGTAGCAGGGTGTCCTTGTTAAAACTATCACCTCATCTTTCCCCTTTGCAGGGAGATCAAGGTGATCAGGGCCCTCGGGTAAGTACTTTAAAAAATGTTACGCTGTTAAACACAATAGTTACAGTTTTAGCAAAGTTTCAATGCACACAGTACCTACCCTCAGTGTGTATTTCTGTTTCATAGCTGTATTTCCCTGCATGCTCCAGTCATTACCTCAGCAAAGTCATTGCATTATACATCTGTTGTGCACATAACAAAAACAAAATGCTCATTAAACAGCAGGATCATATTATGAAACATTAACGGCTTTATCTCACCCCATTCGAGGTGCTTGTAGAGCTTTGCAGAGCAAAACTTTCCAGGCGGCCCTTATAGTAAAAGAGCCTACAGCTTAAAAAAAAGCATTTGCAGGCCTTTCCACGAAGCAGTGAGAACCGTTTCGAGTGAATTGTACTTATTGCTGGTCTCAATAAGTGAGCGATATCACTGCTTTCAATAAAAGATTGGTGTGGGTGTCACTGTTTAAAGTAATAACTTCTACATTCAAATAAATATCCCCCAGTTAATACCATTTTCAGGCACATTCTGTAGATGTGTACTGCTTTGTTTTGCAGCTATGCAGCAATCTTTATTTGCCTCATTGCATATTAAAGATACCGGGGGTGATTTATAAAAGTCTGCGGGATGCAACACTTGGACACACCTGGTTTAAAAACACTGTAGTAAATGTGTTAAAAACGCTGTTGGTTACAATGGGAATGTTTCTTCTTGTTAGATCCAGTATGAGGTTTTCCCCAGTATTGCAGCTAAGAGAGTTTGATAAAGAGCCACAAAAGAGGCTATATGGGGGATATGTTACACTGTTAGGGATTTTACACCTTTGTGTATAAGAAGCTGTTGCGTGTACTAATATCTTAACAATAATGTTATAATATAGTGACAATGTTGTGTCTGTGACTGTGTATATTTCAGCATTTATATGTATTTATACCATATGTGTGGACAATACACAGATCTAAATCTTTCCCATTTAATAGTACCATTTCCATCACTTGCTATGTGTGTGGAATGATTCACTTCGCATAGGAGTGTGAAATAGTGAAGAGAATAACCATTGATTCATACAGAATTCAATGATTGTCTCGTTAGTTTGGAACCCTTGATGACAGTCACACTCGGAGACGTGCAGACCTACTGAGATTTGCTTTGCTGCTCTTTCAATGGAACTTTTAAAAAGCTTAGAAAACCTGCAAACATTTTGATCTAATTTTTGTCACCAAAAGTTCTTAGGAAAATGGACCAAATTGGTTAAAATGTGCTACTTTGCTGCTTGTTTAATGTGATGAAATAGCAGCCACACAAGTTACATTTTTTTGTAATAATTTAAATTTGCTTAAATTTCGAAAGCATAACTAATTGAACACGCAGTGCCCATTGATTTTTAGAATTAAGCGGACTTGTTGGGAACTTTTGGTTTTAAGCAAATCGTGTGTTAATGTGTGCAAAAAGTTTGTACATCTGTAGGTCATAATGCACCAACCATATATCATCAATGTCTAGTGATATATGATGTATGAAAAAAAGACAATAAACATCAAATAAAATAGGGATTGTAGTGAGAGCGTAATTTACCAGCATCTAAGTGACACTATGTGACACTTCTCTGGGGCTTTTTAATTCTTTCCGAACTTTTGTATAATAACTGGGAGTTTGTGCAATGCACACGCCTTTAGCTCAATATTTTTTTTTTTTAAAAGACAGATTATTCAGCATGTCGTTGTCATAGGAAGGAATTCAGAATGTTGTTCTGTATATTGTAAATAAAAATATCACTTGTGGATACATTTGCATGTCTCAGACTGGTCTGCAACCCAGTCTGTCCCCATTATCGCTTAGCAAACAGTGCTCCCACTGCTGCCAGGGATTCTGGGTAATGGCGTGCAAATGAGCACATGGTTGCCGGACTGTCTGGGACATGCAAATGCACCACAAGTGATATTTTTATTTACTGTACACTGTACAGTATGGAGGAGGGTTTTTGTCATTTTTTACTCACATAACTTTTTAAATCTCTAGTTCTATATATTTAAAGCGAGAAAATAGATTTATACATTTGGACTCATGTTTTCTATTTTATATCCACAGCAATTACACTCCTATGGTATAAATAATATATGTGATAACATGCAGTGTAATTTGGATTTTATTATCCATGCTGAGAAAGCGACTGGGGATTATCCTCTCATTATACAATCTCTCAGCAGCAATATTAAAATTCAAATTTCACAGTACACATATTGTAATGTGTGTTTGTACATCATGTGTGTATGTGTGTTTAGTCCCATCGTTCCTAACCTCTTTTTAAACCTCTTTTATATTCTTTGATCCTTTGTAAATGTTAGTCTTCCGGAAGACTGTACATATTACCGCGCTCCTCCCTATAGAAGTTTGCTGCAGGTAAAAAGATAGGCCTTACATATAGAAAAACAAAAAGAACGATTCCTGCTCTGCTACTAATTAGGCTAAAATATAATAGTGATCTCGTGATTAAGGGTTATTTAGTTAAACCATTTGGCCAAAGCGTTATAAGCCTGCAGCCCCGTCAATGCATACCCATATGCAGGTGACCTACACTGAATATATTTAATTATTGTCCCATGGACTAGTGGAAAATGTGAGAAGGCCCCGAAGGGGTTAAATAAAGCATATGCTTTGTGTATAGAGCAATTAAAAGCTGGCTAAAGCCAGTATCATAGTTACCTCACTATAGATGTAAACTATGGGTGCACAAATTCCCTAGTGTGAATATAATAAAACTTACACATATTTGTTAATTCTAAGCAAGTTAATACAAAACAGGGATTGGTCTATGCAAACTTAGTTTCTCCATCTCCTTGCAGAAGGTAAAATGTTTGATGGCTTGCAGTAAAAAATAGGAATCCTGTTAATTCTGCTTTATTTACCATCATCTTAGTAAATCAAACATTTACAAAACAAGGATGACAGGAAGGTGCAGTCTCGCCCACGTACAGTACATGCTTTTACAAACATATGCATTTTTGAACCTTATCAAGATTTCTCCTTTCAATCTTTCCTTTATGCAGCAGCATTTCGCGGCCCCTGGCTGCAGATTCCATCCATTGGAATACGCTCTGTGTCATTTTCTAATAATACTTTTAAAAAAAAGGAATAAAAAGTTCTAAATTATCAAGAGCATTTTAGTGCATTTGTATTTTGCCCCAAAATATATATTTTACATGGACCACAAGATAGGAAATCAAACATAACAGGGAAAGTGCAGACTTTGTTTACAAGGGATACTACACATGAATTCATTTGAATGGGAATTTTATCTTCTTGATCAAGGACAAGACATGGAATAGGGACCCATGCACGTATATCTACTCAGCACTGATTAATAATGATCACGTCTAAATAGCATCAGCCAACAGCTGGCATTTCATTAGTTACGGTGTCTCATAGCTGCAATAATAAACGTACCAGGGCACCCGTTTAACCATTTTCAGAAAATTATTTTCTCCTCACGATGTCTTCAAGGAAATTTCACTAACAGCTGGGGCTGCACAAAAACAGATAGCATCTTAAGAATGTCCTGGGCAGCAACAAGTCCTCCCCCCTCCCACCCCTCTCCTAAAAAGAAAAAGTATCCAGGAGTTTATTGTATTATCTTAACCTTTGTCAATTGAATAGTTAAGCAGATACCTTCCCTCTGTTAAAACAGTTAGAATATCATCACTGGCCACCTTCCATTTTGTTAACCTCCTTCTTACTGTTATTTTCTTTATCTTGAGGCACAGCGTACCTCTGCGGCCTGCCCTAGAAGTAACCTGTTGGAATAGCAGTCTTTTGGTAGACAGACATAGTGACCTTGGATCTAGGTGCACAGGGTTCTGTGGAAATTAAAAGTGCCGCCATTTCTGTCCTTTTGTTGTGCCGCCGCTTTGTGAGTGCAGCAAAGTTTTGGTGGCGTTTATGATTAAACAAAATCACACAAGCGAATCCATCTTTGCTGTAGTTCAACGTTCTGGATCGGTCCTGTAGTAATGAAGATTAGTTGTAGGTTGTGATACTTTTAGGGAACTAACATGAGAGGTGTTCTTAGGTTGTATCATGTTGTATAGAGCTATTGGAACCACTCAGGTGTTTTCGTCAGTGTACACTACACCTGTGGTTTCCACAGATCTGTACTCTGTAATTCCACCTATGAAGAACCACCATGTTTGCTGCATAGTTGATAGCATTGTGTTTGTGTAAACATGCTTTGAATGGATTAGTGTGACTTTCTAAGGCTACGGCCCAGCTGCCTGCGCTGCACGCGCATCTGCGAGGCAGGCGGCGCGTGCAGCCGAGTTCCCCGGTCTGTAATGTGCTGTAGGGGGAAAGACAGGGAGGGCGTGACGGGGGAGTGACGGGGGGCACGGCCATGATGTCACCCGGCAGGTTCGTCCTCATAGGCTGAACCGCCGAGGGCGTGGCCTCACGCTCCTTCGCTAGGTCTCATCTCAATTTTCCAGTATGCTGGAAAAACGCACCACGTGGCGCGGTTGCCGCCCCTCGCAGCGGCCCCGGCCCCACTGAGGGGCGGCTCTTGTCCCCGCAGCGCCCGCCGTAGCGAGCGCTGCAGTAGCCAGCAGGGACCAAGCCTTAGGCTGAGTTTAGACAGGAAACTGTGTGTCCGCGCGTCCCCGCCTGTCTGCCGGGCGATGTGCGCTCATGCCCAGCTGACAGATTGAACCGATTTGGAGGCGGGACTACTCAGGCATTGAATAAAAAAAAAAGAAACAAAGTGCGTGTGTTTCTGATTGGCTGGCGAAGTACACGTGACGCGGCTGCCGCTTGAAATCACAACTTCAGTTGTCTTCTTCAAGTGCAGCGGCGTCAACACTGTACTTCACCGCCGGGGGTCGTTTTCACTTTGAAAACTCCCAAACACCAAAGCGAAAGAGTGGTGACCGTGCGCACGCACATAAGCGCGCGCACGGCGCATCGCAGCCTGCCTGAACGCAGCCTAATACACTACTACGAGCTGCTACCATCTCCATCATGCTGAAGATGTAGCTCAGTGTTAATGTCACTGCCTTTCAACCCGGGTCAAATCTCAGTGTCTGCTCTTTGTGACCTTGGGCGAGTTACGCAATCTCCTTGTGCCTCAGGCAAGATTGTAAATTCAGTCAGCACTATAAAAACTATTATTATTGTAAAGTAATACTTTCTGGGTGTCAATATGCACCTTTCCTAGTCAGAGGGGCTCGCAGCACACCCCAAAAAGTCACTAGAATGCCTACAAATGCCTCTTTTGCATTTGTGATTAAAACTCTTTCCTTGAGTTTCTGCTACAGCAACAATTACATGAAATGGTGTCGACTATTCTTCAGTTATATTGCAGAGTGTATGTTGACTAATTTATATTTGATTTGTTTAATCTGTTAAATTGGCTTTGTAATAATTCGCTAACCAGAGAGCAACCTCTTTAACAATGACCTGGTAATGTTTTCAAGTAACGGTGAAACATTATTTTGTGATCCAGTGTTCCTGTCAGTCCATCAAACAAAGAAACCTGGTGCTGTTTGTCAGCTTATTGGTTTTTGTACATGAATATGTAACTCCCAGCTATCACTTCATTATCTTAGCAACAATAGCGTTCAAGAAATCGCACAATCCAGTGCATAGCACTTAGAATAAAATCATTCTAATGCAAAAGAACACTTGCTTGGAAACAGCTCTAAATGTCCGTAACCAGAGATTTTAAGGCATACATGTTATGTCTAGCCCCGTTGTTATGGTTCTCTCAATCAATCAGTGTTAAAAAATGTGATTGTTAACTGTTCATAATAATGTCAACTCTTCTGTAAAAAAAAAAAAAAGAATTTGACATATTTTATATATTGAATATATATTGACACGAAAATATCAGGTAATATAAGTGTCCAGAGAAATCAAAAATATTCTTGGAAGAAATGCCCTTGACTACTATACCTTCCATGTAAGCAGTTCTGAATTCTGTGCAATTTAATTAGGACTGATGCAACGTCACATATTCATGTGCTCTATTGCTGCTTATTCATAGCAGAAGCTGTAGGAATTGATACATAGTTCTTCCTACCGTACCTGTCAGTGAGTGACAGATGTCTATGTATAATGACGTTTGGAACAAAGTTCATTTCACATAATTAGCATGTAATTCAATTAGTATTTACTGTAACTAATAGAATTAGCTATTGTGTGACCCAGTGTAGGAAACGTGTTTCCCTCAAGTTGATAAACGGATTTAACTGACCCCCGAGCACGACATGTATGCTCATTAATAAACTCCCTGGTACAGTTCATGTTTAAAAATAAAACACACTTTCACCCCATCAGTTGAACCGCACGTTTTTTACCCTGTGAGGCTCCCAGTGATTGAAAAACCAGCAGTTGTGATGAAAGGCGGCGTGTCACAAAGACTGACGTTGTGTATCCAGAGGGCAGCTCAGAGGCCGGTGCAGGATACTGAGGCCTAGATTCATTAAGCTCCACTAAACCAGGGCAAATAACGTGATGTTACCAAAAACTGGAACAGATGTTTTTTTATGGACACAACAAGAAAAAGTGGTCTGTTTGCGAGCTCTAATTTATATATATGTTAGGTATCCATCAAAGTCATAGGGGTATACAGATATAAGTAATCAAAAAGAAGGAAAGTCCCCATACCAGTGCGCTCTTTCTCTTTCTTCTTTTTGATTACTTGCAGACATTATTTAACCTGAGTTAACTCCTTATTCAATAAAGTAATCATATGCAAAAAAACAAGGCCTCTCCTCACCAGCAAAAGCACAATGTCAGTGTCTGACAGGGTTCTTATAGGGTTGCCAGGTGTCCAGTATTGAACCGGACTGTCCAGTAAAATTTTTGAGTTAATACTGGACATGTACTGTATGTGTCCTGTATTACCTCTCTGGCCATAGTGACCTGACCAGCTTGGGGGCCACCGGATTTCCCCGAGCAGCGAGAGAGGAGGTTGTTGCTAGGGGGCTGAGCAGCCTCCTCCATCCTGATTGGTTTCATTACCCAGCAGCAGCCAATCAGGAGGAGGTGTCAGGAGTCTGAGGGTGGGGCCAGGGAGAGGAGAGAAAGGTGTGTGTGTATCTCGAGCGTGTGTGTCTCAAGTATGCATGTGTCTCGAGCGCACGCATGTGTGTGTGTGTGTGTCTCAAGAGCATCGCACCTCTCACCCTTGTGTCCAGAATTTTTGGAGAAGCCACCTGGCAACCCTAGGCTGGGAGTAGCGCCACAGGTAGCTATGACAACGTAGCGTTAACGTAACCTTAACGAAGTGTAGTGAATATACATTAGGATGAATATAATTTAGGCTGTAGTTAGCTCATTTGCATATCCATTAGAATAACGGCTGTTAACAGTAACGCCATGCTTTTTATGTAAGTAAATCCTTGTTAACATCACATTATTTGCTATAGTGAGACAGAGCTGGCTTGATGGTGGTACCACTGCACCGAGCCCCACGGTTACAGAGGCCCCACGCTCTTCCCCACAACAATTAAACTGATTGTCAGGGGAGAGCGTGGGGCCTCTGTAGCTCTCTTGCCTTCTCCTTCAGCATCTTTTCCTGCAGTGTCTCTCATCATGGCGCCGCAACGTCGAATGGCTATGACAACGGGACGCCCTGTGGAGCTGCGTTGCCATGCCAACATGACGCCACATGACATCACATTGTCATGGCAACGCGTCACCAGTTGACGTCGCGACGCCATGATGAGGGACCCTGCAGGAAGAGATGGCGAAGGAGAAGGTAAGAGGCCCCGCAGCACATGTCCCTGCACCGAGCCCCGCAATATTCCCAGAACACTGTGTTATGATTAACCTGGCGTTAAGTTATTGTAACGCCTTGCATGGTAAATAGGTTAACAGAGTTTAGTGAATCTAACACTGAGATTACGATGCTGGTCTCTGAAGTGTGTAAACCCAGCACCAACTCTCTGCGACTTTGAGGAAGACTTTGCTCCCCAGGAAGTAAAAACAGATAGTATGTCCTTCGAGCTTCACTATGTACATCATTGCATTCACCAGTAGCTCTTTATTAAAATGAACTATAATTGTTATGATTTAGAGTGAGGGTGTGGGGAGCGGGAAGCCCCACAGTGTCAGGATTGCTGTGGCCAGAAGCCTGTGTGTGATATGATGTGAAATAGCAGCAGCTGGCTGTAACCTTAGGAAGTGCAAGGAAGCAGCAGGTGGCCATTCCTGTTTCATTTGCCATGTCTTCGTATGAGCATATAACCTTGTGCGCTGGGGCTTTATTGGCAGCTCACAAAGAAAAAAAGTGTCAGAGAAACCGTGTCAGAGCAAAATCCAAAATATTAGAAACTAACCCCCAGCCCAGTAAAAAGCTTTCAATTGCTTTCCAATGCAATACTCCATTTAAAAAGCGTCCCCAGTATACAGCTGAAACAGGCTTGAGGCCCTGGTGAGCTCAGTAGAGATGTTTAAATACCTTGGATTTTGTATCACAAATTTTTATCTGTAAGATTTTTACATATTCACAAAATGTTTTTGCTCTCATTTTCTCTGGTTAAATGTATATATTTAGCAATAAATGGTGACATATCCGCAGGGTAGAGAGATATCAATGTATATTTGTGCAAAGTTTGTTGAGCGAGAATGTCGCAGGTTTTGATGACATTTTCGTGAGTAGCGAGAGTTCAGTGTCAGCCAGTTTCACACGCGCGCACTAAGGTTACGCACATTTGCAGACCTCAGGGGCTCAGTCATCACGGACTCCATGAGAAAGCTTATTGTATACATTATTCAGCTGTCTACTTTTTCATACATGAGATGTTGTATAACATGGAAGTACTACCACTAATTCTCAGCCATCACGCTACACAAAGAGGATAACTGCTAGGGACAAAGAGTAAGACAACATTTAGAGACACACAGGTATAAAAGTTACAAAGATAATGGTCGGTGCTAATCCTTATTGAATTCAGTGGGACTTATGATACACTTAGGCCGTGCTTATAGTCCCGGCAATGACGACGCCGAGTCAAAATAAATGCATTGAATCCGTCGCGTGCACTTATAGTAGGAGCGACACAATGGCACAACGGCGGAAGTCAATTGCATTTTATTTTCCAGCGACCGCAACGTGACGTCAGCGTTGCCGTGACGTCGCCGTCACCATTGCAAGGTCTATAAGCATGGCCTAATGCTTATCACCATTCAATTCTGTCATACTGCCTTTAATGTTCAAAGTGTTTACATTTCCCCCAATCTTCCACTTTGCTATCAATCACTTGAATAGTATGTGCAACATTGGTTATTAACTATGGGCATATTGCATAGTACTTTCCCATTCAAATGCCATTTTGTTCCTTGCAGCTTGACACCTCTACTATGATATCATATTTCATTACTGAAGAAGCTATCCTGATAGAAGCAGGGTTGTCTGTGTATTGCCTTAATGGTGTGTAGCCCTCTTTCCCCTCCCCCCTAAGTGAGATTGGGGTGGGTAGGTGTATCTGACTACTTCTCAGTATGGTGCGGTACCTGTTTGGCAACCAGGAGAGCTGAGCTTCCGCCACGGGGAACCTGGGGTATGTACTTACACTCGGGGCAGCGCCTCCACTGATGAGGGATCCCAACGGGGTGGGAGTGTGCCCTCACCAGAACCCACATACAGTAAATACACACCGTGTGAACAAACAGTATTTACTGAGCATGAACTGTAACTTCAATAACACTCTCTTGGCATAACATCAAACAATATATGAATAACAGTGCATCACTCTGAATGCATACCATCCCCTCACCCACATGTCCATTATCACATCCCCTCAGTCTCTTGAGTATCCACAACAATAAAGAAAGTGTGAGGGATAGCGCTTCCCTGTGTTGGGGCCCGGTGGTGCACTTAATGTATACTACCTCCCTGACCAGTCCTGGTCAGGAAAATCCTTGAACTCAGCAACACCGCACAGTGATCCCATGGCATGCTGCGCTGCTCTCTGCAGGAATGGATGCACACGCTGACTCCACAGGGAAAGAATCTCCAGCCGGAATTATCCTTTATCACAGTCTCTGATACACGCGGTACTAACAGTCAGGTCTGTCAGACAGCTATCCTCTTGCTCTCTAATTATGGTGAAGGAGTCCCTGTCCTAAGGCCGACCCTATACCATACAGCTTCCTCTGGTGTCACAGGGGACTAATTGGGCCCTGGGGTATCCCTCTACTCTAGTCCCTGCATGCAGAAGAACTCTCACTGACACAGCCAAATAACTGCTGCAGCTGCACTACAAAGCCACACTGTATCTTCTAGTCAGAGCACACAGCACGGCAGCTGTGTCACTGACTAGACTTGCACACACCTAAGGGCAGGGTCCCTATCTAAGGGGCCTTCCCTAAGAACTTACCCACTAACCTAGTGGGGAGTGGGACCTACCTGAGGCCTGGGGGTAACCTGGCCTAGTGTAAGAGCCTTGCTCCCTACACACTTCCTCCCCCTTCCTGCTCCCAGCTCCAACTGCCAAACGTGGTCCCCGCAACATTGTAGCCTTCCTCCACAGGAGAAGCTGCAAAACCCTATTTGCTGGCTGGCTGCACGTGATGTGGGTGAAAGGGCAATCCCCAGAGGCTGCTGGAAATTGTAGTCCACTCAGGACCTCTGTAGCATTGGGACCGCGTGCGCTATCTTTACTGCGCACGCGCGATCCTGTAATGGCTACCGCGGTGGTTCTACACATGTGCGACCTCACGCCAACCTTAACATTGCCACCTGCACTCCTGGCACTGTACAGCGCGTGCGCGACTACACTGCGCAACTGTGAGCTCCTACAAGATGGCGGCACCCTGCAGCTGATGTCGCCGGCAGTCCCCGATGACGCGAACGCCCCCGCAGCTCCCCGACATACCACGGGTCCCCGTTCTCCTGTGGTGGTAAGGGGGGCCAGGGGGAAGCCTGCTACAGGTGTAATCCTTTAGAAAATTTTCTAAAACACCCCACAGAAGATCAAAATACTCAAGTTATTCAGCACTCTTTCATTGGCTTTCATTTCTTCTTAGAACATATAACATGCACAATTAAGAATTTAGGAAACAAATACATTATTCCCAGTGGAGGAAATAAAAGAAATGTATTCCCACAAATGTAGAAACAAAGCTCAATTTCTGTTGGGATATACACACACTTTCTAGAATATATGCATGAATTGGAGAGAACATACAAGTGTTTTATCTATGACCATGGACCACTCAGATCCTGCTCATGAACAGAGATGGTTACACTTCGAAAAGAAAATAGGAACCCCAGTCTGTATGATGGATTTATAGAAATATCACTGGGATCCAATAAAGAAATGGCCAAATAAGTATGTTTCCTCAAATGGAATCAAAATTGTTATTGCACACATTTCACATACTTTTATTTGTACAAAAAACATGTACCCATTTCCCTATCAACCTATAGATGTAGCAAAGCTTACTGTTTTTGGCACCGCGATCGTGCGTGACCCTGATACGACACCTATTGCGACACCAAAAACAGAAAGGATGAACGCAGCAGGGGATGCGTGCTACTGAATGGGACCTCCCACAGCATTAATCCTTCGCTTGATCGCACTGAAGTCAGCGCGATTCAGCGACTGTCCCCTCCCTCAGATTCTGTCATTACGTAGATATCCGAATATGGGGCTATGCACTAAACTCCGATAAAAAAATCGCCAGGGTTTTTAAATAGCCATTATTGACACCGTTGCTATCACGGTATGCAGAAAGCCCAGAATACCTGTGATAGCAACATTTGCAAAAATGGTGAGTAGCCGGCGACGCGAAGATCACCCCTCTGAAAAGGCTCATCCGGCGATTTCTTTCTGCTGCAGAGATAGAGAGACGCCTCTCTCAAGCAGATCTCACCCAAACATAATTATTTTTAATTTATATTTTATTACTAGTGTACGTGAGCAGGGGGTCTCTGGAGCAGAACCGCATTGATTTCATGTCCGGAGACCCTCTGCTTCCCGAGATACAGGCCCCGTTATGGGTGCCAGTATCTCTTATGCATTTGATTCCCACGGTCACGTGCCTCGGGACATTTAAATTTACAGTTTTTTTTATTGTATTTCTTTCTTTCAATGTTTTTCATTGCCCATTGACTGCTAATGTATTAATCTGTGTCTGTTTAGGGTACAGAAAAATACAGTTAGCCAATGCATTTTTTGGCAAATGCTTGGTTTCTGTTGAGGGTTATTTTTTGTATTTATCTTGATTGTTTGGATTAAATAGTTTGTAATTTGGATGCTTTGGTTTTATGTATTTTTTCTATTGATTAGCGTTTTTAATTCATTAATTCTTGTTTGAATTGATGTGTTGGCTAATGGGTTTATTAATTAATTGCTTTGTTGGTTACTAGTTACAAATATTAAATTGTTTTGTTGGTTAGTGCTTTTATTTATTGAATTGTGGTGTTTAGGTGCTTGTGATGTTTTATTATTGTGTATTTTGGGACTACATGTATTTTTATTAGACTGACCATTGACTGCTGTAGTGGCTTATTATACCCATATTATATGGGTATGATGTACCACTATGCCAATCAATGGGTAGAGGGTGGGTATAGTGGGTCCGGGGTGGGTGGTTAGGTCTCCCGGGTGGGTAGCGGGGGAGGGTGGGTTAACCCCTTAATTACTATTGCGTTATTAAATGTTAAGGTGATTAAGGGGTTATGGGCCAATAAATTGTATTTTTGTATGTATTCTTGCTGGCATCGGAGGACATGGCCCTGCAATATGCTGATGAGGACACCCTTCATGATGGCAGGGGTAAGTAGAAAAAAGTTTATGTACTTAATTCTGCTGCCTGGCTAATGTTTGATTTAATAATGGGCAAATTAGCTATTATCTATATCTGGATAATAGTTATTTTGCACATTACTGTACTGTATGTGTTGGGGGGGTGGGGGAGATGTATTTTTTGCAATGTATGCCAAATTTAATTTTTGGATTTTGGATTGGAACCGCAAGCCAGCCTGGACCCATAGGGACCACACGAGGATCCCTGGACACCCATGGGGACCACCAGAGGACCCCCAGACACACACAGGGACCACCTGAGGACCCCTGGACACCTGCAGGGAACACCCGTGGGGACCACCCGAGGGCCCCAGACACCCGCGGGACCACCTGGGGACAACGTTGGGGCCCCCAAACACCTGCAGGGACAACCTGAAGGCATACGGACACCTGTGGGGACCACTCGAGGACCCCCAGACACCCAAGGACACCACCTGGAGGCTCAGAAACACCCACGGACACCACCTGAGGGCCTCCAGACACCCGTGGAGACAACCTAATGGCCCCAGACACCTGCAGGGACCACTTGGGACCACAGACACCCGCGGGGACCACCTGGAGGCCCACGGACACCTGTGGGGACCAGCCAAGGACAATTGGACACACACGGGACCGCCTGGAGGCCCACAGACACCAATGGGGTCCACCCAGGGCCACCACCGGCCTCTGGTATCAATCCTGTGTATCAAAAAATTAATGATGGTTTTATGTGGGGGCACAGGGGGTATGTGGGTTTTGAATTTGTGGTTAGTACATGTTGTAATGTTTATTGGAGGCAGAGGGGTGAATGAAGGGCCAAGTACCTGCTTCACTCACGCCATCTGCCCCCAATAAAGCTGCTGTTGTTCTTTAACCCCTTCATTGCCTTAGCGGTTAGCCGCTAAGGTAATGAAGTTTACTGTAAATGCATTTTTATTCCATCGGATTGATGCCGGGGGTCTCCGGTGCTGATATTAATGGATATCAGCTCTGTAGACTCCCGGCATCAATCCGATGCAGGAAAAATACATTCTTTTTTCTAAGTCCCATCTCGCCGCTTATCGGCAGCTTATCACCACCCTCTTGCCAACTTTTCCTTGCAAGATGATTTTGAGAAGAAATCTCTATTCTAGAGCCGCAATTAGCCTCGATAAGCTAATCGGGGCTACTAGAATAGCACGAGTTTGAAAACCTGGCGATAAGTGCCTTATGGGTGCGCGTCTGGCAATTTTTTCTTTTGCCAACAAAAATTTGCCGAAAAGCTCTCTTATCGCCGACTTATCACAGCTTAGTGAATAGCAGTATGCTTTTTTGGCGAAAAGGCAGCAATAAGTGGCTTATCGCTGCTTAGTGCATAGGCCCCTATGGGTTTCGACATCATGAGGGAAAATAGTATAGGACCATATTTGGTTATCTAGGTCCTCAAGGGGGTTGGACAGGACATTTAAATGTCACTTTTGCTTGTTTGTCCGCGGTGGCGGGGACTGTAAATCTTGCTACATCTGTAAGATACTGAATAAGTGAAATATTTTTAGTCTGTTGTTTCAGGGTCTCTACCTTCTGCATCACACCAGAGAGTATTGAATCTTTGTAAAAGTGAAGAAAAATGATCAAGGAAGAGAAAGTAATTGAAAATGGGATAAATAAGTTCATGTGATGACTAATTGAAAAAAAGAACGCAAGCTAATGTAACACCCTTCCCCTCCACCCCCCCAAGGGAGATTTGTGTGTTATGGGTGTTTTGGTGCTAACCTGTCAGCTCACAGCAGACCTGGACCTCTGCAGATGTAGTAGGGAGCATGGGGTGACGGAGTCTTTTCCTCTTGTTGGTGCAGCGCCTCCATCCTGCAGGGCTCTGCCAAGTGCAGGGATGCATTCCTGCAGGAACTATCCTTCTAGCAAGAAGCACTCTGGTGAATAGGGTGACCAGATTTACAAAAGTAAAAACTGGGACACATTAAAAAAATATTTATAAAACACATCACCAACTGAGCCCCTTCCCCTTTATGTCTCTCCACCCCTCCCTGTCCCCCTTCTCACACACCCCATTCTCTCTCTCCCCCACATCACTCCATTCTTTCTCTCCCCCCCACATCCATCCATCTCTCTCCCCCCCCACATCCTTCCATTCTCTCTCCCCCTCAGCCATCCATTCTCTCTCCCCCCACATCGTTCCATTCTCTCTCCCCCCACAACCTTCCAATCACTCTCGCCCTCCCACATCCCTCCATTCTCTCTCCCCACCCCACATCCATCCATTCTCCCTCCCCTCCACATCCATCCATTCTCTCCCCCCCACATCCCTCCATTCTCTCTCCCCCCACATCCCTCCATTCTCTCTCCCCACACATCCATCCATTCTCTCTCCCTCCCACATCCCTCCAGTCTCTCTCCCCCACATCCCTCCAGTCTCTCTCCCCCAACATCCCTCCATTCTCTCTCCCCCCCACATCCCTCCATTCTCTCTCCCCCATATCCCTCCATTCTCTATCCCCCCCACATCACTCCATTCTCTCTCCCCCACATCCCTCTATTCTCTCCCCCACATCCCTCCATTCTCTCCCCCCCCCCCACATACCTCCATTCTCTCTCCCCCCACATCCATCCATTCTCTCTCCCCGCCACATCCATCCATTCTCACCCCCCACATCCATCCATTCTCTCTCCCCCCCACATCCATCCATTCTCTCTCCCCCCACATCCTTCTATTCTCTCCCCCCACATCCTTCCAATCACTCTCGCCGCCCCCAATCCATCCATTCTCTCTCCCCCCCACATCCCTCCATTCTCTCTCTCCCCCCACATCCCTCCATTATCTCTCCCCCCACAACCCTCCAGTCTCTCTCCCCGACATCCATCCATTCTCTCTCCCCCCACATCCATCCATTCTCTCTCCCCCCCACATCCATTCATTCTCTCTCCCCCCACATTCTTCCATTCTCTCTCCCCCACATCCTTCTAATCACTCTCTCCGCCCCCCAATCCATCCATTCTCTCTCCCCCCCACATCCCTCCATTCTCTCTCTCCCCCCACATCCCTCCATTCTCTCTCCCCCACAACCCTCCAGTCTCTCTCCCCCCACATCCATTCTCTCTCCCCCCCACATCCCTCCAGCCTCTCTCCCCCCCCACATCCCTCCAGTCTCTCTCCCCCACAACCCTCCAGTCTCTCTTTCCCCCACATCCCTCCATTCTCTCTTCCCCCCACATCCATCCATTCTCTCTTCCCCGCACATACCTCCAGTCTCTCTCTCCCCCACATCCCTCTATTCTACCTCCCCCCAAATCCCTCCATTCTCTCTCCCCCATTCTCTGAGTGTGTCTCACCCCCATTCTCTCTGTGTCTCTCCCCCCATTCTATGTGTCTCTCTCCCATGCTGTGTCTCTCTCTCTCTCCATGCTGTGTCTCTCACTCCCCCCATGCTGTGTATCTATCTCCCCCTATGCTATGTCTGTCTCCCCCCCATGCTGTGTCTCTCCCTCCCCCTATACTGTGTCTCTCTCACCCCCAATGCTGTGTCTCTGTTTTTACATGAACCATGTCACATTGCAGCTTCTTGTGGCTGCAAAGTACAGTGTTGACGCTGCTACATTTTACCGCCACAACCGCAATTGATTTTTCGGGCTGCAGTCGCGTCCAGTGAGCTGGTTCAGCAAACCAGCTCTGTGACATGTTCCCCACGCCCCCAAACGCCGTGACCCAACTCCTACAGCTATGGCACAGATCGCTGGGCTGCAGGAGCATGCGGCAGAGGCGCGCACGGAAGCTCGCGGCCGTAGTATCCACCCTGAACTCAGCCTTACTGCTGGGGCTCCTCTGAAGCTAACTCCGCCCCCACCCTGTGCAGCTGCAGGCCCGTCCTCTTTTCTCCTCCTGCTCTCCTCCCAGCGGCATCCTCTGCTCTCTGCTGCCCCCCCTACTCTGATGTTCAAAACCAGGACAGTCAGAATAAAACGGTACATTTTAAAGAATGTTGGGCAACAGGGACAGACCTTAAAAAAACAAGACTGTCCTGGCTAAACCGGGACATCTGGTCACCCTAAATCTAGAGTACCAGCAACAATGCAACTTGTCTTTTATTCAGAGTCTCACAGCACAGACACATCTTTACAGCATACATAGTCCTCCTCATAAGGCATTCTGGCCCAGGGGTATCCTTCCCTCTCTCCTACGCGAAAAGGCAGAGTGGTCAGAGCCCTGGCTACTCTCTGTACTCAGACACACCTCACCCCCCAAAGGGTAAGGCAGAACGCCAGTCCGATGGCTAGGCTGGGCAGACAAAACTCTCTTCCCCCAGTGGGGAGGGAACAGCACAGAACAGACCCACTAGAGAGGGGGCCTTCACCCTTTTTACCTGGGATGGGGTTAAACCCTCTCGCCCAATATCTGAACAGGTCCAGCTGACATCACAGGCCTAGTCATCCCACCCTCCTTACATGTGACTTCAACTGCCAGGCTTCTGCACCTGCAATTGGTTACGTAGTGTCTCTCTGGTCAGCCATTTCACGTACAGGCCTATGTGCAAGAAACTTAACCATAGCACTGCTGGGTGATTCAAGGGTCCTTTTCACTATAAAGATACGTTTAGTAGTCAGAAGTGTGAGTTACATGACGTCCATAGTGTTCATAACAGCGTGAAGAAGCTCCTGGTTCACTGTCCACCACCTACCCTACTTGTGGACAATTAAAGCCTCACTGTGCTGCTCTTTGTAGGATAAATATATATATTCATTCATTTATTTATATGGATTTTCGTTATACCAAAGCGCTAATGATTACAAAACTAAATAAAATAAGATACAAAAGCATTATAAAAAAACAGCACCCAAAACTGTATATCAACTGCATTCCAATTTACTTCCCGTTGAATTACATGGTAAGAAAAGTAGGAAGAGAATTAATTGGATGTGAACCCCATGGTAACTTATGCCATAGTTTTGGACCTAGTATTGAATAGGCTCTAAATCGGTATGAATGGAACTGATGGGGGATAAACAAGAATATATTATTAGCACATTCAAAATATAAATAACTGGATTGCTCATACCATCATATGTAAAAATAAATGTAAAAAATGACCTGTGATGAATTAAGAAACTTGTCAGGGACCCTGTGATGTTCGAAGGTTTTGAGCACCACTCCCCTGGTAACCTGCAAGCCAGTGACATTTCTGTAACAAGTAACTGTGTACCACCTTACAGCAATCTGAACCGAGGACAAAGTAAAGCAATATCAAAACTATTACAGAACTCTCCATTCAAATGTTTCATGTTCATTTGATATGAAATCAATACATTATAGAACACATTGCTTCTCTTTTTGCACAAGCCCTTTAACAAAGAACACTGGCGTCTGTGGGGGTTATTTAATAAACTGTGTTGCACGGAAATCTCCACTGAAGTCAATTAAGTTGCCATGTGATAGTTAAAATATGTATGGTGAAATACCATAGATGTGGTAGATGTAGGTTCTGGAAATGTACCATTTTGTTATAAATTAAGATCAAATTGCCTAGCAAAAAGCCATAAACATCTGATCCTAAATTATAGAGTTGTTCTTTGCTATATTTTTAGCAATGTGTGTTTTTGGTCTTCCTCAGAACAAGTAGACAGAGAAAGCTACCTCAAATAACTTCCATCCATCAAAAGAGGAAAATAGACAAAAAAAACTTTATAGATATAAAAAGGTTTTCTGTTTTATATTTTAAGTGGTGTTTGAAGGGGGGGGTAAAGAAAGCTTAAGCATCATTAAATGAAATCCCCACAGATAAAAAGGATGTGTGTAGTAATTAAGAATAATGAATTGATACAGACATGATTTATCAGCAAGGATCAATTACTATTACACAAAGTTAAATCTTAAATCCAACCCTTTTACTTTCTACCATTCACTAATTTTTCTAACACTATTATTAACGTTACAGCTGTATTGTAGACATACAATATAACTGTTGTTAGTCCAGAGTCCATAGTACATTGTGTATGTGTTGTTTGTGTTGGTTTGTTTTGGTGCTATGTTATGTTGTGTCCCTAGGGTTTACCAGGCTTCCCCACAATGGCCGCTCTCCATAGTAATCAGATCCTCACCGTCAAGGTTTGTGGATGAAATGTGCCTATGTCCAGTCAAGTCTCCAACAGCAAGAATGTGAACATGAGTCAAAAATGTACCAGACGCGCAATCTTATTAACGAATGCTGCAACTCAGGAAAAACAGGCATTTGGTATTTTTGAAGTCTCAGTATTGCTTTTTTACGCTGGTAAAAAATGGCAGACTGTTAGCTAAAAATGATTTCGATCTTATTTAGTAATACCATTTCTCATGACACACAATGCTGGTTGGAAATTCTGACTGTATGTACAACTGGTACTTTGTCTCAGGAATCTTTGATCATGGAAAAGAACTGAAGAATATAACTAAAACATTTCTAAAAAAAAAAAAAGAGGGACATCCCATTTCCTTCTGTAAATTTACTTGTCATATTGCACACATGACATAGTTTATATTATAGGTTTTAAATGTCTTCCTATAAATTCTGATTGTCCCAAAAATCTCAGCATATCAGTTCTTTACATTTCTCAGTGTTGTTCTTCAATAAATCACAGATTCCCTGCCAGGCAAAGATTGCCGGTGTGTACTCAACCTGTTTATTTTTTATTTATATCTAATGTTATGTCTTTATTTCTTTCTTGGGGCCTTCTGATGTCTATCCTTCAACTTTCTCATCTCTGAACTCCAACCTTTGACCTCATCTCACTGATCAGATGGTGTTTCCTAAGATCAATCATGGCTTTCTCTCTGCTGATCAGCAGCTCATTAAACGCCGCCTGATTAAGGTAGTGCTTAATCTTTTAGGAGTGCTTTTTTATTTATTTTTTATTAAGATTTTTGCTCTATATTTTTGTCACATTTTTTTTATCAGAATTTTTAAAGGATTGTTTGTTAAAGAAAGATCACAGGTTGTGTTTTTCAAAGGTAATATATATTTTTGTTGCAAATTGTCGCATTTTACGATGCTTAAGAGAATATTGTTCTTCTACAGAAGAAATATAGAAATGCAACTTATTTGTCAGTGTTCTCGTACAGTATATCTATACTTATTTTATATAGAATTTAAAATGTGGGTGACATGTTATAACACACGTGGACTATGGACCACACACCTTTATATTTTCTTAATAGAAGCAAAGTGCTACTGTGAGATTTGCTACAGCATCTGCCTCGCTTTGCAGACAATTCTTGCTTTCTAATACTTTTGCAAAATTCCGTGCCTTTCCTATTACATTCTTGCACAGTGCATGTACTACAGGCAAGATGGAGAACACTGTCACTCTTGACTGCAGGTTCTTTACAAAGTCCCACCCATAATGCTTCCATCACAGTTAGAATGAAGAACCCAGTAGCTGCACAAACTATTTGTATACTGATTAAACACATTCAGTGCCCCATAAATGTATGTAATGTTAAATAATACTGGTAAAGATATAGACTATAATAAACATGATAGAGATTGTAAGACACTTTTCAGTGCAGTTACTTTATTTATCTAATATTTCTGTTCACAAAACCTCCTGGTGTTCACAGAAGCATTAGCCTTGCACTAGCCCTAATAACACGCACAGCTATTGTTATAACTAATTTCCTGAGCTGCTGACCTATTGTGACTGATTTTCTGTTTGTTGGCGAAGGGTGACCAAGGACAAGCAGGGCCACCAGGCCCTCCAGGTCCCCCAGGACCACCAGGACCCAGGGGTCCTCCAGGTGACACCGGTAAAGATGGCCCAAGAGGATTATCCGGAGTGCCAGTAAGTTTAGCATTGCCATTAGTGTAGCCACTGGATTGTCTTTGGAATTCTAAGCGTATCATCAGCAAAGATAGAACAATGGTAATGCTTACACGTCCTACATCTGCATGCATTCCGTATGTCATTCTACATTATATGCATTTAGAATGGATACGGTATTACGTTTTAAATGTAATAAAAGAATTCAAGTGTTGTTGAATATTTTTAACATTATCATTAGATCTGTCCTTTCCTAATTGATTCCTAAAAAGTAAGGAAGGCACTGGCTCTGTTTGTATATGATTTTTATTTTGTCTTAAAAAAAAATGTGTGATTGTTTTATACTATGCAAATTGTCTCCAATTTAAAAAATATTTTTTCCAAGAAAGTTGAATTTTAAAAATCCATGTGTTTGATGCAGTGCAGAGATTCCAGTTATCATTAACATTATTATGACTGTCTCACTGAAAGATATACATTTCCTGTAGAGTTCATTTGAGGGTGAAACACTGCATGTGTTTTGTTATCATTTTAGAAATACCTATGAAAATCCTCACTATTTTCCCCCTTGCCTGGGACATAATTCCTGGTAAGAGCAGGCAGTGCTAGGGTTAATAGTTAGATGGGGAGATCCCCTCCCCCCAGTTGCTGAGTGTAGCAATTTACAGGCACAAGTCTGGGCTTGTGGAGTTGCAAAAAGAGGGGGAGGGATAATTTGGCCCCTCCTGCTGTATGCTATAGTGGGTTCTGCAAAAGGCAGATGGTTGTTCCCTCACCTAGGGAAGTGCCAGTTCATCCCTCACCTAGGGGTGTGTGAGCAGGGAACGTGTAGACTGCCTGGGAGTCTCAAACTCCTGGGATGAACAGTCAAGGGCCAGAGAAGAGTGCAAGACCTTCCCTAGTAAGCAAGAAAGATTATTCTGAATACAGGGGATCAGTGCCGTCTTAACGCATGGGCACGCTGGGCAGTTGCCCAGGGGCCCCACGAGCATAAGGGCCCCATGCTAATCTATGCACAGACCAGAATTTAACACTAATTTTCCGATCACCCCTCTCAACATTCAAATCTCCCGCTAACTCAGTAGAAGGAGAAAATTTACGACTTGTAGCGGAGAGTTGGCAGGGCCCAGTGCACTGCTTTGCCCGTGGGCCTATAATGCTGTTAAGACGGCCCTGCAGGGGATAGGGACTAGGACACCAAAAGGAGACCGCTCTTGTAGAAGAGGTTGGGGGAACCAACTCCTGCCTAGGTGTGGAATTGAGGTGGGACTAGAAGCTAAGGCCTGATCAGAAGTATTCAATGGGAAGGGTCTAATATGAAAATGCCCTAAGGAAATTTGTGCAACTGGAAACCCTTTGTACTGATACTGAGGTATGGTGACCTATGAGAGTAACTATACCCAGGTAGTGTCTGTGATACAGCAGTGAGATTTATGTGCTTGCCTATCCAATAAACATCTTAAGTTACAAAAGAGATCCTGGTGCCCTATTTCTGTGTTCCTGCACCATCACCAAGACCGTCACCTCCCTTACCCATCACCTCCCTTACCGCCATGGCCTGAACTTGTGCAGAAAAGGCCCTGAGATCACAATTACTTGACCGGGAAGCTGACACTCTAATCGTACCGGGGGGGGTTGGACCTCGGTTTCAGACTAAAATACATTATCTACCCATATACAACCTACCCCATGCAGCTGGGGGGAGGGGTAGGTGTTACACCTATATTAAAATAAATATATAGAGATGTAGCCAACGTTGTTTTAACCCATGACACTCTACAGCGTGCCATAATTCACCCACGGGAGTTCACCACTGGTTGCAATAACATTGGTTACATGTGGTACAGACACAGTAGCAGTTAATGTAATTTCCAACAAGATTATTTTATTTTCACCAACGTATTCATTTTTTTAAGATTATAACTGAAAAATCTACATTTGTTTGTTTTTTTATGTTTTTGCAGCCACAACCGTTGGACGATATGTTAAATGTACTGTAATTGTCAAACTGATATGTTAAATGTAATGTATTGTTAAAATGTACATATCAAAAAGTGTCTGTGGCAACCTTGCAGGGAGATATTCACTGAAAACAGATATCCAGCCTTTTGTACAATAGTATATTTTTCGTTTGCCTAAAAGAATAGCGCTTACCACAGTAGCAAGATCGCTACTATATCTATATACAACATTGTATATTCCATTTATGTTTAATGCAGTTGGGGTACCCTTTAGATAACCAATGTGATAGTTCTTTATAGAAGTAGTTGTACACATGCATTTTTTATTTAAAAAAAAAATTTACACAGGATTAAGCAGAGGGTCTTCAGTGCTTAACCCCATTAATTTCAGCTCTGCGGACCCCCTCCTTCTAGAGATACTTACCTCCTTAGGGGGTTCCGGCTAAGCTAGCTGGGGTTTAAAGTTTAGGAGACGGAACCTGATGATGTCACGGCTTCCTATTGGCCTGCAAAGCGTGGGAACTTTGAAACGCTGCCGTAATGTGAACCCTGGTAGCTGAGCGGAGCGCCTACTGGCACCCCACATGAAGGTAAGTAACTCCAGATGCAGGGGGTCCCCAAAGCTGAAATTAATGGGGTTCAGTTATGAAAAAACCCTGCTTCAATTCTGTGTAATTTAAAAATAAAAAATGCCTGGATTGCCTCTTTAAGGACAGGTAGCGCTCTCTTCATAAAAGATAGTCCATGATAGAATGTATGGATTTTACAGAAGCCTGGAGAATGAACCAATCTTAGTGTGCCAATTCTGCCAACTCTCTATAGGAATGCAAAGTAAGGATCGTTAACCTCTCATACAATGAACATATCACTAACACTGTTACTTTTTCTAGGGTGAGCCAGGAACCCCAGGTGAACAAGGCTTAATGGTAAGTACTTTAAGTACCTTTTTCTTGTGCAAAGTTAAAAAGAACATAATGTATTCAAGAAAGATACAAATCCAACACATTTTACTAATAGTTGAAGTGCAACGCTTTTAGCATTTAGTCTTCTTTTTTAGTAACTAAGTTTGTCTAATTTTTAAATATGTGGATATAACCCCCCCCCCTCCCCACCCCCAAATAAACACAACACTGTATTATGAACAATTGTTTATCTGACCCCCCAAAAAATAGACACGCAATATACAGTAGACAAGTGATTTGTTTTAGTAATACGTTAGATGCAGGCTACAATCAACATACAGTGCAAAAGCTGGAAAGAGATAAAATGATGTCAAAGCTTGGCCTTACACTGCATAAATCCATTTACTTGCAGTGTGTCGTTCTCTTGTAAATAATGGGATGTTTTCATTGATGTATTTGTGGCAGTCCAGTACAGCAGGAAAATTATAATTCCCTTCATAGGAGACTCTTTATGTCTTGGTTTTAACAAAGGAGTTTTATATTTAATCACATTTGTACAAGGCTACAACTGTTCACACAGTAGCACAGCCATGTTTCTGTCTGGAAAAATGCATAACTAGACACAAAACATACGTCTCATTATGGCAAACATAAGCCATAATTCATGTCACCCTGTGCCTCCTTCTGCTGTATATAATGCGTTTTCTTTCACCCTCTTGAAATAGCTCAGAGTTTTTCAATGTAGACCTCAGAAGTCTGTAATTGTTTTAAACTCCTACCATGCATTTCTGAAAAGTCACCATGACCTTCTCTTTGTTATCAAATGACACTTTTTCCCTAGCAAGCAAGATACCTTGAAAATGTATAGTGATACAGAATGTCACTACGCCTTTATTTATATGTATTCAAACTAGCACTCACTGTGAAACTTAACGTTTGCTAAGAATTTCTAGTACACTCATGTAAACAGTTAATCCTGGGTTGTTGAGCGTGAGGGAGGTGTCTGCTCTCTCTCCTGTCGGATGCCCTGTGATTCTACCTCCCCCCTCTCACACACATACCCCTTCTCTCCCTCTCCCGCACCAGTCTCTCCCTCTCCCCCTCTGTTACTCTCTTTTCTCTCATCCCCCATCCCTTTCACTTCCACCCCTCTCACTCACCCCCTCCTCTCTAACACCTCCCATCTCATTCACCCCTTCTTGTTCCCCTTTTCCCTCCACCCTTCTCTCACTCATCCCTTCCCTCCCCATTCTCTAACACCTCCCCCCTTCTCTCTCACCCGCCATCCATCCCTCTCACTTCTGCCCCGTCCTCCTCTCACTCACCCCCCCCCCTCCTCTCTCTCACCCCTCTCACTCACCCCCTCCTCTCTCTCACCCTCCCTCTCTCACTCACCCCCTCCTCTCTCTCACCCTCCCTCTCTCACTCACCCCTCCTCTCTCTCATCTTCCCTCCTCTCTCTCATCCTCCCTCCTCTCTCTTACCGCCTCACTATGAACTGATGGGGACCACACTAGTCTTTTCAACAGAAGACTCAGCTTGTGGTCTTACAATGTATGGCCTTAGATAGAAAGAACAATATGGGAAAGCAGCAAATACAGTACATCTACTTGTCCACTTCTAGGTGTGAGGCTGCCTGTAGGTGACACAGTAGTGACAGTGACCCAAACCACCAGTTACACTCCCCGCATTAACTCGGGATCAGAGAGCGTGTTGTGGGCTGCACTTTTCAGGGGTGATTCACCTGCCTATGCTTTGCAGCAATTGGTACTATCATTGTTCTAAGAATACAGCGGTAATTTAAGGGTTTTCAGGTTTGAAACTCACATTGGATTGACAGGATTTATTTGCAGCAAAAGGTGACACTGTGTGCTCATTTGCATGTAGTTTCCCAGAATCCCAAGCTGCAGTGGAAGCACTGAATACTAGGATATACTGGTTAAAAGCAGGGTTGCAAACCTGTCTGGGACATGTGAATGTGCTCACAGGCAATATTTTTATTTGCTGTATATTTTATCCCATACATCATCCAGTAGGAGGAATATTGTGATTGCTTTGCCTTCAATAGTGATGCCTATTTCTTTTTGTCACTTAAAAAATGGTTGATTAGGTGATGATAATGCTTCATTGCATGTTCACCTTGACGCAGTGCCATGTCATTCTTTAGCATGTTCTCAAATACCAGCAGAGGCAAAGAAATTGGTTGATTGAACGGTGTTAAGCTACACTGAAATCTGCACATTCCACAGGATGACACAAAACATTGAGACTTTTTTCAATCCCACACCTAAATTATTTTAACTGCAGTATTTATTTTGTGCTCTACTTGCTTTTATAACTGTAGAACATTAAACTGCTATCCCCTTGGCAGTAGATTAGAGTTTCCAGCTTTTAATTGATAATGTGTTTCCCTTGCTATTCAGGTTAATATATTGGCAAACCTCAACTTCCTCCATGGAAAAGGTTAAAGCTGCTTAATCTCAAAATTATGTTCTATTTAAATAAGTACTGCTCACACTACACTGTTTTTATGTGTCCAAGGTAGAACTGTTGCACAACTGTTTTGGGGGGGGGGGGGTTGCGTTAATTCATTTCGAGATTTAATGACATGGAATATATCCAAGGCATTTATCAAATTATTACTGTAGCTGGGAGCTTATGAATAAAGACTACCCAAATTATCTAAACCTGTTCCGCTGCCAAATGGGGCAGAAATGCAGGGAAAGTCCCACTGGCCGTGATGTGGTCAATCTGTCTTGTTCTTCCAGTGAGTAGTGCTGACACAATCCTGGAGTACATTTAGAACTGGAGCAAAAAACACATTGCAACTCAAATCTGAAAGTCCTAAAAAGTTTTATAGAATGGGTCTAGTGCTTGTAATCAATATGTCTTATTTTTTTCATTCATTTAGTCTCCAATTTGTTATAACACTTACATGCATGTTTTTTTTTTATTCCATCTGTGTTGCCTGATTAAAATGATTCAGTTCGTAAAACCATTTTTGTCTATGATTTGCAGCACTGTTCCTCCTTTAATGTTTATATTCTTTAGTCTTTTTGTGGACCTTGTGTGATATTATTACACTGTCACTTTATTGTATGCTGTATGCAAATGTTACTGAAATTACATTTCAGCACTAGCTCTGCTTTTTGGCAGTCTGTCATTCACTTCATAACTTGCCAATACTAAGTACACTACCAGCTGCTACCAACTTTTTTCGGTAGGTAATTTTATCAAAGCCATTCCTGTCCTTATTTGGTTCTTTCTAGTGTGATCCATGATATGCTCTTTCTCTCCTTGCGTGCAGTCTTAGGTTAGGTAGCTATGAGCTAAGTAGAAATTGCAGTTAGTCCAGTTGCGATAGTGCAGAGTAAATGAGTACTTCAGTATTAGGTAGTTCCTGAGTGGATCCAGGCATTCTAACCATCTGCAATGGAAGGATGATGGAACTTCATCTAGATGCTTGGAAGTGAGTGGATATATGTTACCTTTCATGCCGTGCCAGTGAGCCCATCCCTGCTCCACATCAAGTTCCTTTCTGAAGTTTGTCCAGGAGAGAAGGCAGACCGGGGAATCTTTTATTATCATCACTGTTGCCTCACCCCAAAACCTTTCTAGATATTTTTTACTAATGATGTTCTGTGGTCTGCAGGACCCTTTGCACCTGCTGTTTTAGTTCTCCTCTTTTTAATGCAGAGGTGGTAGATTTTAATCATGAATCTACTGTGTGTCCACATTGCATATTCACATCAAGATTTTTCCCAATTCAGTGTACATTGAGCTGGAAATAATTTGTTCCCTGTGCTGTTCTAAAAGAAAGTACTGTATACGCTTTTTACTGTACCAGTCAACACAGAAACAGGATTGACCTTGGTTAAAATAATGTAAATATATATGTAATGGGTTTCCTCCCCCCCCCCCCCCAATCGCAGATAGGGCCCCCTAGGGAAATACTACTCTGGTTACACATCGCTATAGTGTGGTGCACCTGCTGGCTTACAGGACTCCTGAGTCTCCCGCTTGATGGTATTATGGGGAATAGCATCAGGACTGGCTTATGAGGTAATGCTGAGTTATACTCACTCATGGTACAGTGCCTCCATCTCTTCCAGACCCCCAGCGTAGTAGGGAGGAGTCTCTGAAAGAGAACCTCTATGTGCACCTTCTTCCCAACTGAATCCACAATCAGGACAGAAGCGTTCTTTCTCTTTGGCATCCTTTATTAACAGCAGACATGGGCAGCCGCCCATCATAGTGGCTGTTCGTCTAGCCACTCATTCTCAGGTTGCCAACCCAAAGGAAATCCCTGACCGTACACTCCCAGGCAAGGGCCCCGAAAGCAGGTCTAGCTCTCCCATTACTCTCTAATGAAGTAAGAGGTATAGTCTTCCACACCACTCCCTAGAGGGAGGGCCACAAACACTGTCAGAGCCCCAACAGGTTGCTGGATACTCAGATGGTGAGGCACACACTCCCTAAATTGAGGAAGTGCTACATATTATATAGCTTCAGTAGGCACCACCCCTGTGTCACTGTAAGTGGACACAGAGCCTGATGTCACTTCCTTCACTAATAATACACAGCGCATGAGGTGAGGGCAAACCCCATGATTACTCCTGGCAAACCTGCCCTTTAACAGGGATTATTGCACAGGAGGAGAAAGACATGTAACCCCAAAATTACTCAGGGCTACATATAATTAAACCATATTGGTTTCTGCACAGGTCAGTGACAATTTACCATGAATAAAAAAAGTAATCTTGCTCAACATACAGACGAAAATAGACCTCACCAAAATGGATAAATGAAACATAAATACGGACATTTGGAAAATATATCACACACAAAAAAACTTGCATGTCTCAGTACACAGAGATATTCGGACAAACCTTAAGTCTGGTTTTAAACTAGGACACAAATTGGAAAAAGTGAATCAGATAACCACATCAGAACAGTAACGCATTCACTGCAGAAGAGAATGCTGGGTGGCAATGACTCAGCTGGGCTCTCAAAGATTGGTCCGTGTTGGTTTACCAACCATATTAAACTGGTTAATTGGGTTTTAAAGCAATATATACCTAAGCAAGTTGTATCAGTGATAATTAGAGTTTGTTTAATTTGTTATATATGTGTTCATTGGAGAAATATTGAAAACATGGCTTGTTTATAACCCTTCCAGATTGCACTTGGAAAACCTTGAGCTATATTATCTTTAGGTTTGCAGCCATTTTTGCTTTGGTAAATCGGCATTCACCAAAAATGTCTGGAACAATAGCTATTTGAATTTTGGTTACAGTGCATCACTAGAGCAGTGATATTTGTACTGCTGCAGGAATATAATAAGACACTGTGATAATAAGCAAGATCACCTTCAAATCTTTATAGTGGAGGGTTTGACTTCAAAATGATGACTGGCCAATATTTAATTTTGACTTTTTTTTATTTTTATTTTTTTAAACCGTGGTCTTGATCTTGAAGCACCTTTAAAGAATATAATAGTCACGCTTTAAGAAGGGGTAGAATATTGATCAACAAAATGCTCATATACAGATGTAGCCAACGTTATTGCAAGCCGTGGGGCATAGGTGAAATGGCGCATTAGCCCCGCCCGCTTCTCGCACACGGCTTCTTCATGCTGGCGCATTGTGTATGAGCCGCTGCAGCACGCCACAGGTTGCAATAACGTTGGCTACATCTGTACAATTAAAAAGCATCAACAAATATAATAAAAGTCATTTAAAAAAAACTGTTAGAGCATCATGTTTAGATAGTACAATAGCTTTTGGAATAAGAAAGCTTCTTTTTAGTCTCAATTTTCTTTCCCTTTGAATTTGGCGCAAAACTAAAGCCAAACTTTAGACCAGGGTTGGCCAAACTGTGGCCTACAAGGCATTTGGAATGGTTTTAATCGAATTAAGGAAAGGAACAATACGAAATCCTTCAAATGAGTACGCGACACAGTGGATACATGAGTATTAACATGCATTTGCAAAATGAACACAATTTTAATAACTTCGTTAACATTTAAAACATAAAATAAGTCATATCAATTTAAATAATTAAATTAAAATTTAAAGTTATTCCCCATATTTGTTTTGTGAGCAGACGTTTTCAGGCAATGAACGCTGTAAAAAAATAAGTACAACTCTGTATTGAGAGACGCCCATGTGGACAGTCTGTTTCTGTTATCCACCTCGAACATCATTCCTAATATTGAGAAAGTGTTTTCTCAAGTTCATAAATCACATTAAGACATTTTAAATTCAGATTCATTTTTTTGTTAATTAGGATTTCATGTTTTTTCCTTCTCTTTTCCATAAAAATAACATTTGAATGTTTTTATCATCCCTGTTTACGTTTGGTATTATTTAGTTTAGGTTTAGCTGTTAACTTAAACCGGATGTAAGGGGCAGTAGGACAGCAGCCTCACCAAAGAATTTGTGCCTATTTATTGGCACCCCTGGAAAAAGAGGTTGGCCACCCCTGCTTTAGACCAATCCGATAAATGAAAAGTTAAAAGAAAATGAAAATGTGGGTTTAAGATGAAACAGCCTCTTTACAGTAGGTTCACACTGATATTCTAGGCTTCAAGCAAGTTTTTCCCACATCACTTGCTGAGAAAAGGTTGCAGATGAGTGAACCCCCCTAACACTATTCCCTTAAGAAGGGAAATTCAATATACTCTGAAGTGGTACGTTCGGGCAAAATCGCTCGCGATTAACCGCTGCGGAGTATATTTACCTCACCCCCTCTAATCCATCTGTTTCTCTCTATCACTTACTGTAGAGCCTTATTCTTTATTAACCGATTTCAATAGGGATTTTCATCTGAAAACAGCCTGAATGGCCACTTTGTGCTGTGTAGGATTAACCCCTTAACGTCTGTCCTCTTCTTTCTCCATTCTTTCACATCTCAACAAACATAGTTTGTACGCTTCTCCTACTTTCCAAGCATTGGATGAAGGACGTGGCTTCATAACCAGCTTTACATGTTTTTGGTAAATAAATATTTTGCCCTCCATGTCCTTTAGCTTCTCAGCATATATAGCTGAAATCATCCTGCAATGTCTATGATCTAAATATATTTTCACTGGTTTAACCATCATCAAATAGGGAGGATTGAGGGGGGAACTCCCAGGCAGGACATAAAGAACTGGACATGTGTTCTGTAAATAGCACCATCGTCTCTTCCAAGAAACTCGCATACATGAAAGATGAAAAACAAACAAGAGAGTTGTATAACGGCTCACATCTGTGCACAGCAGAAATATTTAGTTAATCAAAAGGAATACATTATAGCATCATTAACTGGTAATTATATGCTTAAATTTGCTAAATAATTGAGGCTTTTTTTTGTTTTGTTTGTTTTTTAGGGTCCACAGGGGCCTCCTGGACAAAAGGTATGGTATAAACAAAAACTGCTGCAAAAGTAATTACTTCTCCCCTTGCCAAACTGCAAACAGGGAAGGGGAATGGGAATGGCTACTGTAGACCACAATGAAGTCGTTAGTTTAAGTCTGTAGAGTGTACTTTCCGAAAACGCTGCAGCATAATGTGAGACATAAGATTTCTAATTTCCTCCATTATGGGGAAACTCAAGCGACCCAGAGCAGACTGTTTTCAATCCGTCTGCTGAACTTGAGGTTAAAAGGTTGCTATAGTTTTCCACTGAGACAACAGTCAACTCTGGGAAATCAGACTTGAAACTCTCTCTCCGTGTAGGATAAAGTTTCGAATTGAATATGTAATCTTGCACAAGTACAGTAGATCAGTGCCATATGACCAAAGAAATTGACCAAAAAAGGAAAATATTGAGGGTGTAGGTGTTTCTGATAAATGGTGTTAGAGCGTCTGCTCTAAGGTGGCCTGCCACTATCTTCCTGTTTCCACGGTAACCTGAGAACCAACTTCCTGTGAGTGCTCCCAGCTTTATTAGCACTCGTCATGAGGACCGGCTGCTGCAGTTTGATGGAGTGAGCCCAGGATTTATGTGATCGCACCATTACAGCAATACTAAATATATCAGTAATAGAAACGACAAGGTGGCACCGTGCCAGTGCCTTATCCAAATAAAACAGAGACTAAAACAAACCCCCCAATCAATGGCTTAGAAATTAGCACCGATCACATGAGGAAAAATAAATCGTTTGCACTTCTAAGTCTGGGGGCTTCTCATTGTCTCAGTGTTCATTTGCATATTGGTAACCAGGCGTCTATTGAATAACACATTTCAAGTTATAGCAAGCTGTGGCTACTGTTCTCAAATAACTGATGTATTGCCAGCATTTCTTTTCTTGCAAATCAAATCTGCAATGGCCACAGCGTGTGATTAGAAATTCACCATTGAGATGATCTGTGTGTTGGCTCTAAAACTATTTCATGCTTGGAATCTATTATAACTGGTTTCCCACTTTTAATGGTAATATATTGATGATCAGATTCTATACAGGGGGGGGAGATCACAGCCTATAATTACTAAAAAGTGCTATTTCATTACACACCTACTGGCGCCTGAAGACACTTTAAGGTCCCTTCACGTGAACGAACTCTAAGGTGTCCTCTGCTACAAGAAGATATCTTATAGAATAACACTGCTAAGAATATATGGGCATATATATATATATATATTTTATTTATTATTATTATTATTTTTTTCATAAAGTACATTTTCCACTTAAAGACAAGGAATTAAGATGTTTTTTTTTTTTTCCAAAATTTTTTATTAGGCATTTAGATAATTCACAGTATGCATGAAACAAACGATAATACAGCCTAATACAGATTTTCTCCTTTTGTTGGTTAGAGAAACCGGAAATAAAAGAGGAAAGCTCACCGCTCCCCTGACCCTCCAGGGGCTATGTGGGGAGCGCGAGTATGGAAACAGAGAGTAAGAGTGGGAATAGGAAGGGGAGGGTGGGTGGGGGGGGGGGATACCCATTGCTTCCCGTGTCCTCAGTCTATTTTCATTGGTGCCCCTGACCTGGTTTTCCTTTCTCTCTCTCTCTTTTTTTTTTTCCATATGTGGATTAGTGGCGTAGAGGTGCCATATGGGATAGCCACGGATCCCATGTTTTGTTAAAGGAGTCAGTGGATCTTTTCAAGAAGGCAGATAGTTTCTCCATATTCATCACCTCTTGCACCCTATTTTTTACCGTTTGTTTTGAGGGGGGAGACACCTTCTTCCAGGCGGCCGCCACCGCACATCTAGCCGCTGTAAGAATGAAGGAGATTAGTTTACTTGTTGGTCGGTCCAAATTTTCTAAGGGCCTGGCCAACAGGTAGGTCAACGGGTCAATAGGGATTTTGAGGTCTGTGACCTCCTCTATTAATTTTTGTATTGTTCCCCAATATTTTTGAATTTCCGGACATGTCCACCAAATATGGGCCATGTCCCCCTTCTGACCGCAACCTCTCCAGCATAAATCGGACGCCTGGGGGTAAATTTGATTTATTCTAACTGGGGTAAGATACCAGCGAAACAGTATTTTATATATGTTTTCTTTGATTGTGGTACATATGGAAGTTCCTGAGGCATTTTCCCAAATTCTTTCCCAATCCTCTCGGTCTATAACTATTTCCAATTCTGCTGCCCAATGCAGCATATAGTCATGTGTAGGGGCTGACCTCCTGAGCTTTGAGGAGTTCCTCAGTTATCAACGCCTAAAAACCAAATATGAAATGGCAAGATTGGATGTCTTCAAGTATCTACAAATTCGGCATTTTATTCAAACTTTATCCCCAACGTTGAAATTTCCCCCTCTCACCAGTTTCGAGCGGCTCTGTAGAGAAACAGGCCACCAGAAAGGTCTTATAACACAAATCTACGGTCAATTGGAAAGGGCCATAGAAGCCCCTACAAGTGAAATGACATTTTAGCGGAAATTAATTGATTTGGTCATTAGAATCAAAACTAATATAGTAATTGTGGATTATAGACTGTATCTAAAGATGTGCTCAATCAGTGTAAGATAGAAAAAAAATACAGAAAAACAAGTTTTCTGGGAAAGTAAATGACCGGCCCTCTGTGGACACTTTCATCGTATTTTGAACATTCGTGCTGCAGTGTGTAGGAACGTTAGTGAAGAGGTGACAGGAACTTTAACTACTTTCACCACGACAGCAATTTATAGGCCAGTTACAATGTGCTTCTGTGGTATAGCACTGTCAGACTGGCTCTGCATGCCTAATCTCCAGTGAGGAAAAACAGGGCATGCATGTTCTTCCTATTAGACAAATGTATTTTACCTGTTGCCTGTACAACATATGCAAAATGTGTTTTATTAGTTTGCCTTAAAGACAAGCTAAAATGTGGGTATTTAATGGTAAGCAACCAAAACGGTTTAGCTTTGCTGGGCAGGTCTCCCCAGCGCTCCCTATTGGGAAGATTGCTGCTCTTCTTATCTGTTCTGTTTCATGATTCATCGTTATCATTTCGCAATTAAAAAATATATTTTTTGAAATTCAAAACGATTTGAAGAGGATTACTGAAATAAATTTTCCCCAACGAGGTGAAACCCAACAATTTTATATTGCTGGGCAAGAGTGAAGTCCCAGAGCCGTTATCAACGTCATTAACCTCATATTTCCAGCACATAAGGGTTACACTTTACAAAGCGTTATTGTGTATTTTATTATGTGCCTGTTGAAAAAGTATTTTAGATCAATTTGAATTGCTTTTTTTTGTTTGTTTAGGGTTCCATTGGTGAAATTGGGATCCCAGGCGCTGTTGGGCAAAAGGTAAGAAAATTAAAGAGTAAAAATAGGGGGCATTGCATGACTTCCCCATGCCTCGTGCTGGACCCCTCCCTGTATTACCAATAACCACACCAGACATTTCTCAGGAGGAAAAAATGGCCACAGCTTTATTATAGCAAATAACCATTAACACCAACATGATAACTATAACAATATATCCCATCGCAGTCATTGACTACCCTATAATAATATATCCCAACAGTCAGATTGCTCCGCAACCATCCATAAAGAGCTTCAGGGATACCCTCAGCTCATGCTCACTTCACCTTGCGGCACCTTAGGCCGCACGGCACAGTGTCCCTTACGGAAGGTCACCACCATTCCGGCCTCCTAAGCCTGCAATGGTACCGCCTTCCTCAAATGTTCACTTACGAAGTCTGAGATCACCCCACTAAGAGCCAATAATGACTAGAATAGTGCCCAACCTTACTATCAAATCAGCATATGATATAAACTTTTTTTTTTACACATATTTGATATTGATTCCAAAATATCAAAAATAGTAATATTAAGCATTGAAGTCAAAGATATAAAATATATGGTAATCCAGAGATAGCAGAGTCTAACCAAAACCATGCTTTTAAATAATTTATGTATGAATTGCTTTTTAAATACTTACAAATGTATAAACCATTGGCATATATGCAAAATATGTAATAATGTAACTTTATGTACGTTTATCACCTTTAACATTCCATGATGGTCACATACTAGCACAATGAGATATCCTTTTGCATATAAGTTAGCTCTAAATTCTTAGCATGGATATTAAAAAAATGTTTCAAGTTCCACGTCTCATTGATGGGCAGTTTGGTAATTTCATATCAATGAAACATAGTTTAACATCTTTCCAGATCTGGCAAAAATCTGTTTATCTGTTTTAGTGGAATCGGAAAAAAATAAAAAGGTATAATATTGGGGGTTTTTTTTTTTTTAAATTGACGATATTTGCCAAATTCAGAATTTATAACTGTCAAATTTTCCACCAATTGGTTTTGGCATAAAAATATATATATAGATTGTGACATCATTTATATTAAACAGGTCAACAAACAGTGACCTGCACAGATATAGTATTTATTTAAAGTGAGCACACATATTTCATATTATCTATTACACATCATCTTTGAGAGTAGGATTCTGAATAATGTTATTAGCAGTCTAAGAGACGCGCATGTGTTTTCTGTTATATCAAAGGGAAACGGTGACAGAAAAGACATTTGTGGTCCTTCAAATATCTGTCAGTTCAAGGTTTTCTAAACTCCAGCATCTCCTAAAGTGTGCGGTTGCATGCCAAGTTCACTTTGAAACGTGAGTTCGGAAGCAAACCGCTCCCCTTGCTGACAGGCTAAGGAGTAGTGACCTGTTTTGCTGCCCATAGCTGGAGAACCTGCCAAGTTATGTGGCTACTGTTTAGCCACAGAGGAATAAGCAGAAAATGGTGCAAAGGTCCAAAACACCATAAACTGTCTCACGTCTGAAACCCGATCTGCTTTGATGTATGGACTTTCCAGTGTATTTACTGTTCACATGCTCCTCATCTATTTTGTACGCACTTAAAAGAAAAAAAATCTATTTCTGCGTGCGATGTTAGTCTTCCTTAAAAATGTTTGATGAAAGCTATCAAATCTCCCATTTGAGTCTTCCAGACGTGTGTCAGCCTGATACTGTATATGTTAAAGGAAAAGCTGATATTTTGGTTTCCATAATGCAAGTGGATACCCAGCTTGAACAATCTGATAGATTCCCTTTGTATGCGCTTACATGTATATATATTTTATTTATATAACACCAATCTTTTTTTAATAATTAAGCACATTTAAGAATCCAGGGAAATACAGCTCAACCCCGTTATAACACGATCCGTTACAACGCGAATCCGCTTATAACGCGATGCAAGCGTGGCTCCCAATTTTCGTATTTATGAATACTTTACAACAGGATTATTGGTATCTTAAATACTTTATTGTACAATGCATACAATTGCACATTATTTCTAACGCGATCCGCTTATAACGCAATGTGATTCTTTGGACCCCAAGCACAGAGTTATAAGGGGGTTGAGCTATATAAATAATTCCAAATGGAAGTAATAGCAGTAGATTAAAAAAAAAAACAAATACAATTGTGATGTGATGGAGCGCGTGAGGACAATCATCAGAGTGTACACACACGCAGGCTTTGAACCTATTTAAAGAAAAATTAAATAAAAAAAACTCTAGGATAACAAACTTAAAAGGTTGATTATTTTTTGGAAGGGCATCACACTGAGATCACTTTCAAGATAGGTTATATTTTTATGTATATCTCTATTTATATAGCACCCACAGCTGTACTTGGCACTTTACAAGAGAGATAATACAGTAAAGGGAATTATAATACAATAAGATCAGACAATAGGTTAGGAAATCCCTGCCCCGGAGAGCTTACAATCTAAGTTGATAAGGACTGCGTCTTTAAAACACCCGGCAAGAAACTCAGGGGACCAATAGCCACATTTCCATGTAGGAAAAAGAGGAAATATGCAATATCCTCTCAAATTAAAAATAACGCTTTGATACATCCCCCTTGCATACTGATCACCAGATTTGAATGGTCGTTCGCGGGATGAAATGTGACAAATGTAATATATAACTCTATATTTTGAGTTCCTCTAGCATTTAAGGCAATTAGAAAACGCTGGTATGTATAACTTGGAGACACAGCCGCACGCTGTTTCCAAGTTATTCACTTCGTGTCAAGGTGTCAGCACTATTTAATTTAACTCAGACTTTTTTCTTTTGGTTAAACCTGCAGAGACGTAAGTTATGGAAAGTTGTAAAACAGCTTTTCAAAGCTGAAATAAAGATTAAAATAACATTATAAATTATAATAAGGCCCTATTTCATACTGCCTGCAGCCGAAATCAATTTCCATTACACTCAGGGTGGCAGAAACGGCCTTCTACATTTTATTTATCGTAGCAAAAATATGTACAGTGATATGTTGCTATTTTTATAAAAGCATAAACAGTCACCTTAATATTCAACAGAAAATCCACAGAAGATACCTAACCTGTTCATATGGATTTGACAGATTGTCCAATCTAACATATATTTCGATGCTTGTCATTACTTCCAGCAGCTCTTTAACGACATGATTTACTGGTACTTTAATAATACGAAGACAGTGACATAGAAAATGTGTTTCAGTGCTATTCCAAGCTTTTCCGCTGTACATTGTAGTGTTTTTGTAAATCACAAAAAGAAAAGTCAATTAAAATCCAATTGCACATAGAGAGGCCACACAATTTAACCTGACACAAACCAGGCAGGCCAAAATGTCCCACATTCGTACACTTAGACCTGTGAGGTTATAAAAGCTCTGTACACTGTTATTTCATCTATGAAGAACTCTAATGTTGCTCCATTTAAGATACCACAAACTTCAACCACCTACTCTCGCTCATACACAGAAACTCATGGGGGTCTTCGTACCTACGCACAAACCTGTTTGTTTTGACATATTGCAGCATGTCTGTTTGACATGTTGCAGCCTAATTTGTAACAAACTCGTTAATTAGGTTTCTTATACCTGGCCCAGACTGTTAACCAATAAGGTTTACACCACCTCAGATTTTTCACACAATATGAAACATCTCATTATACTTTCTAAGTCATACTGTATTGCGCTGAATTTATCAGTTCCCTATATTGCTCGTCCCTAACACCTGTTAAGATGACCTTTTGGAACAAAGTACCTTGATGCAACTAGATGTACAGCAACAACTTATTTATTTTGCGCGCATCTGCACCCCAATTTAAGAAAGTAGTTAAACAAGTCTCCGACCTTTGATGCAGATCCCTAGTTAGGGAAATGTATGCCAAGCCAAGAAGAAATTCACTCAGATGCAGAATCTTCTACATCTCATTATAACGTACATCTGTTAATTCCTCCTGACCACTCCTTCTAATCACTAGCTGACACGCTGGGTAAATCACTTCGGTAAATTGACACTTAGAGATGCATTTCCAAAATGCCTCTCTAATGGCAAGATTCACTACAGGGTATCACAGTGAGATGTCGTGTTAAATGCTATTCAAATCAATTGCGCTGCGATAACCCACATCGGAGTTTATGGAATCCCGACCTAAGTGTCAATTTTTGCGCAAAAACAGTCAATTGCATCACGTAAAGCAGCAGCAGTCCTGGTTTCACCTTTTTATTCTCTTGTTTTACTATGTGCAGCATGTGAGTAGCTTTAATGAGAAATAATTACCTTAGCTGGTGATCAATCCGTTCTCTCTGTTATTGATCGGTAAATATCCTACTTGTGGGGCTACCGAAGTGGTCGCCTTCTGACTCTGTGCTGTAGTCTGTGAAATTAATTCAGAGTAGTAGACAGTGCGCTGGAACACAACAGATCTGTTTTTGATACTTTGTTGCCAAAGAACAGAGCTCCCAAAGGTGCGTGTGAGAGTCTGTTTCAAAAGGAAGTGGATGTGACTCTTTAAAATGATTGCTGTAGCAACCAAAGGATGATCAGTACATTAAAAATTTTAAAAATGGCATTAGGAGTTGAGAAAAATAAATAAAAAAATGCAGCCACTTATCTAATACTACAGTACGGATTTATTTTAAAAACACATGCAGGAGTTTGCATTTTTTGCTGCTTTAATGCAAAGTCCCCATTGATGCTAAAAGTCACAAGATACAAATAATGCTCTTTATGTTACATTTGCTTTGAAGTTTACTTTGATACACAGACCCTACAAGGTGCTTAATAAATTACTACAAAGTGCCATACAACAAGATACACAACTGTTTGTAATCATGACATCACGTACTGTATGTACATTGTAAGATGCAGTAGCTAAAACCTTCCTTTTCTTCAAACAATTACACAGTGACAATAATGTTGTACACTGATCAGTTCTATGCTGACAGCAAGATAAATGCCAGTATTGATGTCAAAATAATCATGTGCTTAAAAAAATGACATATTTATTGTGCAAAAGTTAAAAAGTCCAATTTTATAAACACAAATAAGCTCCTCAGTCAGAGAAAAGTTGTAAAAAGTGCAGTCATACAGAAAAATACTAAAACCAAGTGACCTACAGTATGTACTAAAGTGTCATTTCCAAAACATTTCTGCAGCAAAATGTCACACTATGAACCTTCAACAAAATGTGTGTCCTACGTGTGAAGACTTCATACATATGACGCATAATTTGTTGTTTGAAATTATTTTGTATTCATCCCTCATGTTGAACATCCGACTGGTACAATTGAAATTAAAACAGAATTATGTATATTTGTTATTTCTAATTAGTATTAGTAAAGATCAATTATTAGTGTAATATTATTTATAATAGCCATACTATGAAAATAATACATGTTTAACCTATAGGCTCACACATAGCGACTTTATTCTGCGCTAACGCTATTAAGAGTCTTTTTATGGTTTACGCAAAGTTGAACATGGAAAATTTTGATGCACTTTTTATGAGTTTGTAGCCCACAGAAATGTCATTTTTTAATACATGCCTTAAAATCTATATACCAAGAGCCATCCATTTCTGAGCGCCAAACAACCGAAAAAGATTATTTGTGAAGCAGCTGGCGCAGATGGAGAAATTTGAGTTCAGTACAGACGCTCGCAAGCACAACTGCAAATTGAGTTTGACAATTGCGTGCCAAGAAAAGCCATTTGCACAGCTTACTACATAAACCCCAAAGTGCGTTACAAAAAGTGCAATCAACTCAATAACATTGCAATGACGTTGCAGGAGTGTGACATCACCCGACGCGCATCACACTTCCTCCCTTCTTCATGGGACAAGGAGATGATACCGCTCTCCACTTGCATAAACATACATTGCCCCCTAGTGGTGTATAGAAGCAATACCACCCAAAGGTGTATAAGAAATCTGAAAGATTAAAATAAATCTACATATTAATATAGGCTGTTCATACAGTATGGGGCCCTAAAATGATGAACACCCTGCACCGAACATAATATTGAAAATAAAAACGGCTTTCTTTTCAAATAAGTAATAACTACAGTACAAAAAGACTCCCAGATGCCAAACTTCATTAATGCATAAAGGTGAATGAGTTAAGAGCTAAAAAATACAGAGGGTTTCTCTATGTGATGCCAAATGTGTCAAATCGGTTCCCCTCTGGTTAGCAATAAAATGTTTGCCTTAAAAGAAAATGAAACCTCTATTTTACCATTAGTGCACATTAGAGCACAATTGCAAAAACTGGTTAATTCTTCGTCCACGTCTTATAATTCACAAAGGGACAACTATTATGGTTATCATTTATTTATAACGCGCCAACATATTCCGCAGTGCTGTACAATAGGACTAAAAACAATAAGATAACAATCACTAATATACATTGTAACAGTAGGTAAGGAGGGCCTTGCCCCAAAGAGCTTACAATCTATCAGCAAGGGTAAGTGGAAACATAGGGTACAAGGACTCTGCTTAATTAAACGTTTATCATGCTTGTTGTTGGCCTATAACATTGTTTTGCTGTTTATTAAGTGCACTCTACAGTAATTTAATAAAGCGCATAACAACCTCCTAACTTTCTTATATGGGATACTAAACTAAAAGATCATTATGCATTATGAGCCTTATGGTACAGCACAAAATATAGAGATTTGGGGCCGTTTTGAAAGGTACTTAAGTCGTTTTAGAATATGTGCTAAGGGTAAAATAGTTGGTCAATTCTACAGCAATGCAAGTAGCTTTAAATAGTACATTGTACTGTATCTCTACTACATTTGGAGCACAGGTAAACAACCGAGCTTCATTCATACACAGACTGGTCGGCCAAACACGTTGAAGTATCACTTCCTTGATTTCCCCAAATGAATTAAATAGACTTGTGCTGTATTGTGCTCCTACAAGTAAAGCATTCATGGAAAGATGGAAAGAAAACATTAATGAAGAAATTCTCAGACACAATTGTGGGTCACCTGGGACTAGTTGTTGAGAATTCCCACCTCATTTCTCCTGTGGAGTGGGCCAAAGGAGGCTCACCATTCTTATCCAAACAGTTTTGTGATGCTGAGGTGAGGGTGAAAGGTGATTCAAAGGAAGGATGAAATGAAAATCGGAGCCTAATTGTTTTGTAGAATTACATATTTTGCAGTTCACGTGCCCTAAACTAACATTTCACAAGCAGTCTTAGGTTTTCCATGCTCTTGTGTTTCATCCAGGAAAATTAATCATGTAGCAGTGTCTGAACAATATGACAAAATGTAATCAGCAAAGGGCAGCATACAAATACTGAATTCAGATATCGTTTACAATGTTTTTTTACCAAGTGGATTTTTAACCATGGATTGTTTCAAAGCATCAGAACAACACCTCCTCTTTACCAGCACAGTGACAAATCCAAATTCAGTTAATCCAGTATGTTCATGCCACCTCTGCCCATAAAGGGACCAGGGGATAAGCTGAAGACTCTAGGTAATTCTAGCCTTGTCTTCAGTGCTAGAGGGAGCTTGGTTTGGGACACATTGCTAGGTACAGTAGTATGCTGCAGGGAACTCCAGTATGTAAAGGGGTAGTCACCTGTAAAAATGAACCAATTGCGGTGATAATTTTTATAGGTGACCAGGGTCTTTAAAAATGTTAAGCAAGTATTAGTATTTTTAAATATGTTTTCAACTTTTAGTTTTTTATTTAGAACTTTTGTGGTGACAAAACAGTGTGTGGAACCTCAAAAGTGTCATTCCACTATGTATTTGCTCTTTTTCCATTTTGGATGAAATTATGATGATAAAGTAAAAAAAAAAACTCTGTTTTTGCAAGTATGGTGTACAGGTAACGTTCTAATTTTAAGGCGGATTTCTAAAACAAAGTCTACAATTATATATATATATATATATATATATATATATATATATATATATATATATATATATATATATATATATATATATATATATATATATATATATATATATATATATATATATATGTAGAGGTATCAGTACCGTGTTAGCCGAGCTTCAATAATCAAAAAATAAATAGATGATACCGTTCTGTGGCTAACGAAATGCTTTTATTTAGCTCGCACAAATAAAAGCATTTCGTTAGCCACAGAACGGTATCATCTATTTATTTTTTGATTATATATATATATATATATATATATATATATATATATACAGGCTGTCCTCTGTATCCGTCGTTTCATTTTCCACCGAACAGATTATCCGTCTCGGCATAATGCATTCCACGGAACGCATTATTTGACGTCGGAACGGTTTATCTGACGCTTGCAGTCGCGAATTAACATTGAGATTTGTTATCCGATGGTTTCACTATCCGCCGCGGTTTGGTGGAATAGATTCCGTTAGATGGCCGAGGATCGCCTGTATATATATAGAGAGAGAGCAAGATACAACCAGCGCAACTTCTAACAATTATCTAAATCCACTTGGAAACAAAGTACAGACTTTTATAAAACCGAGAGAGGTGTTTAACCCTTTGATATTTAGCTCTCCCTACTAATCCTGCTGCCACTTAGGTCCACGGCTCCACGAGTGCTGTTATAGATAAATAACACATTTTAAGTTATGGTGGGTTCCATGTAAAATGGATTTCAGGCAAAAGGTGACACGGTGTTCTCATTTGCATGTTATTTCCCAGAATCCCTTGCTGCAGTGGAAGCACTGTATGCTAGGTGATAATGGTGAAAGGCTGGTTGCAGACCTGTCTAAGATGTGTGTGTGTGTGTGTGTGTGTGTGTGTGTGTGTGTGTGTGTGTGTGTGTGTGTGTGTGTGTGTGTGTGTGTGTGTGTGTGTGTGTGTGTGTGTGTGTGTGTGTTTTTTTCTCTGTGCTAAACGGGACTGCCTTTTTAAGGAACTGAATGACCTGTAGCAATTGATCCACCTTCCTTGCACTAGTACGAGTTTACTGTAAAATAATTCTAGAAGTTGAAGGGAATACTATCTAAATCTTATGTGTCTCTTAATTTTTGGAGAGGCTAAGAAGGAAAGAGAGTCTGATGGATTCTCACAAATCTTAATCATTTCTGAAGAAAGCATGAGAATGGACCTTTCCCAGGCCTGTTTTCCCTGAAATACTTTATGACATTAGTCTGGGGAGTATGGTGGGATCACGGTAGTATCACCTAACATTGTGTATCTTTATTTGCAACCGTCCCAACCCAACTTCAAGCTGTTTCTCCCTAACAGTGGTATCATAATACTACATAAATAACTAAAAACATAATGTATGTAATAAAGTGAAAAAAATAGAAGTTTTATTGTAAGCATAAATAGTTATAGCTAATAATATGAAGGTTTTTTAAGGACACATTTAACAATTTCTGGGCTGAAGAGGCTACCAACACATTATATAATTCATGGAAATTGCTTTAGTAAAATCAGCTAAAGCTATTGCTTTGAAAAATACTATAGATCAATTATGGCTCCTGTTAATAAGAGAGGTGCTGTCATGGTTGTTAAATTATTGTTTCTAAAAATGTCGTTGTTACGTTCTGATGTATTATAGCAAATAAAAACACTGAATATGGAAATATTTCCTGGACAGATATCGGGCATCTGGGAAATAAATGTGTATGCAATTTTGTTTTGTCAACCAAATGTTTTAAAAGTAAGAATTACACAATGTGTACTGTAAACCAGACTCCAGGTCATATGATTTGTGATGTTGCGCATGTCAGATGGGAAAAACCTTTGTTGCAAAAGCCAAATGCAAAATCCATTGTGATTCGAAAACATCGATCCATGATTTTCCAGGTACTCCAGTTACAAGCCTCTCTTCTCAAACAATTTTTTTCATTGCATCCTTCCATCTTACTTTTGGTCATTGTCTTGGTCTTTAAACGTAATCTTTTAATCCAGTTGAATTCCATCTTTGTCCAACGATGGTAATTTCTTCTTGCAAAATGTCTGTCCCACTGCCATTTTAGTTTCTTCACCCATGTGATGATGTTAAGGACTTTGGTTAAATTTCTAACCCATTAATTCTTGTTCCTGTCTCTTTGTGTAATACCCAGCATACATCTCTCCACACCTCTTCTCATTGTCTGAAGCTTCTGAATTATGTTTACATTTAGATTCCAAGTTTCACATCCATACGTGAGAACAGGCACAATACACTGATCGAAAACTTTCCTCTCGAGGCAGCATAGTGGAAGGTTCTCTTGAAATATTAACTAATTTCTTCCAAATGTGCTCTACCTCATCTTCATTGTCCTTTTGATTTCATTCAAAAGTTTCCCATCCATAGTAACTTGTTGGCCAAGGTAGACATAGTCTTGGACTTATTCTAGTTCTATTAAAATATATTTTGAGCTTTGCAGATTTAACACATTTGTTGAATATCACTTTGGTCTTGCTGAGATTCATATGGAGACCCATTTTCTTAGTTGCTTTGGCAAGTTCTCCACTTTGTTTCTGGCGGTCTTTTGGACCTCTGGAAAAAATAGCAATGCCATCTGCAAATCGTAGGTGACTGAAGTGTCACTGCTGATTTTGATTCCTTTTTCTTCCAAATCCAATGCCTTGAAGAATTCTTCAAGTATTGCTGTGAAAAACTCTGGTGAATTGGTGCCTCACTGTTGCGCCCCTTGCTTGTATCTTTATGTAATCTAATGTTTGATGTGGCATTCTTGCAATTGTTCTTTATAATATCAGTGTACGTGTCTTCAACACTTTGTCTTCTTAATGCATCTAGGACCATTGAGGTGTAGACAGAATCAAATGCTTCTTCGTAATCTACGAATCTTAATTGAGTGGTAGATCGTATTCATTACTTCAGGAAATCCCTTTTTTTATGTCTTGGATGTGGCCCATTGTGTTGTATCCACTGTGAAATCCTACTTGTGCTCTAAGCTGGGCAAAATTCAGGGTCTCTTGTAGCTGATGAGTGTGTATCTTTGTAAAAATCTGATAAGTGATTGGAAGTAGACTGATTGGTCTGTAGTTCTTGAGGTCTTCTTTGTCTTCATTCTTGTGTATGAGGATAACTATGGCACTACACTATTGTTCTGGAATTTTCCTGCTTTTGAAGCAGTATGTAAAGAGTTTTGCAAGAATTTTCTCTACTTCTTTCAAGATTTCAGTTGTAATTTCATCTTCTACGGGAGCCTTCCCATTCTTACTGGATTTTATTGCTTTTGCCACTTCTTCTGAAAGCAAACATGGTATATCATTAGTGGTTTCTTCTCACTTGTAATCTGCTTGATTATTCCCTTTGTTATCTGTGTTCTCTTACAATTTAATGTCCTCCACTCTCTTTATGATAAGTGCTCTGTCTTTTATTGTTGATCCATCTTCTTGTTTGAGTGCAATGATTTGCTTCTTCCCATTCATAAGTCACTACCTTGTCTTCTTTAAGCTTTTCTTATCTTCAATAGTCTTCCTCACCATATCACAACAACATTTTCTTACATCTTCAGTTATACTTTTGCACATTGCCTTGCAGATATTCCATTCTTATTCTTGCATCTTGGGATTGCTTCATATGTAGCCGTCACCTCAGTAATTGCTTTTTTTTCTCATCAGCTATTTTCTTATCCTGTTTTTTGTTTGTAATTCCTCCAGTTTTTGCTGCCCTTACAACTGCAATCTTCATAAATTCTTCATAATTGTTTGTTAACGTGTCCCCATGCACTTAGAGCAAGCTGAAGTGATTTTTCAGTTCCAGTTGAAATTCTCTGCTGTTATTCTTGAGGTTATTGATGTTGATTGTTTTTGTCTTCTCTTTAATAAGTTTTCTCCTTTCAACTTCGCATTCAGATGTTATTTGCAGCAAACAAATCTATGGTCACTCCTTGTGTCAAAACGGTTAAGGACTGTGCAGTTTCTTGTTAACTAGGGTATATTCAATGTAATTCTTGGTTCCATTGGGTCCATTCCATGTCCATTTTCTATTTGTATTCTTCTTGAAAAATTAAAGCATGATCTAGAAATTCTCATATTCTGCACATTTTTACCAATCTCTCCCCACGTTCATTCCTACTACCGTAAACCATACTTAACTGATGGTTCACGTCTTACTGCTGGTCACCAATATTTGCATTGAAGTCTCCCAAAATGATCTTGAGGTGACACTTTCCTTTGTTGTTGAGTTGGTTGATTTGATGGTAGAAGTCTTCCACCATTGTCTACGTGACTTGATTTTTGGGGAGTGTACATGGATTATTTGGGGCCTGCGTCTCTTTGTCAACTGAATGACGATTCTGGCTCCTCTTTCCGATGAGCTTTCATACATATACTGCATATATGTAAAAAGAAAGAAAGCACAAAAGTCTATAAGAAGCTCAAAAATATGTGACAGCACAAAAGATTATAATAATTAACACCTAATATCATGTGTTCTAACTTTCCCTGTAAATGCTGCCCACAAAGGTAACTAACTACCCCCCCTCCTCCCTCCCCCCCCCCCCCCCCCAGAATTTTAATCCAGAAGACTTTGGGCAAAAAAATAAAAAAAGAGACGAAATAGAAAAAAACATATGGTATAGTATATCAAAACACTGAGAGAAAAGCTGCGGTGGGGGAATTTTGCGCTCACATGAAAATCCTCCATAGATATAAGCGTTCCTGCTATCTTTCTTTAGATGTTTCCTGGTAGAAATCGCTTAAGACAGAACCTCAAAAGGAATAAACAGAAAAAAGCATAGCCCTTAAAAATATATATATATCACAAACACACATACAGTAGGGATATTTTTCGTTGTTGCTATATATATATATATATATATATATATATATATATATATATATATACTGTACTGTACAAAGCAAGTTAAAATCACACTCACAAAGTTTCAATAGAAACTGGCATATCAGTGAGAAACAGCTGGGCACACAGAGCGTCTGATGGAGCCGCTGTAGATGGAACGCTTACTGCTCGTGTCCTCCTGGCTCTGCCATCATGAGACGGCATCACCGGGAGTCACATACAGTGCAGTCCCTTCTCTCTCAGCTGGTGAACTGGCTGCTTATTCTCTGATCTCCCACCGCTGTTCACCTTATGCGTTTCACTAGTACAGCTTCTTCAGGGGTAGATGTGGGTTTGAATATCCCTAGCTAATTAAACCCTAACCCATTAACCCTTACAGAGCCAGTATATCATAGAAATAGGTATAAGATGTATATGTTAGGCATATAAACTGTATATTATGCAAACTCAACATTAAAACCATTGAAAAATACAAAATTACAAGACTACGCACATCAAAAAAAGGATACAATTTCATTACAAAAATAATCTAATTATATAGATATAAATGTATACCTGCAGTGTACATAATTAAAAAAAAAAAAACATCAGAATACCTAGATCTATACATTAATAAAAAAACAGATACAAGAATATGCAATACATTATAGCTAAAATATTTTAATGGTTACAATATATATATAAATTAGAACAAAGAACAAATGTGCACATTCTCAATTCTATTGCTATGTACCATTAAGAAACAACATTACTATTCTACACACAACATCATATCTATCAAGATGTATCAATGAAAATATACAGACAGTTATATAACATAATTACCTGGAGAACAATAAACGTGCAATCCATGAAGAAAAATAATGACTAATATAAAATAGAAGAAAAATTATTATAATAAGATGATACACCATTCCTGTCCAGGAACTGCATCATATGAGACTCCCGGTGACGCCACCTAGCGATGGCAGAGCCTGGATGATGGCAGAGCCAGCGTTCCAGCTGCAGCAGCTTCATCAGGTGCTCTGTGTGTCTGGCTGTTTCTCTTGAACCTTTAAGACTGTGAGTTTAACTTGAATTTTATATATTAAAAAAGGGCTATGCTATTTTCTACTTATTGAGGTTCTTAAGAGACAAGCCAAGCTGTTTCTAGCAGGCAACATGTAAAGAAAGATACCCAGAGGAGGTCCATGTGATGGCAAAATTACCCCACTGCAATGTTTTGATATACTAACTTCACCATACAACCAGTAGTTGAACCTGGGACAGGAGCGCTCAGAGCAGTGTCCCTCTATTATATTCAGGTCTGCGGGCCAAAGGACTAATCGTACACTGGGTGGATGGGACAAGGGAATCTGTGAATAAGAGGAGCCTCGAAGGGATAGGCCCCTGCCTCACTCAAGCAAAAGGATCACCCAAGTCCAGTTTTGGCAAATGTCTCCACTTGTTTAGCTGTTCTAACACCTTATGCATGTTCCCCCAGGCTTGAGGCTGGGAGCCTTCCTGTTGGGAGAAGTTTAACTATGTCTTGCCATTGCCGAACAAAGATTTACGTCTTTTATAAAAGTCTGTGGCGCCCTGATTGTTCTCTTTGCTCATGCCTCCCTTCGGTACTGATATTCGGTTGGTGGCTTTATTCTGTACCAGCGCTCCTACACAATTGTTCCAGTACACAGCAGCCTTAGTGGCTAGTGAACTTGTAGCAGCAAGCTTGCCCATCTATACCTACATCAGAGTCTGCCCAAGGACACAGCCCCAGCACTCCTGCTGACCTGCACTGTACTACGTTACCCCTCTGACCAAAAGGCTACATATGCATGACTAATTATTCTCTTGCATTTTCAATTCAGGGGGATCAAGGAGACATTGGGGCTGCCGGTTTAGATGGAAACCCAGGAATGAAGGTGAGAAACAAACCAAAACACCAGCTACAGTGAAAACTCGTATTGTACATTTTACATACAATTAATATACCTAATTTATTTATTGTTGAGTTTTGTGTGGTGACCTTTGTTTCTGCTATACATGATTTTTTTTTAATGTTACTTGGAACCAATTTACCCATGCAACTTATTGTTCTGGGTGGAAGCAAAATGGCCACCTCATGAGTGATTATACTATTGCGTGACTATCATGAGAAACAAATACCCTTTTTTCCATAAGTATACACTTAGGAGGGAATTCACTAAAGTCTGTGAAATCAGATGACTTTACCTAATACAGGAACGACATGTATGTTTCCTGAGTTAACATTCTATTCACTAGGCCAGGGGGAATAACTCCAGTCCTCAAGAGCTACCAACAGGTCAGGTTTTCAGGAAAGCCCTGATTCAGCACAGGTGGCTCAATCAGTAGCTCAGTTTTCGACTGCACCACCAGTGCTGAAGCAGGGATATCCTAAAAACCTGACTTGTGGGTAGCTCTTGAGGACTGGAGTTGGCTACCCCAGCACTATGCTAATTAAATGCAAAAATACGTAATTGCGCTCATTAGCATAGGCTTAGCATCATGTTATCGATGCATTATGTAAGTCGTGGCAAATTGCGAGAGGAGAGAGAAATAATGTTAGAAATAACAGTATGTTCGTTAAATCATATGTAACTGTGCTGTTACACCCATCCAGACGCTGCAAAAACAATATTTCAGGGTCTGGGTGTTAGTAACACCGGGTATAGTTCTGAGTTAATTAATGTAACATTACTTCCCCGCGTTAACCTTAGTGGTGTTTATCACTAATGTCTGTTTTAGTTCTTGTTGGACACAGTACTACTATTACCGTGGTGTTAACATCACAGTAAGTGGCCTAATGGAGTATATCAAATGTGATATATATGTAGTGCACGCTTTGGGAGGCTTGATGTATAGCTCCTCCCAGAACCAAAGGTGGTACATTAATGTGTTGACTCTCCCGTGCTAAACCTTAAGGCACTCCACGCTGCTTTTTATATGAATGGACCCTACCTTGCCTTAAGGCTTAGCCCCATGTAGGACAAGTATCTTCCAATTTGACCTGCTAATATAGCAGCCAACAGTAGTGTAGATAATATGCAGCCTCATGTGAGAACTGTTACGTGCTGTGATGCTTCTGATTACTTCTTTTTCTTTTGATCAGGGTGATTCAGGAGACCGCGGGGAAAAGGTTAGTTATTTCCATAACTTTTTTTAAAAAGTAGAATAGTGCGGTTTAGCTAAATATCTACCGTACAGAACTGCTGTATGACTCATATTGTAGCCTAGAACTGCAAGTATTTTGCCCTAGCTCTGTTCAGCACTATTTAAACTCTTTACCTCGACAGTATCTTCATTAGCACCCTCATGTGCCAAAGTTATTTTAGCTGACGGAGACTCTGGTTCTTGTATTTCTCAGGTGATATTACGTTATAATGGTAGTGATGTTTCCCTTGTAATGGGGGGAGTTCGAAAAGGCAAAACGAGCAAAAAAAAACACATATTGAGCATTTTGAAGACATTTCCCTTTTTATTCAAAATATCAGGCAATTAAAATATGATGTTATACTCTTTACATATCTCCTTACTATTTTTTCCTTTTCTACAGCGGAGTGGGAAGGAAAAGGTTTACTGTGGTTCAACTCAATTTTAGATTTGCCAAATCCAGTGTAAAATATTGATCAATCGGATCCCTCTTTATTAGATCAGGTGCTCTTCCTAAGTTTCCAGCTACTAGAGATGTGATCCGACACAGCCAGTAACAAACAGTGATTTATTTTGCTTCCTTAGCCTTTTTCACCTGGGTTCTATGCCTCGTGAAATAATTCTATCGTTTTCTAAAATAAAAATTATCCGGAACTTTCTGAGGATGGCCATTATTATAAAAAATAAAAAAAAACCTTGATATTAGCCCTGATTCCTTTGGAATTTCTTTTCCCACTGTTTGGTAAGATAATTTAACTAGCTGAGTGCAGCTTTCGCTGCATACTCTGCGGTATTTGTTTTCCAGCTTAGTGTTCCGGCTTTAATTGGCAAAGCTAATAAACATATGTTAAATAAATAAATAACCATTACAATTGTTACCAATGTATTTCATTGTTGTGGGGCTTTTATTGCAATTTCAGTATGTGATGCTACATGGGACCGCACTTTTAACCTTAAAGGTTCCTTTATTAAATGTTGTTCATCTGCCACATTAAAGGCCATAGAGGAGTTTCTAACTACAAAACAATGGAAGAGAATGTACCAAAGGTGCCAAAATGAACCAATGGCGGTAACATGTCTAAGTTAAATCTACTGTAGGTGACTAACAACTTAAAAAAAAAAAAACCAGTCAAATAAAAGTATACAAGTTAATTCGAAACCATGGTAAGCAGAGATAAGAGAGGTTTGATTATCTAGTGATATCCCAGTGATTGCTTCTAGTTAGTGGTATCACTAAGTGATTGTTAAAGCGGCAAAACACATTAAATCATATACGGTTTTCTTTAATAAACCAGTTCTGTAGTGTTAGAAAATAGTTACTTTTTTTTCCTTTTTTTAAATGTTATTCTTAATGTCATTTTCAATGAGTTTTAATATACAGCGCATCCTTTGATTTCTATAGCAGGTTTTCGCCCACCTCCCCAGCAGTGCAACATCTTCGTAACAGTTCCGTTTGTGACCATGTGTTGCCAACGTTCCCAGCAGTTTAACCTGCAAACTGTAACAATAGTCAATGTTACCTTAGTAATATCCGTATACATTGTACATGCTGAGTTACACTGACTGAAAGATAGATTGGAACTGAAAGGCGGCCATTATGTTAGGCACAAAATCAAGATTTTGACAGCTTTATAACCGGAGCACCACACGATTGCCAGCTTAGGTACGAATGTAGAATTATACATTGTCACTGATGCTTTACAGATACAAGTAAGAGAAAAAGAAAGACAAAGGGGATGTACTATTGCTGCTTTAGGCTACGGCCCCCGTGTCAGCTCCTGCACACGCGTCTGGCAGCCTGGCGGCCCATGCATGGGTGCAAGCCACAATCTCCGGTCTGGGCTCGAGTTGCAGAGGGAAAGACCAGATTGCGACAGGGGGGGGGCGTGGCCATGACATCACATGACTGATTCTTCCTAATTGACTGAACCGCCGTCGTGACCAATGCTTGGCCGCCGCGCCAAAAGACAAATATCTTGTCTCTTGGCCAAGGTGATCTTTCTTTTTTTTTCAATTGTTATTTATTGTCTTAATTTCCAGCTTCTGAGGTTACCATGGTAACATTTAGACCGCACTGGGCTCTGTGGAGAGCTCCATTTTAACCTCCCTGACACCTAATATTTCAAACGCTTATATCTCCTGAACGGAGCATCAGATTGTAAAAATAAAAACAGAATTAGAAAGGCTAGGAAGAGATCTAAAGACAGTAAGTACCACGTAACAACAATTAAATGCAAAAGAAATGTCGATCAGCACGGACTGCTGCTTTGATGCAGTATTGCCAACTGCTAGAAATAATGTTTGCACTATCTTCAAAGTAAAATCACAGAGTTTTATTTTAAGTGAGGATATAATAATGAAGAAAGGAAACGATCCTGCACACTGGAACTACTTTTCAATCTCAAATAAAAAGGATTTATTACAAGAAACATGTCATTAGCAAAATGTCATAGCAGTCATACCATTCCCTTGAGATAATATAGTGGTTGGTTGATCAGACATATTACATTTTGGGTTATTTTTGTGACCTTTCAGCAGACGAACGACGTGGTAACCACAACCACAGCCTGTGAACAATGGTTCCATTATAAATACTTTTCAAATTGCATAATTCATAAATCATTTTGGACTGGAATTGAACTGCAATTCTTGTGTGGGGGGCAGTTTCTTTTTAAATGCCTTGCATAGATTAATAATTGGTTAATTAAAACTCAAGAGCAATAAACCAGAATATAACTGGAACAGCAACTGATGATCAGAACTGGATATCTTATCTGATGTTGTGATTCGAAACAGGGCAGTCATCAGCACGCTCAATATCGAGTCCATATTTACAATAACTAATTCTCTTTAACTGATTATATATATATATATATATATATATATATATATATATATATATTCTTGAGCAGAGAAATGTGAGGTAGGCAGGTCTGCTTTGCATAAGCAGATTAGCAGTAGGGAAAGTTGAATCAAGTAAATCACTGTTTTGTGAACCTCTTGTTGTTGAGTTGACTGTTCATAAGAGAAGACAGCTAGGTTAATACAACATGCATTATATTTGAGCGTTTATACATATATTTTTCCCCAAGGGTGATTTCGGTGACAGTGGTCCTAAAGGCGATACCGGAGACAAGGTAACGTTTTTCTCATGCAATGTCCATTGAAATGAATAGTGTGTCCATTTGCGTATCCAAACCCACAGTAATAACAACAGACAGTTTACATGCTTAGAACATACATGCAAGTGTTATGGGTGCGGTTCTGAAAACTTTTTTTCTTTAATGTACTATAGAAATGTTATGTCATTTAAATCCCCCCCCCCCCCCCACTCCCCCCTATTACGTTTGTCATTTGTCATCCTGCTTCCTGTTATGATGCAAAACCAGCAACCAAGATCGATCTGATGAGGATGAAGTGTTGTGCTGGACTGGGTTTTTGGCTTCTTACTTTCTCAAACTAGCTTGATACAAGCTTTACCATACAGCAAGATGGAGCTTTAAGCACTCAAATGAACCAATGACAGTAACATGTTTAAGGGGGTTACATTATTTTTGATATAACTTTTAAAGTTAGCTTATAAACTTTTTTTTAAGTGTATTTGTAAAGTAGTTTACTAAATTGTGTTTTATGGTAAAATAAAAAGGATACAATCTTTAAAGCATAAAGTATGGAAGCAAAACATGACATACTTTGTATGCTTATTTGCATATCCAGATACAGAATGATAACATATGCCATTTAAGTACTGTATACACAATGTTTCTAATGGAGCCTGTTAGAGACCTATATAAGCACTCTTGAGTGTATTTTGTCTCTATGTTTCACAATAGATGTGTAAATGAGCAGTGCTGCCCAAGACAACTCAAAAAATCAGACAAGTATTAGTAAAATAAAATTCAACTTTTCAACTTTTCCATGGTTAAAAAATGTTTTTATCGTATCTTGACCACTGTAACCCGCTGTCAGTGGCACTGCTTACATGTACTTTAAGTGCATTTGTAACAAGCACAAACCACACATATCAATTTCTTCAAGAAGATTTTGAACATGTTCCTTTTTATAACAATTTGAACTTTGAAACGACCTACGGAGCGGGAGGCTGCTAAAAGCAATCTAGCAAAATGTACATCAGATTTTCAACGGTAATGTTTTCCAGGAACTAAACGTTTAAGTTTACAAAATAAAACCGTAACCTTGATCTCTGCTGAAAGATACGTGTTCCAAAGAAAGAAAATAACCATGTTAACTAAAACAATCTATTTCTTTATACTCCGCAGCACTAAACATGGTTTTACAATAGCTTTCTCTCTGTCTTTAATGGAACATTTCATTTCAACAACTCGCTTAAACCCACAATCCTCTACTTCCAGACTTTCCCTCATTATTTTTGATGTTGGGGGATATAGGATCATAAAAAGGCACTTGCCTTTGACCTTCAATAGGTTGCCAAGTTTAGCAGATTTAGGTTTCAGTCATCTCTCATCAGTCATTTTATCACTTTGTAGCTGTGAAGAGACTTGCAAGCCGTGCAGGAGAACAGAATAAATAATATTGCATCAATATACAACAGCACTGCACTCCACACACCAGCCAGGCCATTTAGCAACATGTCCATATTTGTTCTTAAATAATAAATACAGTTTTACAAGCTATGCTTACAAAGTACATGCTACTGTATAAAACATTTGCCCATATTTTTATGTTACCCCCTCTGCAGGACTTAGAGGTGAAGTGCAGTATGGGTAGTTCTGGACCAGTCTAGCTGTATTGGGTGGGTTAGTCATTATTATGGTCAGAGATCTCTGCAACAGTCCCTTTAACTTCTTCAGTGAGCTAATGACATACATTGTATGTCATAAAATGCCACCCCAGAGGCGGAACAGCCATTTGATCATTTTTTAGGGGCCGTCTGTGCTCGTGGGCAACACTGAAAGTGCGGACCCTCCCCTTCCTGTGACAGGAACCCAGAATGAATCAAATGGTCGCTCTGAAGACAGGAGTGCCAGGACACTTTGGCACTGAAGGGGTTAACGACCTCAGTGGTGTAAACATTACTTCCTGCTAAAAACCATTGCCTGTCAGACTCATGGATCGTTTTAGTTATAGATGACAAGACCTGAGCTCTGGCATGGCCTCCCCCAATCACAGGCTGCGCTGAGGTTGCTGAGCACCTGTGGCAGTTTTGTCAAAGTACCACGAGTGCAGCACTTACTGAACTGCCTGTCATATCAGACATGCGCACACATTTTCCACCACAATAAAAAAAGAAATTGAAAAAGCGGTGTCAAAAGAACGTGAGGGGTCTCTCTTAAACTAAAAAAGTATGGGAATTCAAAGTTATGGGCCTTATACATTTCATATAGTATTTGAGGATTTTATATGCCATAACTTTTATTTGATGCATGTTATTTAAAGTAATGCCAGTGCAAAAGATGGAGCAGAAACATGGGTCATTTGAGAGAGACCCACAACCCTCTTGTGACATAAGGCTCTATGGGGGTCATGCACTAAGCAGTGATACGTGGGTTTTCTGGGTGCTATGCACAAAGCAGTGATAAGTGCTTTTAAGTGAGATGCATGCCTTTACAGCGTGATATTGCCTGTTGTGAGATTCACAAAGCAGTGATAACACTGCAGTATCGTGCTATAATGGCATTTTTCCCACTTAAAAGCACTTATCACTGCTTTGCGAATCTCATAGCAGACAGTATCACGCTATAAAGGCATTTATCTCACTTAAAAGACTTATCACTGTTTTGTGAATCTCACAGCAGGCAATATCACGCTATAATGGCTTTTTATCTCACTTAAAAGCACTTATCACTGCTTAGTGCATGACCCCCTATGTATTTACGTCTGCGCTGATTTAGTTGTGTAAAAAAAATAGCATTTTGTTTCTGTCTGAAGAGCAACATATTATGAGTATTTCTACTGGTTTAGAATTAGCTGCATGCTGCGCTAGTTTTCTGTGCCATAAAGGACTCACACCCCCTTTAAGGCGACGGAGAAACCCAATGTAGAAAACTGTCAAGAAAAGTAACGCAAGCCGCACATTTTGATTACGTAGACCTGCGCCAATATGCAAATGTAACTCCACCCTCACTCCTCCCACGGGCTCCATAAACCCCTCATCCCATCGCAGGCAGACACTGTATACCTGAAAATGGCGCAACTTAGATTAACACATAGACGCTGCCTGGCGCAGGTATATTTCAGTGCGAGTTACGACAAAGGACCGACTTTGTTATAGAATTTGGCCTTTGATACTTACAACCCGTGGGTTTTTTTGCAATTATTATTATACAGTCCTGAGTGCCTATATAGTCACCACAAGTTTGGAATATAATAGTAATCATTTCAGCTAGGTAAATGCTAAAAAAAAAATTGTCAAAGAAAATCGGTATTTGGTCTGATGTAAGATTTCGTTGTTACCTACAAAGTGCAATACCCTGAAAGAAGAGACAAATTGGCTCGCCGCTGTGCAGCTTTAATCTAAAAAAAAAAACTATTTTTACAAAGAATATCTTTAAAACCACATTTTGTTCAGCAGGAAATTATATTTGATTGCTTAGAACTTTCTTACTGTGCATATAAATGAAGATATCAACAATCGGGACACCTTATTAAAAGGGTAACTGCACTAGATTGAGAGCACCATGCAGAGAATACACGTGTATTAACCCCTTAACGGCCCGTGACTCTGAAAACACCATCCGGGGTGGTTACTTACTGTTGATACAAAAGGGACCACGGGGCGTTGACGGATTATTGCTTTTCAGCTGCAAGTAAACATTCATCTCTGTGATACAAATGAAGCAGGGACAGGGATATTGCACGGCGCATCCCCTGAACATTGATGGCCATTGTTCTCTGTCGACACATTAAACAATGTATCATTATTTTAAAAACACTCACGCCATTAAGAGGCTTTTATATTGCAGGCATTAGGCAGCAACATTCATCCAGTTTAAATTCCTCCGCAAATTCCTTCAACGTGTTTTTAAAGTTGTGCAGTTAACACGACAAATAATTCTGCTAAGAGCTGTTTTTAACTAGGAGCCTATAAGTCAGGTGTTGACTGATGTCACCACTTAAGACACTTTAGTTACATCCGACTGGTACAACCCCCACCCCCCCTGGTCTAAGATATTTGAAAGTAAAAGTAATTAAAAACAAGTATTTGAGCTCTCTTAACCTTTTAACCTCTCTAAACTACTTCTTTACCTTTCCATCCTCCCCAACCACGCCTTGAATTTAACACGTGGTAACATATAGCAATACATTTTATGAATCATGCTTCTAATTTTGCACAACATTACTTTCCCATTAACCCATTATATTTATTTATTTAAAAAATGTTTTACCAGGAAGTAACACATTGAAAGTTACCTCTCGTGTTCCAGTATGCCCTGGATTTCAAGTATGTCCTGTAGTACTTTCCATAGAAGTAACACTAGTGGTGAAACTCTACTGTTACTGTATGAAACAGGGCGATGGCAGGGAGATGTTATCCCAACTTAACCTGGCTGAAGACTTGAACTGTCCACTGTGTGTGATGTCAGTGTCAATTCTATGTACTGCATGGTGGGGATGTGGTTACACATTGTTATTCCACTTCACAGGGACCAAATATGTTCATGCAATGCAATTTTTAAACGTGGTTGGAGAAATACTATCAACATAGTTAGATTGTTATAAACATGAACCATTCATTATGCGCCAAACTAATCTGTACAAATGTTTTTTCCACATGCTCTGTTTTTTTACATCTAACAGAAATGTCCATTAATACTTAACTTTCCTTGCCTACCCTAGGGTGACCCTGGATCTTCTGCTGCTGGCATTAAGGTACACTTTTGTGAAATCAGCAACTTTGAGTGAAATACAGGGGATCTGTGGTAAGAAGCAAAGTAATGCACAGTTATCACAGTAACTCGTATTTACTTGAATGGAGGATAACACATAATTAATTGTACATTACTTCTTTCATGTTGTATAAGTGTGTGGCTTATCGGTATTTACCAAACTAGTCAAACAGGACGTGCAATTACTAGTATCTACCAGAAAATGGTTTGTGACCTGGTGTTATGCAATTAGCAGTAGGTGCTAATTTACATGGTTGAAATTTGTCTGGGAGCCGCGTTAGAATTACTCAGAGCACAACACTTAATCGAAAATTAGCACGATTGATGTATCTTGGGAATAGTTGGAAAACAACCACTATATTTCATACACTTCTCAACAAATTTGAAGTCGTTCTGAAAATGGTTTACGGGCGTGTTTGTTAGGGACACGTGGCAAGGACATAATAGTGCCACGTCTTTACTAGACACCACTTTGTGATTATTACAGAACCTTAAACTCCTTACTTCTTGTCTCAGATTCAGTTATTTGTGGGTTGCTTCTTCAGATGCAAGAAGAGCATGGTATCTGGGACCAGAGAGCAAGTGGTTGCTACTATTCAAGTTTTTCATGTGCTGTGCTATGATGCTAGTAAAGTCAGCTATTCACCCCCATACTTTGCTTGTTCTTACCATCAGTGCTGACTTGAGGGGCGCGGAGCCGGTACAAATTGCCAGGGCCCAGAGGTCCGGAAGGGGGCCTGCTGCCTGACTATGTTGCATGTGTTTTTGTCTTTCTCGGTTGTATCATTAGTTGTATTGCCTTCTCCTCCTGAACAGCAGCGTGTAATGACTCTGCGGACGTCACTGACGTGACATGGTGTCTCGTTGCCATGGCAACGCGACTTCGCTGCGTCAAGTGACGTCGCACCATCATGTTACCATGGCAACGCGTCACCGTGCGACGTCCCGTTGGTGACTTATGTGGCGTCATTTGACACTGCCGGTTCAGAAGGAGGGCGGCAGCAAGGAGGCAGCCGCCACAGCTAAGTGCGGGAGAGAAAAGAGCTGCAGGGGGGCCGAAAACATTTTTTTTCACTAGGGCCCGAATCCGCTGTCAATGGTCCTGCTCACCATCGCTTTCACTTATTTCATTCATCGCTTCTTCCTGTTACAGGGAGAACCTGGTGCATCTGGTCGTTCTGGACAAAAGGTAACATTTATAAAGGATATTTCTCTACTAAATATCTGAAGTTAGCATTTTCTTTCCCAATCAAATGTTTCAATCATTCATCACTGTGTAGAAAGATGACATTTTGGAGTCTTTTCACAAAGTGAAGATACATCAATATATTTGGCCAGAAACCCAATTTGACACCGTAAGTTCTGTTTTTAAACTCAACCTATATTATCAGAAATAGGAATAGCTTTAGTCATTATTTTACATATGTATGACATTTTCAATTGTTGCCGGGCGTAAATATTATTTTATGCCTCTAAAACCATATATGGCTATCAATATACTGATTACGATTGTGTTAATGTAATGTCTTGTTTTCTCCAGATTGCTACCACTTAAAAAAAAAAAAACTAACCAACTATTGCTACTGTACACCTCCTGTGTTTGAATTTTAACTCTGCATGTTTCACTGACAATGCAGCAGCTTAACTAACCACATGAACTTCAAATCCTTGAAGCCCCTTTCACACATTATGCACCGTTTTTGCATCGCATCAATGCCTTTAGTGTTCTGCACAGTAAGAACTAAGCGTTTCTCAATAAATGTACTAACACAATACATTATTTACACTGATAGAAAAACTTAACAAATAAACAGAAAAATAATAGGGATTCTTGAGACTGTTCTTGTGGAATTGATAATTTGACTCGATCATTTGATTCCCTTAGTTCTGCATACGTTACAAAAACATACTGTACCATATGTAAAACATTGTTTGCCATAAAAAAACAACAGTTAGCTACCAAGGGCATACAGTATGTATCAAGGCAAAAATGGGGCAACTTTTGATTTCAATGGGACTTTTACGTTTTTATTTGCCCTACAATTGCACCACTTTTGCATAGATACGTATACCTCCAAATATTGTAACAATTGCTCATTGCTGGATGGATCTGTATGGCAAGACTTAAGAATGAAAAAAAAAAACATATTTTATGTAATATCTCAGTTTCCACAGACATTTATGCTTTTTTTTTAATAATATTAGTTTATTCTTAGAATATCCATAGTTAAATTCAAATGAATAACTGACCAGCTCAGCCATTGAACATTGACACGAGTGCTTCAGAATCTGAAGAGCGCCATACATGAAATAGGAATTTTTATTTCACTTTCATCGTTTAAATAATTGGCTATTAACATAAAGAAATGCCACCCAAATGCTGCACTAACAAAGGAAGCAATTTTGCCTTCATAATAGGAATGATATTTTTTGTTCTGCAAATGATTCCATCAGGTTTTAAACACTGACATTACAACTGCTCGGTAAAATAATGGTATTTCAACAAGCTTTTCCCCCCCCCCCCCATTCGGTAGGGATGTGTTATAATATCTACAGTATATTGTAGGCAGATTTTCATCAACTCAGATATTAGTAGCCGGAACTAGCATGTCAAATGAGTACTATGTTATTTTATGTCATCCTTATCAAAATACTGATTCTGTTAAGCAATCCAAAAATCCCAGCATCTTGTGTGACCTAGCAGCAAAAAGTATGAAACCTTTATGGAGCATTAAGCATGCCAAGTAATAACTGTTGAAGCTCCTGGAATGATTGTGAGACTTCATATTTTAAATAAGCCAAAAACAGAGTCAGTTGTCAAAGTAGTTTCCCAAGCTTTGAAGATGTTTGTTTTGGCCAGTTGTGTACTATTAAAGGAGCAATTCATGCCGTTGAATGAACCCCATTAGCTTGAGCTCCAGGGACCCCTGCTTCCAGAGATACTTACCTCTGTAGTTGTTGACGGTAGTTGCTCCGGCTGAGATAGCTGGGCCTTAAAGTTGAAAGCTCTACGTCACGCCGGCCAATAGGAAGCCAGACCTGAGATGTCACAGCTTCCTATTGGCCCTCATGACACAGGAGCTTTGAAACTCTATTACATGATCTCTGGTAGCCGAGCAGACAGGCTATACTGGCACCCACTATGGAGGTCTGTATCTCCAGAAGCAGGGGGGCCCCCAAGCTGAAACGAAGGGGGTTCAGTTCCTGAGACCCCTGCTTCAATATTATGTAAAGAAAATGAAGAAAAAAACCCGGCATGGATTGCCGCTTTAAGAGCTTCATTTACTGACTCACGCTATGAGTTTACTCTACTCTATCGCAGCTGCAGTGAATGGTGTTCACAGGTGCTAAATTGCTAACACAGTGTAGTAAATGAGCTGCTAAATATTATGCTGATGTACCCCACACTATTGGCTGTGCAGACCACTTTTGATATTTTATGAGGTGCTGTAAACAGTGACGGTGGTGAAGACGTGTTACACGTCACAAAAATCCACGTTGTGAACTCGTAAACATAGGCAGCTAGGTGAGTCACATCTGTAGTATTAAATACTACTTTGGGTCTTTTGTTGCCTTTATAAAATAGCACTTCATCTTGATATTTCACTGGGGGGGGGGGGGGGAGTTTTAAGTTATGAGCATCATCATCTTTTTTAGAAGGGGTAAAATCCTAGTGAATCTTTAGTGAAAGCTATAAGAACTGTCCTACATAGTCTGGCATATCGGAGGTTGTTAGCAAAGTGTTGCATGTGTTATATAGGTCGCAATGCCAAGTAATTAACTGCGACACTTTAGCTCAACTATTTCAAATCTATTTGTAACCACGAGTAAGTGTGCCCCTGGTATCCCCTGGCAAGGTTACTACAATGTCTTAAATCTTCAGACTATATTGAACCAGATTCAGCAATGCCCTTAATATTTCTATATTCATCTTAAAACCTTAGAGGTCACAGTTTTCTGGAGTGAGTTGTTTATCTTCTGTGTAAGCATCTTATTAATAAAATCAGAGAGCGACTGATGATTTCTTGAGTACTCATTTAGAGGGACATTATTTAAAGCTTGTAGCTATACAAATTGCTCTTTTGCTGACTCAGTTCATTGGAGGCAGGAGTGCGGGGGAATCGCACTGCAATTAACCACCTAAAACCAAAACATTTTGAGCATCAGTTTCCAGTAAGAAGGATAAGTTACAGGAACCATGTGATGATGAAATGTAGGATGGCTCTAATGAGAAAGGTGACGGATGGAAGTCAAATACTTAGATTTCATAATTCTACATGTAACATCAGAAAGAAAGAAACACTTGAAGAGAGACAAACTTAGGTTGAAGTATTAAATAATTGTTGATGAAGACTCCAATTCTGCCTCATAAGAGATGTTCTGTATAAAGTGCTGGGAGAACTATAAACCTTTTTTTTGGTGAGGTATGTTTTGCATGACAAATTTCACCAAAGCTACTGGAACAATAAATTGTGCGGAATAAAACTAAACTGTACTAAAATCTTTACAATGTGTGTGTTTAACCTTGAATAATCTAGAGCCAAAGACAATATATTTCAAGCAGAGTATCCTGTCCTAGGACAAAATGAAATAATGACACACTGAAATTGGACAAGCAAGAGTACTATACAGCAGTGTTGTTTTTAACTTTTTTTTGGTTAAAGATCAGATGCATTGTAAGGAACCCCAAGCCTCTCTAATAGCGTGTCTCAGATCAGATGCATTGTAAAGATCCCCAACCCTCTCTAATAGCACATATGAGATCAGATACATTGTAAGGAACCCCCAGCCCTCTCTAATAGCGCGTCTGAGATCAGATGCATTGTAAGGAACTCCCAACCCTCTCTAATAGAGCGTCTGAGATCAGATGCATTGTAAGGAACCCCAACCCTCTCTAATAGCACGTATGAGATCAGATGTATTGTAAGGAACCCCCAACCCTCTCTAATAGAGCGTCTGAGACCACATACATTGTAAGGACCCCAACCCTCTCTAATAGCACGTCTGAGATCAGATGCTTTGTAAGGAACCCCAACCCTCTCTAATAACGTGTCTGACATCAGATGCATTGTAAGGAACCCCAACCCTCTCTAATAACGTGTCTGACATCAGATGCATTTTAAAATCTTCTGTATTTGGTACAATTTTCAATTGACCTGAAAATTCAAGAAACCCTTTAGGGATGCCCGGGGAACCATATGGTTCATAGGAACCCCTGTCGAAAAACACTGCTATACAGTTTACTTGTCTTAAAACCCTGGTTTCAGCGAATTGCAGCCCAGAATAATACAATTGCAGATATATATGGCAGATGCTAATATATTCAATGTGAAATCATTTTTCTATCTTGGCCTTGAGTTTTTGTCAAATTATGAACACTGACATGTATTTGTGCACATGCACAACATGAGACAAGCTATAATACCTGCTATTATGCCATTTCATCCTCTCTGTGATCCCCAGAAGGGTATATTTTTTCTGTAATGTTATGTGATTTTCCTATGTAGGGTGAACCAGGGCTTCCTGGGCTTCCTGGACTTCCTGGGATAAAGGTAAATACAACCATTATCTCTCTTGAGCGGAATACTATCTTTAAAGCAGCAATCCCCTGTTTTCACTTTTGCTATTGTCTTTAGTGACATGAACCGTTTTAAAGATTGACTCTCTTTGCAATTCCCCCCCCCCCCCCACCCCGCCCAAATTGGGAACTTAAAATGTCTGCTGCTATGCATACAACAAAGTGCCTGTGAAATACAAAAACTTATAAGAACACAGAAAATAAAAATTTGGGGGTTGGGGGGGGGGGAGGGGGGGAATAAGGAAATAGCTGTCCACAGCTTACACTAGCAGAATATGCTAGTACTTGCATTTCAGCATGTGGCTAGATTGCTGTTTTAAACTCATAGTTGAAGGCTCTTGTTCCATATACTGTGAAGATGTCTTTCTATGCTGGAGAGCAGTTTTGCCTCTTTTTTAATGATAGGGACTAAACATTTCTTCAGCACAGGAAAGGTGCTTGCAATATTGTATAAGGCCCAAAGAGAGATGATGTTGATGCATGCCTGTCAGTTCTTTGAAGCATTTACTTTACGTTGCCATGAAAAATAAAAAAGTTTTTTTTATTGTTCACACCTCAGTATCTTGGTATGATCTGTGCAGCCTTCCTCCTTCGGTATGTAATTAGAGGATGTTTTACTCAATGAGGTGTTAGGAAGTGAGAAAATAACTTCTCCATTCGTATCGGAGCAGAGATTTGCAAATTAGATGCTGGTGAATGTGAATAGGGTTTGCAACTTTCAACCAGGAAAGCAGGGTATGTGTTTATTGATGATGTTCGCAGTGACACAGCGTTTGGCTGAGGCTGTTATAGTCATCGCGGGTGATTACAGCAATATTTCCTTGCAGTCACCACTTTGCACCCCAGCATAGAGGCCTGGCAGTGGGCTTCTTTTCTATGTCTCTACTGCTTTACTGCTCTGCTCCATGCCAGCCTATTACTACATTCAGCCAGCCTGCTGACCAGCATGAGTTGAACTATTTCCTACAGATTTGGGCCAGTCCTGCCAAATGTGAGACAGGCGATAAATGTACATACTTGTAAATGAGCTATAAGGCAAATAGGACATTTGGTTGTGACCAAATGGGCGTCGACACTTTGCCGCGATTCACCCCACCGCAGCCGATCCGCTGGAATCTCCGCTGCTGGGTAAGGCAAGTTTTATTACTGTGTAGGGTAGTGGGTTAATTTGAAGGGTTTTGTGGTTAGTGAAGGGGGTTCATTTAAGGGTTTCAGCGGTTAGGTGGGTAATTTAAGGGGTTTTATTGTAAGGGGTTTTAGGGTAAGGCACTTACCTTAGTGGTGAAGTGGCCGGTGGCGCAAGCTTCTATTGGCGGGGTGAGTCACAGTGAAGCGCTGGCGAAACCGCCGCAACCAAATGTCCTGGACCGCTATAAGGTGCCTTACAGCTTAGACCCACTTTGTAAATACGGCACTCCCTCTTTCCCACCAGTATTCTTACCATTGAGCCTTGCAGGGGATTGAGTTAAGAAAATCCTCGGTCTCAAAATGCTGGCTTTGTTGCCCTTGTGCACATGTTAATATCTAAAACCATTTCACCCTATGCTTTTAGGGAAAGGATGTGGTTTGCTTCTTTTGTTTTTATTTTTTAAATATAAGCTCACACAATTAGAAACATGCTTTCTGGAAACATGTTTTGTTGTGCAGCATAAACCGTGATAAACATGACAAAACCAGCAATACACTCTGCTCATTTAGGTCAAGAACAGGATCTATAGATATGTAGACCCCTCTTTGAGGACTACTAGGTACTGTAAGGGGTTAACTGCCTTAATGGGTTAACTGGGTTGGCTCACTCAGGTTTGAATCCTCCCGTTTGTCTTGTGACCACTTATGTCACCATAGGGAGCACAGAGGGTATATATAGCTCCATCCTATGTTCTAGAAGCATGTTCTTCAGAGTTCTAACTGGGGTTCTCACTGTGTCCTGTAAATAGGTTTGTGTTTATACTGTAGTTATGTGTATAAAGAGATGTCCTGTCACCATTTGTTGTTTTCAGTTAGGAATGTGCCCTTTAAGATGGCGCCTTGTCCACAAGTGTTGCCAATACCACAGCCTGACAGCTACTGTCCTCACCGAGTTACCAACACTGCAGCCAGTATTTATATAGAACCCAGCTTGGCTTGTCGAAGCGGGCGGTCAGGCGTGGCAGACCTGGATTGTCGGGTCAGGCTCAAGTCCAAATGTACAGTGAAGAGCTGACCTGCGGCGACATGTTCGCCGACAGCATTTTGATCGCGGCCAAACATCCCATTCCGTACCGAGCCTGCTTCTAAGTTAAAGTGCACCCCATCTTCCCAGCAACACTACCAGAAGGAAGGCAGTAAGACTGCTCGTAAAATAGCTTGAATCTCAGTGAGAGAAAATCTTTCCAAGAATCCCGGCTGCGTGAAATAAAACAACATGACAGAATCAATTAAAGCAGAAATCCCACCTGGGAAATGTCAAAAACCTTTTTTTTTTTAAACATAATTGTAACTAGGGTGCCCACCGGTGCTGAACAGCACTATTATTATTTTTGCCCAGGGGACCTCCTGTTTTCCAATATACTTTCCAGTTTACATACTGTATTTATAGTTCCCTCCTGGGGAAACAATATGGCTGCCAAATCTCACTGGATCCGCGAGTTCCAATTGGTCAACACCGGATTTCCATGCTGTTTCCCCCACGAGGAGCACCGGCACCAAAAAGTGTCATTGTTATCGGGAACCGCAGGGTCCCTGGTGCTGAAAATGGAGCGCTTTTAGCACCAGACACCCCCTCTGCTCCAATTATATATTTTTGTTTTTTGCGGGCTTGCTGCTTTAACTCCAGTCTGATAATACCACAGCTCTCATCTAGGAGGGCGAGCCAATAAACACTAATATTTAGACAAGCAGAGAATTATGGGAGGGGAAGTCGCAACCATACAAACACATTGGCAAAAAGAAGATTTGAAGATGATATTTTGGGGCGTGGGGAGGAATTTTAAATTGGTTAAGTAGTTGTGATTTTCTGATAAGAAGTCTGAGAACACTCTGAATCCAACTGTAAATTGTACAGCGGTCCAGAATATTGCTTCAGGGTGTGGCCACTTGGAGCCCTTACACCCATTGAGAATAATGTTGTTGTTAATATCAACTTTATTTAATATTTCACTTTTCTCCAAATGGGACTCAAAGCGCTTCACAATTACAGTAATTATAGAGCTCATTACACAGCACATAGGAATTTTTACAGGCACAGTCCCTGCCCAGATGAGTATACAGTCTATGATTTTAGGGCAATAGGCAAAGGGAGATAAAATGACTTGTCAAATGTCACAAGGAGCTGACACCAGGAATTGAACCAGGTTCCCCTGATTAAAACGCAGTGTTGTTGGTTAAAGTGTCAGTGGCAACTATTCTGTAAGGTGTGATACGCACAGATGATGTGTTATCGCATGATAAGTTTTTGATGTTAATGGGGCATTTCCTCCGATAGCACGTCATCTGTGCTTATCACACCTTACAGAATACAGGCCAGTGTCTTTACTCACTGAGCCACTTGTTGACTCTTTCTACCTCTCGAAAGTGTGTGTGCTCCTGGCCACAAAGTTACTTCACTGCATATTATTTCGTTGATAATCCTTGACCAATCGTATATTAGTCGCAGGCATTTCTGACACAGTGGGTCAGACAAAGGTAAAAAGAGCCTCACTGGCTATTTCGATTCAATACTGAATGAGCTACTGTCTTGTGTGTGTTTATAATGAGCTCCCTCTAGTGTCTTAAACTCCACACTGAAACTGCCAAGGGAATTTGTCAAAGCATCTTGCAATTTCCATAAATGGCACAAGGAAATGTTATACCTTTATACATGGTTAGGTGCCTGGAGTGAATGAAGATTGCATATTGATTGTACTAAGCCAGTGCAGGCAATTTTAAGACTAAGTACAAGTAAATAAAATCTTACATTCAATTATTCAACTGTGAATAGCTATAAATAAAACATGAATTATGGATCTCCTCCTTAGTTTTTATCTGTATTGCGTGTGTTTTTGCAACGCACACACAGTCTCTCTCTCTAGTAATTATTAAATGAAGCATTTTAAGGACATTCTCCCCAAAAATATAATGGGTCACTGAGTATGACTACATCTTTCTAAAGTTTCCTTGACTTTCTGCAAACATTTATTGTATTGTACCCTTTGTGCATTGTATTTTTGTTGATGTCGTCATATGACTAGACACACCCCAGTTGAAGTTGTACTACCATATGTAGCGGGTGTACCCCTAGGGTACTATAACTACTGGTACTGCTGTCACCTGTGAGGCTAACCAGAGGCCTGAGCCTCCGCCACTGGGAGCCTGGGGTGTACTTACACTCGGTGCAGCGCCTCCACTGATGAGTAGGGTGACCAGATTTTGAAAATGAAAAACCGGGACACATTTTTTTTTTACATAACAGTTTATTTATTGTAGTACACTTATACTTTACTACCATTAGTCCTTGTTACGTGCGTGTGTGCACGTGCGTCGGATGACCTCACTAATCGAAAAAAAAAACAGATGTGAATGATTCTGAACCCATTAACCAGTGTCAGGATGCCCCCTCTTCACAATTTCTAAAGCAGCAATCCCGTCTGGGATCTTACCTGATCCGCAGTCCCTCAAGGTACTATACTGGAGGGGAGGTGTTTCCTCCCTGTCTTCCGATGTCTCCCGCATGAAACTTGAGTCAGATCTGGAAGAAAGCAGGGTAGGTTACTTTAGTGTAGGTATACGGCAGTTAAGATAAGACATAGAGGGTGAGGGAGACAGGGAGGGAGAGGGAGACAGGGAGGGAGAGGGAGACAGGGAGGGAGAGGGAGACAGGGAGGGAGAGAGAGAGGGAGACAGGGGGAGAGAGAGAGGGAGACGAGGAGAGAGAGAGGGAGACAGGGGGGAGAGACAGGGGGAGAGAGAGAGACAGGGAGGGAGAGAGAGAGGGAGACAGGGGGAGAGAGGGAGACGGGGAGAGAGGGAGACAGGGGGAGAGAGTGAGACGGGGAGAGAGGAAGACAGAGGGGGAGAGAGAGAGAGGGAGACAGAGGAGGAGAGAGAGGGAGAGAGAGGGAGACGGGGAGAGAGAGAGGGAGACGGGGAGAGAGAGGGAGACAGAGGGGGAGAGAGAGAGGGAGACGGGGAGAGAGAGAGGGAGACAGGGAGGGAGAGAGAGAGACAGGGAGGGAGAGAGAGAGACAGGGAGGGAGAGAGGGAGACAGGGGGAGAGAGGGAGACGGGGGGAGAGGGAGACGGGGAGAGAAGGAGACAAAGGGGGAGAGAGAGAGAGGGAGACAGAGGGGGAGAGAGAGGGAGACAGAGGGGGAGAGAGAGAGGGAGACAGGGTGAGAGAGAGAGAGGGAGATGGGGAGAGAGAGGGGGAGACAGGGGGAGAGAGAGAGGGAGACAGGGGGAGAGAGAGAGAGGGAGACAGGGGGAGAGAGAGAGAGACAGGGGGAGAGTGAGAGGGAGAGACAGGAAGGAAGAGACAGGGAGAGAGAGACAGGGAGGGAAAGACAGGGAGGGAAAGACAGGGAGGGAGAGACAGGGAGGGAGAGACACAGAGGGAGAGACAGGGAGGGAGAGACAGGTAGGGAGAGACAGGTAGGGAGAGACAGGTAGGGAGAGACAGGGAGGGAGAGACAGGGAGGGAGGGAGAGAGACAGGGAGGGAGAGGGAGAGACAGGGAGGGAGGGAGAAACGGAGAGAGGGAGAGGGAGAGACAGGGAGGGAGGGAGAGGGAGAGACAGGGAGGGAGGGAGGGAGGGGGAGAGACAGGGAGGGAGAGGGAGAGACAAGAAGTGAGGGAGAGACAGGGAGTGAGGGAGAGACGGTGAGTGAGGGAGAGACAGGGAGGGAGGGAGAGGGAGAGACAGGGAGGGGGAGAGAAAGGGAGGGGGAGAGAGAAAGGGAGGGGGGGAGAAAGGGAGGGGGAGAGAGACAGGGGGAGAGAGACAGGGGCGGGGGAGAGACAGAGAGAGGGAGACAGGGAGGGTGAGGGAGACACACACCCACTGATACACACCCACCCAACCCACTGATACACACCCACCCAACCCACTGATACACACACACCCCCACCCACTGATACCCACACCCACTGATACCCACACCCACCCACTGATACCCACTGATACACCCACACCCACTGATACACACACACACACACACACACACTGATACACACACACAAACACACTGATACACACACACACACTGATACACACACACACACACACACACACACACACACACTGATACACACTGATACACACACCCACTGATACACACACACACACACACACACACTAATATACACACACTGATACACACACACACACACTGATATACACACACACACACACACACTGATACACACACATACACACCCACTGATACAGTACACACACACACCCACTGATACACACACCCACTGATACACACACACACACACCCTGATACACACACACACACACACCCACACACACCCTGATACACACCCACACCCACTGATACACACACCCACCCACTGATAAACACCCACTGATACACACACACACCCACTGATCCACACACACACACCCACTGATACACACACACACACACACACTGATACACACACACCCACTGATACACACACACACACACACACACACACACACACACACACACACACACTGATACACACACACACACACTGATACACACACACACACTGATACACACACACTGATACACACACACACACACACACCCACTGATATACACACACACCCACTGATACACACACATACACACCCACTGATACACACACACCCCCACTGATACACACACACACTGATACACACACACACACCCTGATACACACACACACACCCACACACACACCCTGATACACACACACACACACTGATACACACACACACACCCACTGATACACACCCACTGATACACACACACCCACTGATCCACACACACACACACACCCACTGATACACACACACACACACACACACACACACACACACACACACTGATACACACACACACACTGATACACACACACACACACACCCACTGATACACACACACACACACACACACACATTGATACACACACAGATACACACACAGATACACCCCGCCAGCCCCTGCACCGCCCGCGCAACGCGCAGCCACCACTGCCCGCCCCCGAGCCGATCTCCCAAACCAAGTGGACGGGGGGAAGTGAGCGCCGGGGGGCAAAGGTGGGAGCGCCGGGGGGGAAAGGTACGAGATCCGGGGGGCAAAGGTTTGAGCGCCAGGGGGCAAAGGTTCGAGTGCCGGGGGGCAAAGGCAGGCGCACCCCCGCTACCACCTCCTATTACCCCCCCCCCTTGGCTGGGACCCGGGACAGAAGGGGGACACTCACCACGCACAGAGGAGCTGGGAGCGGGAAGGCAGTCAGTCACGTGTGCGCTGCACAAAGCGGAAGCCCCGCCCCCGGCTTCCTCTGACATGCCTGCAACGGTGCGACCAATCCCCTGCGGGCTGGCCAGCATTCTAAGTCCCGCCCCCGGCATCATCATTCATCCAATCCCCTACTGGCCGGCTTGCATGCTAAGTCCCGCCCCCAGCATTCTCCATCATTCAGTCCCACCGGCAGCATTCACACACACACATACAAAATACGTACCGGCCGCCGCATTCTCCTCACCGCCGCTGTCCCGCAATACCAGGACCAGGGACAAAAACCGGGACAAAAACTGGGACGACTTAAAACCGGGACAGGACACAAAAAACCGGGACTGTCCCGGTAAAACCGGTACGAATGGTCACCCTACTGATGAGGGATCCCAACGTGGTGGGAGTGTGCCCCCACCAGACAACCATACAGTAAATACACACACGGCTGTATGAAACAGTATTTACTAATCAGCATACTATACTTGGCATATCAATAGCACAGCATCACATAACATTGCATAACATTGCATAACATCCCACCAGCCCACGTGTCCATCATTGCATCACCAAGTGTCCACCAGCTATGAAGTTAGTGTGTATGCAAGGGACAGCGCTTCCCTTTGTTGGGGCCCGTTGGTGCACTTTAATATACTACCTCACTGGTTATGGTCCTAACCAGGAGAATCCTTGGTGAATCAGCAACACCGCACAGTGATGCCGCGATGTGCTGCTCTGGCAGAGATGAATCCCTTGTCTGTCTCCCCAAGGGAGGGATCTCCAGCCGGATGATTCTTGACTGTCTGTCTCTTTAAGGAATCAGCGTCTGTTTCAGCATTCAGGCTGCACCACCCTCAGGCAATGTCCTGCAGCATACACCTCTCTAATGCTATATGAAAGGGTCCCTACATAAAGGCCTTCCCTATAGCAAGCACTCAGAACACATATACAGTGACTCAGGGAACTAGCTGGGCCCTATGGGATTGACCTCTGGCCTAGTCCCTGGAGCACTGCTCCGTGGACCAACCTGCAGATTCAGGCTCCTGGTCTTCACTGGCACTTCCTCTACCAGCAGGCAATAGTCTTTCCTTCTTCCAGAAGCAATCCAGCCATCCTATTAGCTCTCGTAAGTCACCAGGCAGCTTCCTCCCTGAGCATCATGGGAGTTGTAGTCCTTGAGCTGCCTGATTAACATTGCGACCGCGTGCGCATAGGGCACTGCGCCTGCGTGATTCTAATGGCCGCCACGACCTTGCCCCACTCATGCGCAACCTTTCAGAGCTCTTCCCGGCCTTTGCCGCTTGTGCGCATGTCCAACTATGCACTAGTGCGCGCGCACACCCAACATGGCGGCGCCCTGGGGCGAGAACCACCGGCACTCTATTTACCCTGCGTTACACTGAGGGTAAGGGGGGGGGGGAAACCGGGAGCACGGGGAGACCGGAGGGTACCTGGCTACACATAGAAGAGGTGAAGGGACTCTTGCTAGAACCTGATTAGACAATCCCACCTGGTTCAATGATGCTGTGTGATCTCGGGCAAGTCATGTTATATCCTTGGAGATCATAGTCGATACCTTTGCAGTTTTCCTATGTAAGCTGCTGTTCAGGGCAGAGAGCTAGAGGGTGTTCTTCCAAACTACCATATAGAACGAAATACATACGCATTTAAAGTGCTTTGAGAGTGAAAGGTGCTCCACAAAAACGAATTTGTAATTATCTCAGTTGTTCCAATCCGAACAAAGAGTTTTTTTTTACAGCGTTCCATTACACTCACATACAAGCTTCCATGCACAACGTTCAGCTCCCAAAATTTGTGTTACAGCACAGTCACATATAGGTAACATTCAGTACAGGAGATAACTAAGTAGGGAAGATTTCATCTGGCAAACTTTATTTGTTTAATTCTTTCAACTGTGCCTTTTGGGCGTGGACAAAAGATTTTGCAACCAATGACATTAACCCCTTCAACTGCTAGAGGGGATTGCAGTGCGGGCAGACGTGGGTTCAAATATTCCTTTTTTTCTAATGGTACTTTCTCAAAATAACTCTATCTGAAGACATCGAAATACAAAACGTAACGAAATGCTTGTGTATGAAACAGTCAATCCCACCACACAACATACTGCAGTCTCTTTTCAAATAAAGCGCATACTGAATTGCACTTAATTGCAGCTATACTTTAGTGCAGCTATAAATCTGCTTCTATTTAGATTAAATATTGGTAAGAGAGAAAATATTTGAGAGGGATACACTTCATAGACATATTCTTGGTTGCTCTGTTCCGGAAATGTTACACGTTAGTTATTACATAAACTGCCTTTCTGCATGGGAAAGAGAATGGGGCTCTTATTTCTGCCAATGGTTTACTGTAATTCTCCAAAGCAGGTATCATGCTGATGTGAGTTCTTATTAGCCTTAAAGTAGGAAGTAGCCTGTATTAATAAAAAATGCAAAGCCATGGTGCATTAATCAGAATTCTCACCCGTGCCAATCAGAAAAGGATTACATTGTTTTTATCCAAATTGGCCTCACACTGGGGCAATAAATGTCTTAGAAATCATTGGCTCGTAATTAATCTCAGTTCTGCAGTTCTAAGGTGGGGGCCGGGGGGCTCATACAATGTGGTACTGTGCAGTAAGGACCTTGTGCCTCTTTATATTTAATAAGCATTCACTGTGATATGAAGCAATGACTTTATTTCCTGTATTATTACTCAGCTGGTATATTTCCTTTTCAGCCTCTGCAGTACAGAAGGGTCATATGTGTATTAAAGTCTTCTGGGCTAGAAGGGCTAACCTTTGCAAATAATATACTTTTTGTATATAGATTTTTTCTAATGATCATCTCCTAGGAGGAAATAATCAGCAAACATGACCTGAAGTTTAATTTTCACCAGCACCATGTACTCCTACCAGATGGAAATCACAAAGGCCAAATCATCGAAGGAGTTGAGGTTGGGATCATCCCAATGAAATGTAACCAGGATTAGTTGTCCATGGAATGCTAAAGACACCTAATATACTGCTGTGAAGCGCTATGTACATTAATGGCGCTATATACATAAAGACATATATACATACATACATACATACATACATACATACATATACAGTACTTTGTAGTCCCAGCAAACTGAAAGCATTTGTCATGTAATTGGTTATCATGTAATAGGTTGTCATCAACCATCGTTAAGATCCAAAAGATCCTCATTATGTCAAGGAAGAAAAGCCAATAACATAATTTTTTTTGGGGGGGGGGGGTGGGGGAGGGATATGCTGAGGGGGTTTAAACTCCACAGATGTTGACAACTGTACCTATTACATCATGTATCCAATGAACTTTTGCACTGTTGCTACTTGTGTTTGGTTATTCAGCTGTATTTAAATCAGTCAGCTCTCTGCTCCCCCATAAATGAAATTTTTCCAATAAAAAGTACTATCTTGTGATATTGTAAAAATGGCAAAAAAAAAACAAAAAAGAAAACTGATAACCATTTCGACAGTTGAGTATCTTGCAGGACAATACAAATTCAGTACAATTGTGATTTAGGCACAAAATATGCATTGGCTTGGAAAGCAGACCAGTCTGAGGGCCAATGGTATTACCGCTTGCACAAGAAGCATTAGAATGAACACTTCAAATAACAAAGCTTAGTAACAGGAAATACATTACAGTATTTAACAAATATAGCTACCATCTGCTGCATTTTCTTAAACTTACTTCTATGTGGCATGATTGTAAAGCTGTTTTATTAGGCATACATTTTGTGCTAATATATTCCAGGCACAGGAAGCAGAATAGACGGGTATGAAATGGTCATATATACTATGTGTGCTTTTAAAATATAACCACAGGATTGAGACATACATGGCCAGTAAGAAGTTAGAAAGTCTCTGTTTCTGTCCAACTGCAGTGTAAATCCTCAAATAAATTAACGGTGGTTACAATTTTGTTCGCAGCTGGTGCTCTGAAGGCTAAAAAAAATCCAGGTCTTTAAATAATAAGGAAGTGCTTTGTGTGTTGTCATAAGATGTGAAACTAGATGCCTTTCCAAGTTCAAATATCACTCCACTCACTGGATTTACTATGAACAGATATTAGTCCAAATTTGTGAGGTTGCTTAGAAAGCATTAAGGTGAGAGCCAAATTGAGGCAAGTGGAAATCATTGCAGACTATTCTTCACTATGTTGGATCCACTTATGGCACCCATGGTACAATATTAAGTTGGTGTGCTTGAAAGTTATTTTGATATCTTGCACCGTGCTATAACTTCTTTCTGCTGTATACTTGTCCAGGCTTCACACATACTGTATACTGTATGTACGTCTGGCAAATATGTCTTTGGTTTATATAATAGATCTGTTTTGAGCAAGAAACTCCTTCTTTGGCTTTATTCAAATAGTGTCCAAGTGCTTATTTTTTATCTGAATGGTAAACCTCTACTGTGTTATACCTTACTGTGCATCATTTGAGATTATACGTTATGTTATTGTATCTTTGACACATAGTTGTAATGTGACTTGTAGCAGATGTTATTACCCCGTTTATGTGAAATAATTGTCAAAATAACGTGTTCAATTATGTTAATATTTAATAATAATTAATTAATAATTAAATAATTAATATCTAATAATAGTTAATTAATCTCCTTAAATATTGTTTTAAATGGCCCTACTGTTAAATAACGTTCTGGCGGTAACGTCTGCTACATCTGTACTTTATTGGAAGGCTCGCAAACAGTTGATTCAAGGATAGAGATGTGCCAGCTTCTTACACTCATTAGAAAACTTTGTCAATATAACCCTTTTTGGTTCGGTGAAAAAGTTTGCAATTAATTCGCTTAATGCAAAAAAATCAATGGGCAGTGTATGTTTAAGTAGTTTCAATTATTTTTGCTTTCAAAAATTCGAACGAACTTAAAAAATCAAAAACTAAGATGAGAACTCTTGTTTCGACACTTTAAAAAAGCCAAATAGCGAATTTTTAACAATTTTTTAGCCGTTTCACTACAGCATTTTGTTTCAAAGGTTTGAACTGTATTTTTGCAGGTTTTTCAAACATTTTGGAAATTTCAATCAAAGCAGCAGCTTAGTGAATCTGGACTTGACCCGTGCCAATAGAGCAGTTCAATTCATTACTCATTTAACTTCTTTCCCAGATCTTCATGGGATTTGTAGTTCTTTTATTCTACTGAAAAAGGAAAACCATAAACCCTGCACTGGATCATCCTGTCCCACAGACCAGGGACTAGTTTGTAACTCAAGTCACCTGTGTTTCTAAGATCCTCTGCTACCAGTGTTTACTTCCTGTTGATGTAATAATGCACAGAAAGTTCAGTGCTGCACAAAACGTAAACATAAACAGAGAACCATGGGGATAATGGATTTGAGTTCAACGGTACATCTGCAAAATCACATTTTTCTCAAAATCAAAAGCATTGCACTTGGGAGGTACTTTCAGTGGCTATAGCTTGTAGAATTGAGGGAGACGTCCTTTTGCTCACTGGTAGTTAGGCAGAGCAGCAATTTTCTTTCTGTTAAATAATGAAGCAAGAAGAGATCAATAGTTTCTTAGGGTTTAGAGGAGAACACATTACCAGTGGAGCCTCCATACACCCTCCCACATAATAAAACCACTGTGACACTAAAACTGAGATTTTAAATGGCCATAGCTTTTATTAACACTAGCTGGAGGACCCCATCTTCTCACCATACAGCTAGCTACCTTTGAGCTCATGAACCTTTCCATCATGACCCGTAACCCATGTCAATCGTCATGCATTCCCGATGCCCCAGCCGGGCATGCCCCTATGATATCCCCTGGGACCAACCGTGGGTCCCCCAATCCCTGAGCTTGCTAGATGGTAAGAATCCACCCTGGACTTCCAGCACATATATTCCCTCAATGTCGCCTGTTTCCTAAACATTATGCACCCTACCGCCTGCCATATCTCCCTCAACTTCCCCCCAGGTAACCTTTTCTCCATCCTCTCTGTGTCAATTTCTATCACAATAGACTCAACATCCTTACAGGATTGTCCTTTTTTTTGGAGCCAATGGTATCCTAAACTTTGTAGCCGTACGTTGAAGCTCAAACAACAACCTTTCGCACACTCCAGATCCTGCTGGTCCCAAAATAAATCATCCAAATAGTGCAAAACGATCCTCAACTCCACTCCAAAAAAGAACTAAACATTTCAAAATAATTACAACACACCGCACACACACCATTGATAAACATAGATTCATATTGTAACTGCCCACCACCTCACACCCCAGTAAATGAAAAAAGCCAGGTTAATGGGCAACAACCTAAAAGCTGATTCAATATCTGCCTTCGCCAATAGTGCCCCTCTCTGACAATGCCTAACCCACTCCATAGCTCTATCAAAAGATGCTATTTGACCGTACACCATCCCCTGTCAATATCATCATTCACTGAATCCCCCTCTGGAAAAAACAAATGGTGAATCAGCCTGACAGCACCTCCTTTTTTGGAACAACCACCAATGGTGAAACCCTTTAATTACCCAACGGTGGTACCCTACACAGACCCACCATCCATCCTAATGCAACCTCTTTTTCCAACTAAGGCTTAGCCGCCTCAATGTGATCATAAACAGACATCAAATTCCTTTTAAAACCCTACCCTCTTTTGCCAAAAAGGGGATCCAAAAGCCTTCTTCAAAACCCTTCCTCCAAAATTCTGCCACCTCAACCTTAGGGTAGCAGACTAGACATTCCTCCATCTCGTCTAAATCCAAGGTGTACTCCCCTTTCTGGCCAATCTCCCTACCATAACCTCTTCCCCTTAATCCATACCCCGCCTTAGCTTACTTGACAACTGTACGGTACAAGTTGAGATATTTCTGTGTTTCCTGCAAATACCATTGCTAATGCTCCACATGAAGTATCAACCAGATCTGCCGGACACATTTAAAAGTATTTCTTTTTGTCCTGCATCCCACAACACAATTTCCTGTAGATGGAGTTGGTGGGTAACTTCATTATGCACAGTTAAGATTCTTGTTAGATAAAGCTCTCTCTCTCTTTTTTTTTATTGAAAGGATTGCAGCAGGTAGTTAAAGAAGTCAAGGTTCGACGCAATAAAGGTCTTCCTAAATTGACAGACAATAATGCTTTGTCTGACGATCTAAACCTGGATAAAAGATTGCCAGGCTAATGTGGATGTTGGCACCGATTTTCATCTTGCACCTTAATGAGAACTCTTGTAGCCTCTTGAACATTGAAAACAGATGTCAAATAGGTAGCCTACAGGGCCATGCTGTTGCTTTTCTAAAAGCCAGATTTATTCCAACTATTTACATTTGGGCAATAAGTCATTGCATTTACTTACATTTACAGATGCAGGATATATGCAGACCACAATACAAGATTTTGGCTTTTGGGTATAATCCACGAGGGCTTAGCGTTTGCAAGGAGATACATCTATGTTTTTCACCACCTGTTTCAATTTATGACAAAGTCATAAAGATATTGTCGACAAATATATAGTGAGACTTTGGTGGAAGCTGATGAGCTTTCATGTACAATAAATATATAGGGTGAGTAGATCCTACCCCAAAACACGATTCAAGAGATTCATTCAAGACATTGTTACTATTACCAAATGTCGTCTGACTTATCCCTAATATAAAAATCATAATAACCTTAAAGTTGTCTTGGAGTCTTGGAGTCTGTGACTTCCAAATTTTGACTGACTTGCGATAAGCAAAGAAAACATGGCTTATATTTTGGGTCAATGTTTTTTTTTTTGCCTGATATTACTAGGATCATGTGAGAATGCTAGTTATGTCAAAATATAAGTGTGCATATATAAAATGTGTGTGTGTGTGTATATGTATATGTATATATATATATATATATATATATATATATATATATATATATGTATATGTATATGTATATATATATATATATATATATATATATATATATATATATATATATATATAGTGCAGAATAAATGAGTTCTTCAAAGACACTGTCTTCAGTCAAAGACACTGTCTCCTGGCTTCAAAACACTTAACACCCTACCTTATCTACAGTAAATATCTGGGGTTTTTTTTGTTTTTCTCTCTCTATACACTGTTTTAGCCATTGATTCCTGTGTAAATCAGTATTGCTTGACCTGAAGAAGAGAGGAGAACTCTCGAAAGCTTGTCCTATGACATAAATTGTTAGTCCAATAAAAAAGGTATCACCTAATACTGAAGAACTCATTTATTCTGCACTATCGCAACTGGACTAACACGGCTAGTTTCTGCTTTATATATATATATATATATATATATATATACATATATATATATATATATATATATATATATATATATGTATATATATATATATATATATATATATACACACATACACATATTTATACGGTGAAGGTTTCTTGTTGCCTTTTTCACCCACCGTAACATATATATATATATATATATATATATACTGCAAATACACATTTGAAAAGTAGTTTGCAAAGATCACACCTCAAACATATTCCATGGATCATATATAATTCAGCCATAAATAGGGTGACCAAATATTAAAAAGTAAATACAAGGACACATAAAAAAATTATTTATAGAACAAATTACATCACTTACAAATAAATCTTATAATGATATTTGTCTAATAGTGTCCCCATTTATGCTGTATTATTCATTCTCTCCTCCCCCCGCAGTCTCTCCCTCTTTCTCCCCCAGTGCCTCTCTCTTTCCCTCCTCCAGTGTGTCCCTCCCTCACCCCATTGTGTCTCTCTCCCTCCCCCAGTGTCTTTCTCTCTCCCCCCAGTGTCTCTCTCCCTTGTTCACCTCAGTTTATCTCTCCTTCTCCCTCAGGAGGTCTCCCCCTCTGCCTCCAGTCTGTCTCTCTCCCTTGCTCACACCAGTGTTACTCCCCCTCTCCCCCCAGTTTGTCTCCATCCCTCTCCCCCAGTGTTTCTCCCCCTCTCCCTCCAGTCTGTCTCTCTCCCTCGCTCACCCAGTGTCTCTCTTCCCCCCCCCCCCCCAGTGTCTCCCTCCCTCTTCCCCAGTGCCTCTCTTCCTCTCCCCCCGTGTGTCTCTCTCCCTCTGTGCCTGTGTCAGCCTCCCTCTGTCTCCCGCCCTCTCACCCAGTGTGTCTCTCTCCAGTGTGTCTCTCCCACTCACCCAGTGTGTCTCTCCCTTGCTCACCCCAGTGTCTCTATTCCTTGCTCACCCCAGTGTGTCTCCCTCCCTGTCTCCCCAGTGTGTCTCCCTCCCTCTTCCCCATGTGTGTCTCATTCCCTCACCACAGTGTCTCTCTCCCACCTGGACATCTGGTCACCCTACACTAGACCCGCTTCTAAAACATGAGTAAAATGAACTAAAAGACCCTGCACTTGCAGATGGGTATGCTGTTCCTTATATCAAACCCTAAAGCTGTTATTTCACAATTAATAGATAAGATCTTGGCATTCTAGAAAATCTTGGAATTCAAGATAAACTTTGAAAAATCAGAAGCTGTGACATTTTACCAAGAAGCTAGACGAGATTAGAATGGAAAATCAATTTAAATGGACCAACAAGTCTATTAATATTTTGGGAATACATTGGGGTTAATATTCCTAATTTGTAAAATGATAATACAGCTGCATTAAGTAGGTAGGCAAGAGACTAGATATACTTTATACTTTAAATGCATATAATCAGCAACAAAAAACAGATATTAACCATATCTCCTGCACATATCTCCAGACATTCCAGAAACAGTGAAAGTGAAACCTTTATGTTTTAGCACATACAAATCTTGGCAAATAACTTGTAAAAGGTTTGCATTATATAATACACTTTCTTTTAATAGGAAACAGTGAGTTTAAGGAAGGGGAAGCGGGATACTCCTTCACACATTGGTCAGAATAAATAACACAATAGAAAACTTGCTAAAACGAGTTAGACAATTTCATACATACTTTTCAATGTTTCAAAGAAAAATAGAAGATTCTCTAAAAACAATTTCTATGCTTTTCTGCAAGTAAGGCAGTACACTGCAATTACAATCTGTTTCAATATAGTTTAATCATTAATCGGCTTCAACACATCTCAAAACTCCAGTCACTCAATATTTTTTTTGTAAGTGTTGAAAAAAAGAGGAAGAGCTTCTCTTACAAAACTCAGCATCCTATGGTTTGTAATTCACATGTGATCCATGTAAACCCATCACCTCTTTGATGTGTAATTTTAGTAAAAACATAAAGGCATGAAATAAATGTAGATATTTCCAGACAACAGCAGCATATATAAGTAAGAAAAGGAAAAACCACAAACGATGCCTTGGTTGAAGTTTAACATCAACATAAAAAATTCTATTAAATAATGTATCAGAAATAAAACCAACCACTTTGCAGCCAGAAATCTGAAACATATTTTTTCTACTGTCCTTTAATACAAATGGCATTACAGATCAAGGAAATAGGTTGTTTATTATGCTTACTTATTTAGTAGCTCTGCCTCTGCTAGGTTGGGATCTGTCAAAAGCAAAAGTTCTGCTCAACCTCCAGACAGGTCAGCTCGATCTCCTCGTGGCAGTCAGTGATGTCACCGGAGGTAGAACCTGTCTTCCGGGTACTCTGAGGGCGAGCCTGCCCTCACCTCCATCCTCCTCTGCTGGCAACCTCCAATATGTCCCCGGCATCCTCCAATCTCCACCCAGGGTATCCTCCAACCAATCTCCACCCGTCCCCGGCATCCTCCAATCTCCGCCCAGGGTATCCTCCAACCAATCTCTGCAACCGGCATCCTCCAATCTCCGCCCCCCGGCATCATCCAGTCTCCGTCCTCGGAATTCTCCAGTTTCCGCCCCTGGCATCTTCCAATCTCCATCCCCGGCATCCTCTAATCTCCGCCCCCGCGGCATCCTCCGCTTACCACCACTTCCTATGCTCACCACCACATCCTCCGCTCTCGTCGCCGCATCTTCCGCTCACCGCCGTCATCTTCCCTTGAAAGCCGGGACCGCAACCAAAAACTGGGACATTTTTAAAACGGACGGGTCACTGGGACAGAGCAGAAAAAAACGGGACTGTCCCGTCTAAACCATGACATCTGGTCACCCAAGCCATAATATGGCGGCAATAAACGGTTCGTGACAAGACTTAGAAATCAATTGTGTACACTTTTGAAGTACTCTAGTAGCCTACAGTATACATACATACATACATACATACACAAAGTATACAATTACAAACATATAGTAACAATTTTAATAATAAATAGTCGTAAATAACAAAAGAGCTAGTGTTTGTGATTTTGGCATTACTTTACACATCACAGTTACATTTCGGAGTTTCGTCATTTACTATTGTGACCACCTGTAGACTGCACTATTGTTATTGTTATTACTGTACTTGTACAATGCACTATTGCTATTGTTACTTGTATACTACAATATTGATGTTGTTACTGCTGGTCATGTTGTTACTGCTGGTCATGTTGTTACTGCTGGTCATGTTGTTACTGCTGGTCATGTTGTTACTGCTTTCACTAATAGCGATAAGAAACACATGCACTGCGCTTATAATGTTTCTATCCTTTTGTCCGTGCCCTCTATCACTCTGCTCTTTCTTTAATACATATTACATTTGTAGGACTGTTGTGTAGAAAGTCATTAAATTAACTCCCTTCCTGCTAGAAGGAATTGCAACATCTTTCCTTCTATCTTCTGTTAGCTGAAATTGTTGATATTAGTATTCTCTGGCTTTGTGTTTGACTAATACCCTTGCATCTTGCATGTTATTATGTTTGAAAACTATTTTACTTATTTTTGCAGAAATGAACTGGAGTTTTTTTCTGTTCATTCCACTTACACTGCTATGGTATGAATGTATTGACAAACAAGATGTGTGACTGTACTAATCCATGAACAAGGGTGCCAAGTTGAACGGTCAACAAAAAGTGTTATTCCAATTTTTCAGTACAACACTGATTTCAAGTCATGGATAACTTTGTTTCTATTGGCATGTTGGAAGTATTACTGAAGTATTGTGGAGTGGGGGAGGGTTACCGGGTCCTCAGCACTTGAAGGGGATCTAAGTAGCTGCAGGCCCGGCAGCGGTAGGGAGACACTGCCCCAGCGGCAGAAGAGGGCCTAGTCAAGTGGTGCAGGAGGATCCAGTCGGGTGTGGAGGAGGGTGAAGAAGGGCCGAGTTAGGTGGTGCAGTAGGGCCCAGTTAGGTCACAGAGGAGGGCCCAGCCCGACTTCCATTTGAACCCAATGTCCAATATTGGCCCGGCGTATTTCCAGTGCCGCCGGGCCAAGCATTTTAAATGCTATGTTATAATTAGTTAAAATAGAGACTATCAGGCCACATAGAGTACAAGAAAAATAAGGAATGTTTACATTAACTAATTAATGCCGGTGTCCATGGTGAGAAGATAAGAAAATGGTTGCAATAACGTCTCAGAGATTTGACAGGTCTGGTTACATGATTGGATCAGAGAACCAACATTTCAACACGAACATGACCCTAATAAGGGGCATAAAAGATGGTTCTCCGATCCCATAGTGTAATTTGTAAGTACATTGTTTCTTATATATATATATATGCCACACATTCTGAATTACGCATGAGCTGGGATACAATAACTTTAATATCTGTAATGTTTTATTTTCAAAGGGAGAGCCAGGCTTCCTAGGACCTCAGGGAGAGCCCGGACTGCCAGGTTTACCTGGAACCAAGGTAAGGAATAATTGATCTCATCTACTTCCAGTTGCTCTTTTAACAATTGTTCTGTAAGGTAGTGTATTGTGGGGCAGATTTAGAGTTACTCTATGAGTCAGAGTAATGTGCTGTTTATAGAGTAAAAACTGGTCTTGCACCTGAGGTCTAAAAAAAATTGTTATTACTCCTAACGGCCAAAAAATACACTACAAATATCTAAGAAGAGCCAATACAGGCTCAGGCTTAAAGTTGGTGGGGATTCTTTCAATTTTATCTTTTTAACTCTGGTGTTACCGAGGTTAGGTGGTATAAAAATACCTTCCAAACACATTAAAAGTGAACCAATGTTTACATTAATCAGCGAGAAGGGGGCGGGATTGATGCCTGCCAGCCTTTTTTGCATGGTGATACTCCTCACTTATCTTCAATTTTCTGAATTTATTCCTTCTCTTTGATATAAATTCAAATGCACTGTTTTCATTTTCTAGTTTTGTTTTTGTTTTTTTCATTTTATGTTGATGTTGCATTTTTTTATGTGTTCCTCACAATTCTGTCTTGCTCTATACATTTTTGGGTCCTACCTTGGAGGAACGACACATCACAGTTGAGAATGACTGATCTAACTACTAGATCTTAAAGTAAAGATTACATTTGACTATTTTCATGAACAGGGAGAGCGAGGAGAAGTAGGACCTATTGGAAAGGGGGAGAGAGGTGGCCCCGGAGTACCCGGTTCAAAGGTAAGTACAATTGACTTTCAGGTGTGGAAGCTTTGCGATTTGCTGAGATTTTTTTTTTTACGTCTGTATAAAGCCTTTGACAAACCTCTGCTTAGAATATCATCAGTATTACCCCTATAGGCGTGTAAGGCTGCAATGCATTGCATGACAATCCACTACTGAAGAAGTCTGGAGAGTACTTAGAAACCTCACTTGGTTCTTGCAATACCCACTGCCATCTTGTTTGGCTTCCAGCTGCCCCTCTCTATCACTGAACGAGTCCTCCACAGCTGGCATGAGTTACTTACTTGAGTCCTCCTAGCATGAGTTACTTAATGATAACTGACTTTGTGCTGCCCATTTGCCTAAAGACATATTTCTATCGCACTCAGCATGTTAACATAAGTGCACAATACTGTATGTAAGCAGTAGTGAGGCAAACAAAATTGTACTTCATGTGGAATTGGAAAGAACCCCACTGAAAACTGTGCTATGTGTAGTATAATTACCAACTGCCATGGGAAGGCACTGTGATTAGTCTATAGGCATACCTCGTAACAGCAACAAACACACTGTCCTCAATAGAGATGTGTGAATGTCTTAAAATACCATTTAACGTTTTTGTGAAATTTCACTATTTCCACAAATTTCACCACCATTTTGCAAATGTTGCCACTTTTCACTAGTTTTTTTTTTGGCAAAAATGGTAGCAGCCAAAGCGTCATGTGACCCGAATTTGGATCATGTGACCTGCACAATAATTTTTAACATGGGGCTCATTTGTTTGGGCAACGTTTTCACATTTTTACTAAACAAAAGTGCAGCTTTTAACCCCGGTTCGTAAAATTCAACGAAAAGTTCACCCATCTGGTGAACCTACTGGTAGATTTAAGCCTGGTCTTGATAAAAGCTGGGGGCAGATTGCTTAGATTTGTCTGATTTGCATGAAGTGACTGAACAGAGGTAAAATGCTTCTTCACAAGAAATATTTTTGTTATCATTGCCATATTGTGATACATTGTAGTTCACACTTCAAACATGAACTGCTGCTTTGAATGGAATCCAAACAATGACATTCTCTGTTTCTGACATAATATATCCTGGATTGTTCTTTTTTTTTTTTTTAGATTTCCATAAACCATAAATTGATGTATATACCTAACATATTTCACATTGGATTACGGGGATCCAGTGTATCCCTCGCAGCTTATAAATTCCCAGCCTTGGCTGAATACCAATGGATAGCATGGTTGTGGCTGTTACAATTTATTGTCTCATCCCGCATGTCTGTGATTTTGGTATCCAGATGACTGTTTTATGCATATGATCTTCTTTGGCAGCTATTGCGGCAACACCTTATTTTAGCAATGTGCCTAGTGTTATAAATCCTGATTTACTGTAATACTCTGTTGGATGTGCACATGATATGTACAGTGACACCTAATAATTCATCATGCTAAAAAAAAAATTGCATAGCGATCTGCGGACGGCCTTCCTGCTGTCCTCCTGTTTTTGTTCATTCAAAGCTACCCCAACATATTCTAAATGTTTCTTGTCAAACATTGGTCACAGTTGAGTTGTCACTTTTTCTCATCTTGAATGTCCTTTTTCCCACTTGGCAGTCTCTTTACTTTTCGAGTTGTATAGCCTTCCTGTTCAACATCATTTTTAAAATAGAATCAATATTTATTTCATGCTTGCACGGATTTGGTAGGGACTGTTGCACGACCCTCTAACCCGGGGACTGGCACATTGTTCTGCAAAGGTACATCACTGTGCTGAGTAATAAGTGATTTCAAATATCGTCCACCTTTTGCAAGTGCATAGCAGAATAAAAGGTCAGAGCGTGACATTAAACAGAGATGCAGAAACAAAGTGAATGTAATAAGAAAACGCTCTGAAATGCACCTATCTAGACCCACACACAAATGTATCGGTCACGTGGTATTTGGGAGCAATGGAATGAACCTGATGGTTTCTATTCTAAAGCAGAATCTGAATGTAATTACTGTGTGTAGAGTTATTACTATGCATTGTCCCTAATCGTACTTTTTTTACGCATCACCTTTCGCTGGCATGTTTTCACCATGGAAACGGCATTCTTAAATTCTGTAACTACTGAAGCCATGGCTAACTCCTCTGCTGCTTTCTCTGTAACTTTTTCTTTGCCTTCTTTCCTGAAATGTACATGTAACAGGGGGAGCCAGGTGAATCTGGAAATAGAGGCCCCAAGGGGTCAAAGGTTAGTAGCACTTACGCCAGCTACTTCCATGCTTATGTAGTTTCATCCCGTTCATTGAAAAAGTCTGATGGAGGTGTGTTTCAGGGACATGAATATGTGTCTATACGCATTACTTGCATGTTAGTTATCTGATTGCATGAGCATTTCAAATATAACATACACTTCTGTGCCCTCTTCCTTACCAACTTCTGTCTAATATATAGTCAAAGTGGACAAACAGTTGAAACCCTTCCCTTTCATTCCCATCTAATGACTTAAGATATCCCAGTTGTTCCACCTTGTGGCATGAGCACATAAGTGCAAGTAGATGTACCCCGTTTGTGTCCTGCTTACTGTGAGACCCCAGGTCATAGCTTCACTTGGCAACATGATTTAGTGTGAGATGGACCCCTTGTTTTTCATGGGAGAAATGAAAGTGTGTAAGAAGGGGATGAAGATGACAATGGCAGTGACATAATGAAGGCGAGTTGGGAGATACGGGTGCATGGCTATAGGCGAGGATCATGTATCACACAAGCCCGTTCCACCTCATCTTCCATTCATTCCATATCCTTGTACAGGAAGGGATTTTGGTTTACAGCAGACACTGAAAATGTGAATGGCAAATGATAGAAGCGACCTGAGGTTGGGCATTATCTGATGCAAAGCAAGCTCCCCTGGCTTCATAGCACATTGAATAAGGGCGCACACATGAGACTAAAGATTTGACATTGTGTGTGAGAATGTGAAAATCTTCGTTTGCGGCATGTTCTCTGAGAGTTACTGTTTGTCTCATTTCTTCCATCCTTATTCATATAGTGCCCACAGTGTACTCAGCGCTTTACAGATATATATATTATATATATATATATATATATATACAGTTATATATATATATAGATATATATATATATATATATATATATATATAGATAGATAGATAGATAGATAGATAGATAGATAGATAGATAGATAGATAGATAGATAGATAGATAGATAGATAGATAGATAGTATATACTTATTCAAGACCTTTCTGTTTATGGACCAACTAAGATAGGAGAAAGAGGAGGGAAAAATACTTGCCATGCAGTAAAATAAACAACTGTTGCGAAAAATAACGCCAAGTCACAATTTACGGTGTTAACAAACATTCACGAGGCGACTTAAAATTTATTTTAAAATGCTTACAAAACTACTTTTTTTCAATTGTTGTTATATCTTATCCCCTGCAATGTTTGTATTGTTTTGTGATATGTTTATGAACATGAACTGGAAAGCTTTGGACATCTCTGTTGTGCAGTTCCATATCCTTTTCTCCGTTCTATAGAACCTCTATTCACTAAACTCTGTCACATCGCAATAACTGATAACAGGTCCCACCGACAGGTTTGCCAAGGCCAACTAGAGCTCCTATCCTCAGCTTCTATCCTCAAGCCCTCCCAACAGGTCAGGTTTTTCAGGATATACCAGTTTCAACACATGTGGCTCAATCAGTCCCTGCTTCAGCACAGGTGGCTCAATCAGTCTCTGCTTCAGCACAGGTGGCTCAATCAGAGGAAATCTGAGCCTCCGATTGAGCCACCGGTGCTGAAGCTGGGATATCCTGAAAACCTGACCTATTGGCGGCTTGAGGAGCGGGGTTGAGCACCCCTGAAGTGGAGAATGGCGGAAGCATGTTTTAGAATGCTGTGTAACTCTCTGCCACTGAAAGACTAATGGGTCAATGTAACAATAATGAAGTGTGCATCCATATGGCAAAAGTGGTATATGACTGATTGTGGCAAGGCAGCAACTTTATTTTGGGTGAGACTTCTCTGTCTGCTGCTATAGGGCCCATATAATGTAGGTCCACCCACAAAATAAAGGACTGAAAAGGAGGAGACACAGGCAGAGAAGATGTGTGCCATATAAGTATTTACCACTTGTCAGGAAGGAGGAGCTTATCCTTGTCCTCAGCATATGCTTGTAGCCTAATTACTAACATACATACTGATAAGGGATATTGGACCGTTTATCCTTCTTTCTACAATAGGAAATACTAATGACACAAAGGACCAATTTTACTAAGTGGTGCTAAGGTGTGTGGTTCATTTGTGTGGACTGTAAAGCGACGTATCATAGCACTGGTTACTAAATCTAGGCTTAAATGTGGGTTCTCACTATTGCACTTTCCTTCCCTTTTCATTCACACTTGTATATGTCATTTTAGGGAGATTCTGGAGACAGAGGAGATTCTGGTCCTATAGGTCCCAGAGTAAGTTACCTCTTTCTTTTTACACGTATTTTTTATATTCTTGAAGTTCTCCCGCTGCCTGCTGCCTGCTGCCGGTAGGCTGCAGTTTCATTTTACAGGGCCACCGCTGTCTGTAACATGTAATGTTTGAAAATATAACACAATCATATGATTGTTAAACTCTCTTGTAGGGGCCACCAGGACAAAAAGGGGATCAAGGCGCAACTGAGATCATAGATTACAATGGAAATATTCAGGAAGCTTTGCAGGTATGGAGAAAAAAACCTGTAACTATGTACAACTGTAGGAACATCATTTTATTCTAATTTACGACCACAATTGCATTGTGAAATAGACTTTGTTCCGTAGGTATCTTTATTAACTGCACTGTTTTGTGGAGTGCATTAATCAAACTGATTCTCCGGCAGTCTTTAAGCAGTTCTGTCTCTCTTAATGTCTCTTTGAGTACTCTTGGCTAGCTGAAATATACTGATATTCTCTTGATTATTGTCTGACATCATCTGCTGAGGACAGACATGATTTATTGCTAGCTTCAGTTGATGCCAGAAGTAAGCGCAGGTAGTAACAAGTATTTCATATGTGACGGATAAGCTTTTCCTTGGGTGCATTTGGGATTTAGGCATAAGTGGAGTGATAGAATTAAACTCTTTCTGCAAAACCGTTTTTTAACTTACAATTGGGAGTTGGAACTTCATCCTGTATACGTTTATCATTCCCACTAAATCTTTTTTAACTGGTCAAACTTTCCACAGAAAACACAAAAAGCTACATATTTTTTTTTGTAATTCTGGAAGAAATAATTTTATATAGCAGTAACCTGTAATAATAAATGCACTCTTGTTTCTCGTTGCTACATCTTTTCATCAGAGGATTACCGCCATAACTGTTACGGTAACTCTACCTGCATGGTGTGCTGTTTTGTGTACTGTGTAGCCCTGTGTAGTGTGTGACCGTCTTCCTGTGCATGGCTATAACCCTTTTGTTGATTGTAATACGTAGGAATATATGGGTGCACCGTTGATTTTACTTGGCTCTGTCATTTTCACATACATTTTGTATTAGAATAGCTATTACATGAACACGTTACAAAGCAATGCACAACATACAGGATGAATATAGGACCATTTATGCACAGTCAATGGAGAAAATATAGCTGCCTGTTTTAATTATCATTCCAAGTTAAGCCCATTAGCTTAACAAACACGTCACACAGTGACATCACGCGGCAATATTGAAATATGATGTTCCTACATACAACCATATGTACATATGCACATGCTTATGTTTAGAGAATAAGGCCAATGCAAAGGATAAAGCAGGGTAAGCTCTTAGAGAAGATTTAGGGGAGATATGGATTGTTTAGCAGAACCTTAATAAAAGGAAAATGTATGCACATAAATGAAGATTTGTTAGCGAAAAGACTCAATGGTGAGGGAATGGTAATATTGGTAATTTGAGCAAGCTTAATACACTAAATCAAATGCTGGACTGAATTACCTATCCTGATGCTGCAGGAGCAGAAGCTGCATTAAAAACTGTCCAAAGGAACCGAGAAAATGAAAAGTTTGCTATTACATTTTAACAATGCCAGTGACACTGCCAAGTGTTTACAGGTATTTTTAATCAAAGTTGAACTGGATGTTCTTTTAATAGAAAGGCAGGAAACAAGAGCAGATAGCTGCATGAGTTAAGATTGAAGAGTGTGTTGCCCGCTAAGGGGGTCATTTCAGGCCTTTTGCCATCCAAATACCCAACGACTTCAGTGGGGTTTCTCGGCCAAAAATGCCCTGAGTGGCGGCTTCAAACAATAGAGAAAATGGCTTTAAGAGTATCTTGAATGTTTAAAGTAATCTGATGGCATTAGAAGATAGATAGGAATTTGTAGGACTCCCTTGTTAGCAGCATGTTAAGCATGTTGGACTTGCATGAAGTGTGTGCCCCATACAAACCGAGGTTCTCCTAAGAGCTGTAGAAGAGACTGGCAAAAAAGCAGCAGCTCTGTCTCTTTGGCAATGTTTATTTAACTAGTTTAGTGGGTGCATCTATAGAAAAGCACCTGGTCTACAGTACACAACGCCCATGTATTTACAGGAGGTAGCCCTGGGAGGACTCACGTTTCCTAAAAGGAGCTTAAAATGACTTGTGTTTAAATGTGAGCTTTACAAAAAATTCTTATTTGCTCCTTTAACTTATCATGTGTTCAACAATTTGCTTTGAATCAGCGCATCTCTTTTAATGATGCTTCTACGTTTCCCTCTAGTGGTATACAGAAAAATTGTTTCGCAACTAGATAAGGGAGGAAGAAAAAGCTTCTATGAAACTATGTTTTATGTGCAAACATTTGTAGGGGCTCGATCCGCACGCAAGGTTCTCTTGCACAGAAGTTTTGGGGAATACATGTGTCTGTCAATAGCATCAGGTGGTTGGGAGCTGTAGAATGAAGATAAGGGAGTGTAGTTCAGAAGGGAGTGTAGAGCGTTTATTAAAAGACGAAGGGCTTAATATATGCACAAAAAAATGCTTGAAGCGGATGCGAAACTCAACAATGGTTGGGGTTTTCCCAATAATTGCAAATGATCAAATCTACAGGATGCCAAAATTAAAGTGTAGATCATGGGTGAATATACCGAGGTTGGTGCAAGGCCGGTGATCGCCATTAACCACATTGAAAAGGAAAAAAAAAAACATTAGCACACCATTTTGTATCGATTTATATATTATAAGAGTGTAATATTACACGTATGCCAGTGCCTTTCGACATTTTCGGCCCCTTGGGAGAGCTTCCTCAGGGATCCAGCTACCAGGACATTCATCTTATAAAGCCACCACCGATAGATTGTCAATGAAACAACAGCATGAACAAGTGAAAGTCTTTACCCATCTACTGTACAGAACAGGCAAATGTCCAAGGGCCAGTATACAATTTTTATTAATTTTTATTGTTTGGCACAGTTTTTTATGTCCATAGGCGTCCCACAACTATAAGCCACATATTACAGGGAGCGCCCCAGTTCCACACTCTGCTAAATGTCCAAATCGCAAACCCAAAAACCAGAGACACATCAAATATAGCAAAACCCAGACACAGTGAGCAAAGCAAAGTGTTTTAAAATATAAATGAATCATGCCATAATGGAAGCATATACAGTGGTTGTTATGATTAGATATTCTAATCGGCTAAAACCCTCTTTTGTCCAGATCCCCTTTACCCTTAGTTTTCACTAAAACAATATGTCTGCCCTGATCTGATTATGGTGATCAAATGGCTATTGTGATTATGTCTCATGTTTACCAATAAGACAAATGTCATAATATCATTGACCAGAGAAGTGCGAGCCTGCCGTTTTTCAACACAAGTGTGGTGTTTTTCATTGAGTAATTACTTTACAGAAGCAAGGCCAAATGACTAATGTGTACTGCACTTTGGTTATGTGCGGCTTGCAATTGTTTTTGAAACGTTGCCCTTTTTTAATGGACAATCTAAAGTATATCGCTGGTGGTTTTATTAAAAAGGGAGCATCGGCAGCCAGTTCCTTTAGGAAGGTCCCGAAACGTCGAAACCTACAGGCATGCTTGTAATGTATCAATGTTACAATATATAAGGATTATCAGGAAGCCATTGGTTCAGCATGCTGGACCTGAAATCTGGGTACTACCAGGTACCTATGAGCTCAGAAGACCAGGAGAAGAAGGCGTTTGTCTGTCCCCTCGGGTCCTACCAGTTCACCCGCATGCCCCAAGGCATTTGTGGTGCCCCGGCAACCTTCCAAAGTTTGATGGAAAAGACTAACGGAGGTATGAATCCACAGGAATGCCTTGTCTACCTGGACGATATCATCATTTTCGGTAAGACTCTAGAAGAGCACGAGGAGCGTCTGCTGAAGGTGTTAGATAGACTGGGCAAGGAAGGCTTGACATTGCACTTGGACAAATGCTGGTTCTGCCGTACGTCAGTCACCTATGTGGGCCACATAGTGACCACCGACAGAGTGGCTAAAAACCCCGCTAAAGTCAAAGCCGTGGTGAACTGGCCCAGACCAGAAATTGTGATGGAACTATGGTCATTCCTGGGATTTTGTGGATACTACCGCCGCTTGGTAGAAGGCTATTCCATCAAAGTCAAGATCCTCAACAATCTTCTGAAAATATACACAGACGATTCTCTGCAGTATCCGCACAGCTACCCTTTGGAGATAAATGGATATCCGCCGGCGAAAAGGCATTCGTCGATCTCAAGAAAAGCCTCACGGAAGCTCCCGACTTGGCTTACGCCGATCCTGACCAGCTGTACTTCCTACATGTGGATGCTAATTTCAGTGGATTAGGAGCGGTACTCCATCAGAAATACCCTGCTGTCTTCCGCCCAGTGGCATACGTGAGCCGAAGCTTGACACCATCAGAGCAAAACTACCCTGTCCACAAGCTAGAGTTCCTCGCCCTCAAGTGGTCGGTAGTCGACAAACTGCACGACTATTTATATGGAGTCTCGTTCGAGGTGCGGACCAACAATAATCTCCTAACATATATCCTGACCTCTGCTAAGTTGGACGCTACCGACCACAGGTGGTTGGCGGCACTATGCAGTTCACCCTCAAGTAAAGCCGGGGCACCTAAATGTCGGAGCCGATGCTCTGTCCTGAAGTCTGGGACTGAGTGTAACTTCCAACGACAGCCTTGGGAATAAATTCCTGGACCTGGGATTCGGGCCATGTGCTCGACTGCCGCCATAGTGGAGGGCAAAGTGGCGTTCTCTGAGCTGAGAGTTGCCGAATCACTGGGATGCCAATTTAATATGAATATCACCAAAGATACCATCATCACCTGGAACGAATTGGTGACGTGCCAGATGCGGGATCCAGTAGCTAGACCTATATGCCATGCCATCCAACAAGACAAACCCTCATTGATGAAGCGTGCTCCCACCGACACGGTCGCCATTATAATGTGGTAATGGGATAAGTTTCAGATTGATAAGGGTCTACTTTATCGGGTGATTCCTTTCCACAATCATCCGGATAGAAGGCAGCTGGTTCTAGCCAGGAACCTACAATATATGGTCCTACGATCCCTACATGATGACCATGGACATCTGGGAGTGGACAAGACCTTCGGCCTAATACGAGACCAGTTCTTCTGGCCCAAGATGAGGGAATCAGTAGAACACCATTGCCGCCGATGTTTGCAAGTGGAAAACACTGCCCACCAGAGCAGCTCCAATTGCCCATCTGAAGAGGTCTGGTCCCCTAGACCTCGTCTGCATGGACTTCCTGTGTATTGAGCCAAACTTGAGGGGTATCGGGAATGTGCTCATAATCATGAACCGCTACGCCCAAGCCTTCCCCACCAAGGACCAGAAGGCCCTCACGGTAACTAAGATTCTACGGGAGAGGTATTTCGTACACTATGGGCTACTGAATCGCATACACTCGGATCAAGGACGGGACTTCGAAAGCAAGCTCATCTGAGAGTTGCTGAAGCTGCTCAATATTGACAAGTCCAGAATGACTCCATAACATTTGGAGGGAGATGCTCTGCCGGAGAGGTTCATCTTACTTGACATCCTACTTGACATGCTCGGCACCCTACTTGACATGCTCGGATCCTACTTGACATGCTCGGCACCCTAAAGGGCTCCCACAAGGCAGAGTGGAGGACAATAGACATGAGTCCACAGGATTCACTCCATATTTCATGATGTTCGGACGAGAGGCACGACTGCCTGTGAACATCCGTCTGAGGGTATCTACCAATGGGGTAGCCAACAGGACGCACTACAAATACGTAAAAATGCCTCAGCCCATCTGAATGCATGCAACAAGCGATGGTATGACCACAAGGTCCGCCATTGGGAACTTCGGCCTGGAGACGCTGTGCTCCTGCGCAATCTAGGGAAACCCGGCAAACACAAGCTGGCCGACCGCTGGCGCGATGGATTCTTCAAAGTAGAGTCCGAGGTGCCGGGCCTCCCTGTCGGCCACATACGAGACGCGGATGGTAGGGTAAAGGTCTGGCACCGCAACCATCTGCTACCCATTCCGCAAGTAGGAGACGATGATCCTGAAACAGAGACTGTAACATTGGCCAGTGAGCCAGAGGGGTCCGACGAGCCTCTTCTAGGCCAAATGAAGACCAAGGGGCACGTCCCAAAGGAGCAACGGGTACTGGGCACAGGCCGCATGTGCCCATCTCAGTGGCTCCTACTAGTCCCTCTTGGTGGTTGAACAGTGGGGGCACTGTGTGGGTACACCCGTGCGAGGTCGCATAGTATTGTGTTATTAGTTATATGTTCAGTAAATCAATTGTTATATGCCGGTGTGTGCATTATTTAATTGTATTGGGTCCTGTGAAGGGGTTATCCAGCGGTGCTAGGATGCCTCACAGGTGGAGGCGCATTCACCAGATAGAACCAGGTCACCCCATGCTCCCTTCAGCGGAGGATCAGGCCTCCTATAATCCACGAAGGTAACGCACCACACGTAGTTTCCCTAGACACGGGGGAAAGGGGGCTACATATATATAATATATATTATGCTGTTTTATCTTTTTGAATCTGATGTGAGTAATGAATTTCAGAACAGGGAGAAAGCACAAAGTAAGTATTGTCCATGAGATTTTCTTGTCATGTGAGAATATGTACACATGCAGTGATTGCTTGAGGTTAGCACTGTGACCATAATGATAACTTGAAATATCTATGTGCACAATAGAGTTGTAGTTATGTTAACATTTATTTTTCATCTTTTTTTATTTAAAATCACACTACAAAGTAATATGGACAAGAACAGAAACATGATTTAGAAATAGAAAATAGTGTTTGATAATCGTTGCAGTGCCTTAGTAGGTGTGGGGAGTTGTTTAGAGGGTGTATGGTACTGTAGGACCGAGGAAGAAATACATGTTAACATTTATTTTTTGTCACTGTGGTTTAAGGTCTGTCCTAAGTGTTGCATTGTCTCAGTGTGTATGTCTTAAATGCTCCCCAAAAGTGGCACTCATCATTAGTTTTCTTTGTTTAATGTAACCAATTGCATTGCTCTTTTGTCAGAAACTAAACTTCTTGGTGTTTTCTTATTCACTGCTATTAACTTGCTTTTTGTTTATTAACAGGGTCCCCCTGGTCCACCCGGGCCCACTGGTTTGCAAGGACAAAAGGTGCTTTTTCTTTATTTATTTGATTAGGTTTATAACAATAAAATAGTTTGAAGCAGCAGTGCCACCTATTTAGCATCTACAGTAGGTTAGCCAAAAGTTAATTCCATCCCCATCCCCCCATAGTTAAATAAAATTATAAGGGACTTCAAACTCTCCCCCCAGCATAATGCACTGAATAGACTTCATTCCTTAGTCTGCAAGTGGGAGCTAACAGAATGTTCCATTGAAGTTCCTGCCATGATTCCATTGGTGGTTCTGCTGACATTCACTCTACTACAGCACGTACTCATGTAGGTGGCACTACAGCTTTTAGAAAAATATAAGACAATATACAGTAACAGACCTTTGCCATAACATTATTGTTGATGTGACATTTTCTTGTATACATTCCTGCTGGAGCTATGTCCTTCTCTTTGAAAACAATATCATCATGTATTCAGTACGTTGAATTTGTGATGTGATGTCTGCCATTTGGGGATGGAGTTGCTTTCATGCATCTGACTACAAATTGGGATTCTAATTCAGTGTTTCTGACTGAAGTCAAAGGATTGCCAAAGACCCTAACATAAAACACTCATTACCTGTCAATTGTATAAAGTGCTACTTAGCCAAATGCCTTCTTTTACACAGAATTGGTTGAAAATTCCAACTGAGATTTGACCCTCCATTCCCAAAGACAAAGGTTGTGTTCTGTTTTTACAAAACAGGGAAAAGGGAGACCAAAAAGCGCACCAGCACAAACGGAGCAGGAAGAACCCAGGACAAAAAAATGATTAAAAGGGCACTTTCAAGGAAAAAGAACGCTGCGACGTTCGAAATGCATTGGATGGGTCTTTTGCCACATTAAAGTGCCCTTTTAATCATTTTTTTGTCCTGGTTTCTTCCTGCTCCGTTTGTGCTGGTGCGCTTTTTGGTCTCCCTTTTCCCTGTATTGCATTGAGTAGCTGCACAGCCTGCCTGCCTGCCCTACCAGGATGTGAGTATTTGCATATTTTTCAGGGGAACCTGCCAATGAGACTGATGGTGAGTGGGTTGCACAACACACCACCTGTCTTCAGGAGGATAGTACCCATTATATGACACAATAGGTACTATATCAATTGTTAGTACCCTGGTACAGTGGTCTGGCTTATTATCATTTTGAGATATACCTGCATTTGAGCGCTTCAGCTATTTTCCATACTGTTTTTACCAAAGACTTTTGGCTGCAAAACTAGTTAAAAAAAAAAATCATTGTCATATTTTTCAAAGATCGATTCTATTGAAATGAATTAGAGATTTTCCAACAATAAGTGTGGTGCAAATCCTTGGCACTGGTTAGTCCTAGCTGGAAAACTTTTGTTAATGACCTCCCAAATCTCCAAATGCTAAATGTGTCCTTCATGTGGTGAAAAGTGCTAGTCTAACATCGCATTTGTTCCACAGGGTGACACAGGCCCGGTTGGTCACACAGGAGTTGATGGCGAGCAGGTAAATTATATCGTACTTTATCATTGTCCAATGTTTACAAACATCTCAAATGGTTTGTATTGTGATTCAATAACCCTTATTTGGAGTTTGTGAATCTCCCGATGTGTGTTACAAATGTTTTGTTGGCAAAGCAAAAACATTTTCTTGCCGTAACATTACAACACTATGCTGAATTTTTATAGTGTTATATTTTGAAAAAAATATGTGTTATTAATATGATTAAAAACGAACAAAATTGTTTTTTTTTAATTTCGTGAGGAAGCATAAGGAAGTTTATTAATGTGAAAAATAATGTCAATGTGTAATAATATATGCTGCTAATTCTTGAGTAGTTATTAGCACAAATGAATATATTATATCATAATGATAGGCTGACAGCCTAAACCATGTTGGCAAAGTAGATCTTGATGGAAACTGTCACAATTCCCTCCATCATACTCAAAACAAACAAAATCTGCAACAGAGACAGAGCTAAACAAGTAGATAAGCTGACATTCAGTTTGAATAATTTTGTGGTACGCAGCACTTAGGAATTCTTACAGACACAGCCCCTGACCAGAGGAACTTACACTCTATGTTTTGGTTCCTGAAGATAAAATGGCTTGACCAAGGTCACAAGGAGCTGATACCCAGAATCGAACAGGTTCTCCTTATTCAAACTCTGTGTCATTGTATTGTATTGTATGTCTTTATTTATATAGCGCCAAAAGTGTACTCAGCGCTTCACAAAGAATACAGTACAGGGAATTATAATACAATAAGTGCAGCAAAAATCAGACAATGGGAAAGGAAATCCCTGCCCCGAAGATCTTACAATCTAAGAGGTTTGAGGGGAAACTTACAGAGACAGCAGGTGAGGGAATAAGTGCAGTAGATGGCAGTGCTTGGCCACAATGGGTGGTATAAGTGACTGTGGGACAATAGCCATGAGTGCAGGCTATTGGGATGCTTGGTTTGTGGGGCAAGTTTTAAGGTTAGTCAGTGTTAAATGAAAAGGTTAACACCATTTACAGGGGAAGAGATGGCAGGGAGCCGTGGGTGAGATCAGCTGTGTATGTCTGGCTTCAGGCTTAGGGGAGATCTTCAGCAGCAATGAAGGAGTAGATAGAGGGTGTGAATAGAGGATTTGTGTGGGTGTTTTTTTATTGAGGGTTGTTGGGAGAGAGGTGTATAAATAATGGTGCAGTGGGGAGTGGGGAAGTAGGAGAGAACAGGGACATTCACCAAGGAGTGAGGAAACAGTAAACAGAAAATGCAATAAGGAGGGCATAGTGAGATACAGGAGGAGAGACTTCCCAGTTATTGGAGAATAGGAGAATATCATTGTTTACAGTGTCTTTACTCACTGAGCCGCTCCTTCTGAGTATTCCATATGATACCTATTATTATGTTAGTTCATATGATACTTATTATTAATCCACCATTTAACGTTGCAAATTCTCATTGATATACTGTATCCTGCTGGTCCACTAAAGGGTAAAACAGTTTGGAATAAACTCATTTTTCCCTTTAACATCCATCAAATACACTACATTTGTTTACTACAGTCCCGTTAAAAAGGCAATATTTCCTAGTCTCTTGTTTATTGGTACATATCATGAAAGTTTCTATAATTCACGTTTTCTTTTTGATCGTTAGTGAAAAATTTTGATTAAAAAATGTGATTGCAATTAAATCACTAGATAACGGTGTAGTAAAGATAAATGATGTTGGAAAGTTGACCATTTGCCTGATTTATGTCGTTTATCAAAGTGTAGTCATGTCTAAGGCTCAGTTATCTTATATTTTATAAATTAATCAGGACTATGTTAAGAAAATTGACCTTTTTTTTATGATAGCGTCCAATCAGAATGGCATTAATCACTTCTCCTCATTAAATCCGGAACATTCTAAATGGTGTTTAACATGCTTCGTAAAATAAAATGTGCGTTTGTTCGTTTTCCCTAATCAAAGATGCTACTGAACAACATTCCTGAGAACAGAGATGAGAGTCTAATGAGATTTGTGTGGAGTATAAACAGATATTAAAGCTGTTTTGTGTACTAAACTGCTTCATTTAATGTTATAATTTTTTAAAGGATTGCCTCGATTAGTACCATTTATTAAGTGGTAATATGCATGTAAATGCCTGATATTGCATACTGAGGCAATGTTGGTTTGGTAAACGTCTACCTAGTACTATTAATTGTAATGGTGTGTCTATCAGGGTCCTAAAGGTTCCAAAGGTGACCACGGTGACTCTGGAATGGCTGGAGAGAAAGGAGGAATTGGTCTTCCTGGTTTGCCTGTAAGTATACCAAAGGGATCAAGGTATTAACAGCCCGGTGCAACACCAGCGGGTATGGTACTTCCCACCACCACCTCGTATTGTCTTAAAAAACGTATTGCAGACTTATAACATCATACAGTGAAAAATAGTGATAAAAGGCGCTAACTACTTAAAGTGTGATATTATAACGTGCAAATATACACAAGTGCAAAAAATAAAATGATCAGTGTGCTCAATAAATAGACCAAAAATAATGAAAGCTAAAATTGGTGACCCTGCTCAAACCCTCTGGTGGGACCTGTTTCACGGGTTCCAGAACGTATGATATATCTCAGACAATCCAGGAGGAGCACATAAGGGAAACAAGGAAGAAATAATACAAAATTTAAGTGCAGATGTATCGGTAAAGAGATATATGATGAAATGGCTCTGATGGTATGCCTACTCACAAGATATCAATGATAAAAATGCGTTTTGCAGATAGGGCTGCTACCCAATGGATGTTAGTGATGTGTGGAACTCCCTCTAGGCTCGTCCCGTCAGCATGGTTGTGGCATACAGTATATGAGAGAGAAAGACAGCAAAACATAGCGCGATCTGATGTATACAAAAACTTTATAAAAATAGGTATATAAAATGTGCTAAAAACAATCAAGCATTTGACACAATTAATGTGTATATACTGAGGTCGCCGCAGCTCTCACCGCCTCCCCTTGGTAATCCGGAGCTCCTTCGCCTGCACTTTGAAATCCCAGCTTCACTCCGAGCTTCTTTCTCTCTCATATATACCACAACCATGCTGACGGGACGAGCCTAGAGGGAGTTCCACACATCACTAACATCCATTGAGTAGCAGCCCTATCTGCAAAACACATTTTTATCATTGATATCTTGTGAGTAGGCATACCATCAGAGCCAAGATTGCATCTCATCATATATCTCTTTACCGATACATCTGCACTTAAATTTTGTATTATTTCTAGAAACTAGATTTTTTTTTTGTCATTTAGTATAAAGTAAGGGTGGGCACTTATACTCATATTTCTGTGTTAGTTATATACATGTTTCTGTGTTTTAGTTTTAGACAGGTTAGAGGTTGTAAAAAAAAAATATAAAAATAAGGGTGTTTTGGTTATGGTTTTGCCGAAACTCAGTTTTTTTTTTTACCAGATTAAAAAAAGCACAAAATAAATAGGAAAATACATAAGAAATCATGATAAAATGATTAATATAAGCATAAAATCATAACAAATAATTGGGAAAGTAAACTAATATCACTGACAAACTTAAAATAATTGCAAAAATTATATGATGAGAAACATTTAGCCTCGAAGTTCTGGTTTTGGTTCTAAATCAATTTTGGATTTTGGTTTGTGTTCTAAAAATCATAAAGGTTTTAGTTTTGTATTTGGTTTTGTAAGGTTCCAGTAAATTCTGATTTCTGGATGTGCCCATCTCTAATACAAAGTATGCCAAGTTCAAGGATTGGGGTTTTGTTTTTCCTACAGCTTTGCCTAAACAATAAATAAATAGAAGTGTTTACCCCATTAAAACAATCATAGATTCAGCCACCCAGCCAAGTCACAGTGAGTGAAAGGAAGTGACCAGTTATCTGTAATCGTGTGATCGGAGGAGAGCTGACATCTACAGTATTTGTACTCCCACTTTGCATATATATGATTCTTATATAATATGTTGCGACATCGTTATACCTGTGCTGAAGAACATTTTTGTGCCATATATTTGAATGAAGCAGAACTCATATGAAGCACTGGGAAGCAGCTTCATGAGGGCCTAAATGGTCTGGGCAAAGACCTGTGTCCTCTTCAAACACTCATATTCCTTTCATTATTACTATAGAACACACAGTCCCAGCAAGCACTAATCCCAGAACCCACCACATCATATATATTTGTGTCAAAAGGAGTGCTACTGAGCGTGGCCAACTGTATACAACAAAAGACAAAAATACCCAATGCTACATCCAATGTGACAAAATACATAGTTAAATACTTCAATGTTAGTATTCTCATGAGTAAGGGTCATTTAGTTAAACCCTTTGGCAAAAGCGTTATAAGCCTGCGGTCACATCACGGCATGACCAGTATATTACTATAGCCATCATAAAGCCGCAATGCAGCATATCACACCCCAATCCAACATTTGAAGTCATTGGCATTCAATGTTGGATCAAGTCTACTATTGAAGTCAATGGCATTTAATGCTGTATCTGTGAATCTGCCCCATATTACATTTACAAACACACACAACCCCTGCAAGCTGGGGTTGCAGGGGTTGAGGGTATGATATGAGGGTAAATGTGGATTGCGTAAGAAGAGGGAGGGTGAGTGTGGTGGGTGTGGTGGGTGTGTGGGTGTGTGGGTGTGAAAAGGAGGGTAAGTGTGAATGTGTGTAACCGAAGAGAGGATGAGTGCGGTCTGAAGAGCAGGGGTGCACCAAGATTTAACAAATCCTTCAGGGGTGGCCCTGCTCAAAAAAGGTTGAGAACCACAGCTCTACAGGTAAAAAAAGACCCCTAATAGCAAGTAGTACTGAAAAATTGAGCCGTTGAACTATAATGCTATGTGTATAGTGATTACTGCCTGCCAGACCAGCCGTTCATAGACTTCTGTAAACGAGTATACAGCTGTCACATAGTCCACAGGAAAATCTTAACACAACAAAAACATTATTCCATAAAAGAGCAGGTCAGATTATCACAATCACAGCTTTACAACAGATAAACGATACTACTATTATTCCCAATAAAACAATTTGTAATGAGAAATTGCTGAGAGATCTCATAAAACATCTCATAAACGTATCTCCTGAGAGAAGCTATGTCATAAGACTCTTTCCAGGGCAGGTAAACACTTCACAGTCTGTTTACTTGGTTGGCTCATAAGGGGCCATATGGAGAAAGGAGTGCCAGAAAGTGTACTCTGCAGTAGCCCCGCTTAGTAAATATGGCCCTTTCTGTAACTTTATTTTCTGATTGACCTGCAAGGTGGCATCTTAAAAAAAAGGGGGGGAGGGGGGGACAGATCTGTGCACGATTTTCTGCCAAAACTGGAATTCACTGGTTTGATGTAAAATCGGGAACCAAATGGGAAAAACAGGTCACAAATGACCCTTGTCAATTATTTTACAGGGTGCAAATGGGATGAAAGGAGAAAAAGGTGATCATGGTACAGCTGGACCTCATGGAGCTTCTGTGAGTAGGATTAATGCGTTAGGTTATAATTTAACATGGCGTTAAGTAAAGATGGGCAAATTATCTATCAGCATTTGAATTCGCAGTGAATATTTATGGATTGGTTAAAATATAAGATTTGCCTAAGTTGAGAGCAGAGGGGGGAAGAGAGAGAATGTTTCTTCCCCATTCAGTCACCTGTCTATCATAGTGTCTTCCACCCCAATCACACAGCATTTAAAGTGATGGTACTAAACTAGGGGTTAAGAAGTATCCCTACTGTTTTAGATACAAACCAACATTTACACTATTTAATAACCTAATCACACAGTTCCACTTACTTTCTGAAGAAAAATTGGTTTGTTTTACAATGTTTTCAAATCTGCATATTGTATAAAACGTTCCTGGATTGTAAACGCGACGGTGCAAGACCCTTCTGACCTTTTATACTAGTGGGTATACATGTGGCAATTGGATTGTTATCTCTTCCACTCCCCAAATACATGATAATACCAATAACCTGAGCCCCAGAGAGCTCCATGCAGCGAGGATGCCAGGAGAATGCGAGACTTTTTGGAAGGCTCTCAGCAAGGCGTAGGAGTTGTGGGCCTTTGCGGCAGAGAAAGGGTTAAGGCAGAAAATTAATTAAGTATATAAGTGAATTTCTGCAGCTGTTGTAAAATGATTTACATTGGTGATTACATTAAACTACAGCAGCAATAGCAATCATCGAGGCAGAGTAATTTGTAATGATTTTAGCAGAGGAGGTTTAAGTCTGACTTGGCTTAAATCTGATTTTGGTTTCTTATCTATAACAAGTAAAACAAAGTTATTTTCACAGATCATAGGCCCACCAGGATCGGCCGGTCCTCATGGCCCCCCAGGCCCAATGGTAAGTTTTATTGTTAGCTGTATCGTACCTGGCCTCACTAATTATTAAAGTATCATGGCCAAAAAAATTAGGGGAATTTTAAGGCGGGGATGCGCAAACTTTTTAAGCCACGCCCCGTCTGCTCTCCCGCCCTGCACTCCGGCATCTCTATCTGTGACATCATGACGTCATGGCAATGCGTGTCAGGAGAAGCCGGAGAGCAGGTAAGAGGCAATTACAGAGGCCTCGTGCGCCATAAAATGTCACGTCCCCCCAGTTTGCACACCTCTGTTCTAAGGGATACATGTGACGACATAAGGATTTCATAACAGTTTCATTAGTGTTATAGGGTCCAACCACACATTAAATAAGTTGTGGTCCGTACAAAAGTGGCAAAAACCCTCCATGTGCAGTGTACAGCAAATTTAAATATCCCTTGTGAGCACATTCACATGTCTCAGACAGGCCTGCAACCCTGTTTTTCTCCATCCACGTATGTGTGTCTTTATTTATATAGCACCATTAATGTACATAGTGCGTCACATTAGTAATACACGTGACAATCATTTAAATAACAAATAATACAAATAACAGATCATGGGAAGAAGTGCTTCAGACATAGAACTAACAATTAGGAAGAGGAGTCCCTGCTCCGAAGAGCTTACAATCTAATTGGTAGGTATAATGTACAGAGACAGTAGGAGGGAATTCTGGTAAGTGCGTCTGCAGGGGGCCAAGCTTTATGTATCATGTGTATATTATTAGTCACAGTGCTACTCATATGCTTCTTTAAGCACGTGAGTCTTAAGGTGGGTCTTAAAGGTGGATAGAGACGGTGCTAGTCGGGTATTGAGGGGAAGGACATTCCAGAGGTGTGGGGCAGTCAGTGAGAAAGGTTTAAGGCGGTGAGAGGGCTATAGATACAAAAGGGGTAGAGAAGACATCCTTGAGCAGAACGCAAGAGTCGGGATTGTGCATAGCGAGAAATTAGGGCTGAGATGTAAGGCAGGGCAGAAGAGTATAAAGCTTTAAAAGTGAGGAGGAGAGTTGAGTGTGAAATGCGGGATTTGATAGGAAGCCAGGAGAGGGATTTCAGGAGGGGAGATGCTGAGACAGATCTAGGAAAGAGTAGAGTGATTCTGGCAGCAGCGTTTAGGATAGATTGTAGGGGAGACAGGTGAGAGGCAGGAAGGCCGGATAGCAGGAGGTTACAGTAATTAAGACGGGAGAGAATGAGGGCCCGAGTCAGAGTTTTAGCAGTGGAGCAACAGAGGAACGAACTTTGTTATATTGCGGAGGAAAAAGCGTCAGGTTTTAGATAAGTTTTGAATGTGAGAGGAGAATGTGAGAGAGGAGTCGAGTGTGACCCCTAGGCAGCGTGCTTGTGCTACTTGGGTGAATGATCGTACTTCCAACAGTAATGTGGAAGGAGGTAGTAGGGCCAAGTCTCGTAGCATACAATGTTTCCACTGCAGCCAGGGATTCTGGGAAATGACATGCAAATGAGCACATAGTCACCATTCTAATCCATTTTAACATCGACCCCTATAAGCTTATTCCTCCCGTATTACACAGCTTTCAGTACAGGTTTATATATAGTGGGGAGAAACAATATATACAATAGTGTAACAGAGTATGACAGTATTCTTAATAAATGTATAGCAATTATCTCACTCACATTTAATGTAAGTAATGCAGGTATAGTAGAGGTTATGTAGTCCATCAGAAACGTGGGAAGGAGAAACCCATGGCATGAAACAATAGAACACAACATATGGTGCAGTTTGCTTTATAAATTTAAGATATTAAAAAATAGTATGCAACGGTGTTTCCCCCCTCTCTGGGAGATTGTGTGACACAATGTGGTGTGGTGCATACCTGCTGGCTTACAGTAGATCTGAGCTTCCCGCGTTGTTGTAGGGGAGAACTGTAGGGGATTCTTTTTCATGGTGACAGCGCCTCCATTTCTTGCAGGCCCCAGGGATGTGGGAACAAACCCTGCAGGAGAACATACTTTCCCTTCCTCTGATAGATTGTAATCTCAGGCAGGAAGATATCTTTGAACAGGATCACACTTTATTTGGTTACACTGCAGATGATCATTTCTATACATTTATTAAGAATACTGTCATACTTTGTTGCACTATTGTATATATTCTTTCTCCCCACTATATATAAACCTGGATGAGAGTGCGTTCCTGACCCTCTGCTTGCATCACTTCTATGGATCTGGATTGAATGCATCCTAGGAGCAGCACCCATCAAAGGACTGTATTTATACACTTTTTTTCATATCACCTACACCAGGGGTGCGCAAAGTGAGGGGCGCAAGATTTTTCTGGTGGGACGCAGCATTGCAGGGGCCCCGCGCTCTTCCCCGAGGCATTTAAATTAAATGCCGGGGGATCAGGTGAGGCCTCTGCAACTCTAAACTTACCTTGACTCTGCCGGCGTCAGGACTCGTGTCCATGGCAACGCGGCGTCAAATGACGTCAAAGGCCGCGGGGGTCATGGGACGTGACGTCACTCACGTCAAATGATGTGATGTCACATGACCCCACAGCGTCATTTGACGCCGCATCAAGTTAAGGGGGGGGGGGGCGCGAGCACCAGAGGAGAAAAGGTAGGGGTAACAGCAGCAAAAGTTTGCGCTCTCCTGACCTACACCAGTGTGTTCACTTGGCTTTTCTGTTACGGTATTTGAGCTTGATCCTTGCTCTCATAGCTTTTCAGCACACTCTGGGTTTAAGAAGTGCGTAAACCTACTCACACACAGCTATTTTCACCTTTTGGGGAATATGTATTAAGCATGGCCAATGGCTGTTTTGTTGTTAAACTAGCGCTAGGTGAGTCATTTTTATGCTGTGTCTCTTGGCATTAATGTAGTAAGAGTAGAGATGGTTGAAACCATTGTGCAAGTTCGGAAATTTGGCAAAACTTTGCAAGAATTCAGCAACCACAAATTACTTGGGGCCAAATTCACAAAAGTACACTAATTCAGGGCTCATAACATACTGATGAAAATCAACAACGGATATTATGTTCCCTGAGGTTAACGCAAATTCACAAAGCTAATTATATGCAAAAACAGCCGTAGCTGATCTCGTTGTAACTTCCCCTGCCAGGCTCTTATGGAGTTTACATCGGTGTTGGTGTTAGGGCTGCTCAGGATGCATGACCTTGTTCAGGGTGCAGGCTTCGTGCTGTCTGGGCGTTGGCAATGATGGGCGCCAGGAACTTTATTCATTCAGTCTGCAGTTTATTATCTGGTAGGCACAGTCTCACAGGTGCTATGCAGAGGTCATCTTGTAGTTCCAGGAACATGTCTTTGCCCTATGCGATGTGAGTGACTTTCCTAGCTGTCCCTATATATATCCTCACCAAACACACCTTTAGACAGCACGTGAGGAGACACCTGTGCACAGAGAGGACTACACCAGAGATACCTGGCATATTATTTTGCGAGAACGGTTGGCGACTATTATGGCAAAATACCTGTGTATTGTACAAACGTCATGAATATCACCATAAATAAATAGAGATGTGCTCATTGTTAAATCTGCTGATCGACAAGTAGCCTTTGCACCGAGTGGGACAGACTCGCACCTCTGCAATAAAAGCGATTCAGCGGCACTCACAACAGCTACAACTACCTTACATTTGTCATAGATGCCCATGAATGCAAATACAGATTCTTGCATGGCAGATATTGTCAGCTAGATACATAGGTGCATATGTTTCAAGGAAAAAGTGATGCTATTATGGGGCAAAACAAATATGCACCACATATATCATGGACCATAAAATAAATGAAATCAATAGCATTTCTCTGTGATACGGCACATCTGATGCAGCTTGATTTGCCCCAGAATTGCATCACTACATCTGCCCCAAAGTTGCTCAATCCTGTGTGTGGGCGGAGGTAGCGTGCAACCAATAATGAATGATGTGTTAAGGCTATTTTTCATTATTGTTTTATTCTGCCCCTGTATATAGCATTTTACTGAAGAGAGTGTGTTGGCCTCTGCACCAAACCTCTTCACCACATACAGTACAACAAATACTATAACCAATAATGTAAATATGGAATCCTTTATTTTCAGGGACCACATGGACTTCCCGGCCCAAAGGTAAACATACATAGTATCATTTTCCTTCAAGAAATGCATACCGCAGCTTTGTGCCTTCTGCAAATTGTAATGCTGCATGCAGAAATGTTTTGCGGTGTGTGAATTTACGGTGCAATATTTTGTTTGTGTGTAAACCTTTAAGCTCTTATTCATAAATCATCATCTGAACTGGAAAAATGCAATTAGAAACTCAGCCAAGCACTATTTGAGATTTCCATTTATTGCATTAGAGTAACAACAAATCACAAAATAAAACGTATTATTAACTTTTAAAAAATCACGTATTACTTTTCAGTACGCCTGTTCCACTGAAGTTGATTTTACAATGGTAAAATAGTAAATGCAGTTCAAAAGATGACCCTTCACCCAATAGCAATTTACAATATATTTGTAGAAAATACTTGAGTTATATAAATAATGTACCAGCGGCAAGAAATGTGTAGGGATTTTTGCCCAAATTAACTTCATTTGTGAATATAACCAGCAATAAAAGGAATAGGTTTTTATTTGGGATAGCAAGGAGTAATCAATGTCTTAACAATCAACTTGCTAGAATGTTCTTGAACTATGCCAGTTTCATCACCGATCCTGACACTGATTTCCATTTGCCATCAAATACTGGTAACATATATATATATATATATATATATATATATATATATATATATTGACATTTTGGAAATAAAACGGTTAAAGTTTCCAAACTGAAACAAGTAATTGGACGCTGTCCTCACTGGGTCCACTGAAAAGTAATGAGCTTAAAGGTTTACCTCACAATGTGCTACACATTCCAGTCGAACATCTGAGCAAAGCAAACAAAACAATGGCACTTTAATATTGGTATTTTTGGGCTGAAACTTATACAATTTCAAAGGTTTACTTTTGAAATAGAGCCTGTTCTAAGGTTACAAATGCATATCGTAATATAATCATATAATTCCATTCAAATACAAAGTAAGTAAAAAAGCGACGTCCAATTAGTACAAACACTGAAATGTAGAATTTGGCGGCAGATAACAACCACTCTGCCAATTTTCGGTAAATCCTAAGACCCTATTTAATAATTGGCTTTCCATTATATATATATATAGGGTAAGCACATGTCTATCCGAAGCATGTTTCAATTCCCTTCATTTATTAGCCTCTACTAGCGCTGCAAGAAGGCTATACCACTAGTCCACCAGCCTTTCCATGAAGTAATATTTCCTCACACCTCCCCTAGCCTGGCACCTTCCAGCTTCAGAGCACGACCTCTTGATGTAGCACCTCTGACCAGACCTGTATCTCACTACTGGCCATATTACGTATAGTTCCATCAACAGGTTATACCAGCAACAATCTTAAACACAGCTCTGATGTATAGTTTGCTCTCAAACTGCACAAAATGCAATGTCACTGTAATAGAAGTAAAAATGTATTATGCAGTTTTGTACCAAGTAGTATACTAGGCTATGGACAATAAGGTTACCATGGTCAGTATGATGTGTGTGTCTCTGGAAATAATTTGAGGACTAATATACTTTTTTTTTTAATTACCTGCTTCATTGTAGTCAACTAAGCAAAACGGAGATATGATATGTACAATTATGTAGACTTTCAGAGCTGGAATCCTTGGCCACTTCACCATTAGGTCCCAGCCAGTGCTTTGTTTTGTGTGCTTGTTGATGTTTCAAACTGGAATTTGCATCAATGTCTGTGATTGACCCTCTTCTGTCCCAGCTTACACAGCCAACAAACAAAATTAGCATCTACTTTTACATTTAGGGTGAACCAGGGTTAAATGGTCTTAAAGGATTGAGGGGTGAGCCAGGTCAAAAGGGTGACAGAGGACCACTGGGTCTTCCAGTAAGTAATCTATTCAATTTCACCTAAATCCATATGCTTCTCTTTTCTTTTAATTTCCAATCACATATTACATTCACTGTCATTTCATTTGTATACACATTTTGATAGCAAAGTGCTGGAGCAGAAAAACAAATCGTTCCTGTTGTGTTTTACCCATAAGTCAATGCTTGCTTAACTCCTTCCCTTGACCTTCAGTGCCATTGTTGTCATTGATGTACTTGTTCACTCTGTTAGTGATGTCCAAGTCGCAAATATGTCAGCCATGTCATAGTGTGAATTCTACATGTTTGCCTTGCACATGTGGTGTAATTTTATTAAATTACTCACCATCATAATAATAGTGTGGATTTTTCTGCTTGCCTGTTGAACCTAATTTACTTACAATAACCGGAATTACATGTTAAGTGTATGGTGTCTTCAAAAGAATCACAATACTTGTAACTGGAGTCAGTATACTTGATGACATTTTCACTTTCTGTTTAAATGTATTACTGGTGTACACAACGTTTAGAGGAAAATAATTGCAAAAGATCCATAATGTAAACGGCTTACAGTTTAATTTCCATTAGAAGTGTAGAGGTATTGTTTTGCTTAAGTTTTATGTTTGCTCAGCTTTTCACATCCTTTAATGAAATAATAAATAACCACTATAATTCTACAATACAATCCCTGCAATCTTAATGGCTTCTCTCAGCCTTACAACCAGTAAGCTTCTTTTGTGTCTTTTATTTGTAGTTGGTCAAAAAGGCAAAAATAATTGCAGGACACTGTTGCATAGAAGAACTGGCAGGGGCCGACTGACAAATTTTAGTCCAGGAGACAAGCCAGACCACCTTGCTTAAGAATCATGTGGCCCACACACAATACACAGACGCACGCACACCAGATACATGCACCATAGACGCACCATACACACATGCATGCACACACCATACAATAAACACGCTCCATACGCATACAAGCGCACAATTGACATGCACACCAGATATGCACATCATTTACATTATATGTGCCCATATCAGATACACATACCACACACGCATGCAGACCAGATACACACACCAGATGCAAACAGCATGCAACAACAAACACACCATGTCCATTTTCAGAATAACATACGTGTACCCTGCACCACACATACGATGCATGTATTATATATAGAGCGACCATATATCCCGTCTCAGCCATACCGATCGACTGAGCAGTTGCTTTTTCCGAGTTCTGCCCATGCGATCCGCCTGCAGCAGTCTATAAGAGCTGTGCTGAAAGAGCTGCATCTCCCTGCACAGCTCTTACAGGCGATCACATTGTTTTTATTTACGTTTTATTATCAAAGGATTGAAGCAATGGCTCTCTGCACCTGACCCGCTTTAATTCCAGGTCCGGGAACCCCTGCTTCCTGAGTTACAGACCCTGGTATGGGGTGCCGTTATCTTCTGCAAGTTTAAATGTCCCGTGTCACATGACATGACCCATAATGGAGCCTGTAGCTAGGGAAGCAGGGGGTCCCTGGACCTGAAATTAAAGGGATTCAGGTCCAGAGACCTCCTTCTTCAATCCTATGTTAATAGAATTAAAATAAAAACAGATCTTCATTACCTTAGCGGCTAACCACTAAGGGAATTAAGGGGTTAACTTAAGGGGTTAACCGCAGCTATTAACTACCCGTTTTGTTGGTGGTAGAGATGGTGGGTGATGGTTATAGTTGCCCTAAGGGAGGGTGATAACGCCTCCCGGAGAGATTAAGCCCTCCCCTACCATAGCGGTTTCAACGGCAAAGGTAATTAAGGGGTTAGCCCCCACGCGAGACCTAACCACCCTCCCCGGGTAACTTCCCCCTTCATCCACCCCCTCTACCACCAACACCCCACAGTAATGTGTTAATAGCGCTTTTGCCAATTCAAATAATCATTACAGTGCAATACACTCAAATACATTACTATAAAAAATACACTACTATAAAACAAAACACTTGCCATTTAATCCATTAATAGTCACTGTGGTAATATATGCCCTCAACGGGTCACAGATAGCCACATTGGCAAGCAATGGCACCCAACCCCCCTCCCCCCCCCCCCCCAACACACACATTAATGGGCAAAAGGTCTACTTTCCATATCTGCATAATAGCACATTTGCCCATTGAAAATAAAACATTAGCCAGCATATAGTTAATAAAAGTTGTACTTACCTCTACCAGGATGAAGGCCATCCTCATCTTCAACCTCTGTGTCCTTCTGGTCCACCGTGTCTTCAGTGGGCAGCAACAGTAGAATAAAAAAACGAACTACTGGCCAGTAACACCTTAATTGCCTTAGTGTTTATTAACCGCTATGGTAACTAAGGGGTTTACACGCCCACACGCACCCGGGTGGCCTAACAACCCTCCCTGTGGCTACTTCCCCCACCCCCCACCCCCTCTACCTCAATCACCACATTCAAATGGGCAAAAGTACTAGTAGCCAAATATGGCTAACAGCGCTTTTGCCCATTTGTTTAAAACATTTTTTTTAAAATACAAAATAAAATAAAATTGACATAACAGTACCATATATTGCACCGTAGGCAATAAACCCATTGATTGTCACTGTGGTAACCTATGACTACAATGGGGCACAGATTACCACAATGGCAATGAATGGGCAACCTGAAAAAAAACATTAAAAAATAAAATACATTACAATTAAATCAAAACAAACATTTTCCAACAAATGCATTGATTGTCAATGTGGTTATCTATAGCCTCAAAGGTAAATAGATAAACACATTGGCAATCAATGGGCATATAAAAAAAAATACACAATTAAATAAAATACTATCAATGTGTATCTTTCCCTTGCCGGGATGAAGAGTCATCCTGCCCATCCAACTGTGGCATCAGTGGGATAGAGTCAATGAGGCTGCTGCTAAGGGAGAGTTGGGGCTCGGCCGCGAGAGGACCGACAGACTGTTCGCAAACCCCACCCACCCCCCTCCCCCCCACCCCCCCACCCCAAGAGTCACCAGGACGCCCTGCTTGTTTCAGCTACTAGAATATACCTCTCATCTGTGTGAGACTTTGTTTCTGATTTCTATAGTGCATGTTTACTGCATAACATTGTTCACTGATTTCAGTGTCAGAGACCATCTAGCTCAGAAAACCAAAATGTAGGCTATAGTCTCAAGAAGAGGGGAACATACTATAACTTTAGAAAGTGAAAAGTCCAGTAAGCATAAAGATAACCCAGTTGTACGCTTCTGTATGTCTAATGAACATATAGACAATTTCCATATTTTGCACATATTTTGCACATAGCAGTTTAGAGTGACTTATACATTGATTTGTGTCTCAGTAGGAAAGACACCGACAACACTTCAAAAAGTCTATAAATGTATATACAACTTATTTATGTTGTTTTATATCCTGGCGAACATCCCTAGCATAGTCATAGTCATGAATATTGAAATGACTGAATATTATCATGCACTTTTTATGACCTCCACCAGAGGGCACTACATCCATTCATAGTTTTACATTAAAAGCTGCCTTTCAGTCATCTGTGCGCATCACAATCAACTTACAAAGGGGATGCATTTGATTTGTGTGATTTTATGTTTGCTCCATAGCTGACACATACCAACACTGGAAAAAATAGTTTCAGGTCACAGTATGCCTGTCAGTGGACATTAAACATTTAGCAATAATTCATTTTCCTAAGCTCATACTTTTTCATTGTTGCTGGAATGTTCCTAATAATACTTAGATGTATATTTATGTTATCATTTGTTACAACAGTATGACTGTGTCACAGCTTAGTGGTTCCATACTAACTCCTTATATGTAATAATTCAAATGTATTAGTCATAACATTCTGTGTTACAAAACAGCATATAGTGCTCCACACCCTTGCAGCACAGAATGAGTTAAGAGTAGACAGGACTGAAATCCTCATGATTTTCTCTTTATTTGATTGCATTTGTAATATGGTCACTAGCAGGCGGCAGAATTAGCTCTTTTCTGCTGGTGTAGTCTGACTATATATATATACATTTTAAGTTATGGTCGTTGAAAAGGCTGACAGAAAACCTCCACCATTAGCATATTTGCTTATAAGTGTTCCATGTAAAATGGATTTCAAGCAAAAAGGTGACACATTGTGTACCCATTTGCATGTCATTTCCCAGAATCCCTTGCTGCAGTGGGAGCACTGTATGCTAGGTGATAATGGCGAAAGGCAGGGTTGCAGACCTGTCTAAGACATGTGAATGTGCTCACAAGTGATATCCTTTATTGGATATATATATATATATATATATATATATATATATATATATATATATATATATATATATATATATATTTATTTATTCATATAGAGCCATCCATATACATAGTACTTTACAGCAGGAATACACGTGACATAATAGGAATAAGTGCTTCATACATAAAGTTAGATATTACGAAAAGGAGCCCATGCCCCGAAGAGCTTACAATATAACTCTCTAGCAGTGTATGGACCTCATTAAGCCATTACACAGTTCTTGTAACCACCTGTATTGTGTTGTTTTGTTGTTCTTACCGAGTTCTATGTATTCGTTCTATGTATTCATCAGCATCCCACACTAATCTCGCATTCTTGTCATCCATGTTATACCCATCGTCTGTACTTCCACCTAATCATACAGGGAGCGTCTGGCTTAGACGGAAAGCCAGGACCCAGGGTGAGTCCCATGTGTTTGCGTCTCCTGCTTTTCACTTCACAGCAGCAAACAGAGGAGGGGGAGACAGCAGAGAAAGCCACCAAGGGGATAGGCTCATAAATTAACTCGGCAAGCTTTAGGATACTACAGTAAACACCAACCATTGTGAATATTGTATCAGTCTCCGGCTTCCTGAACTACCAGCTTAGTCTTTTTTCTTTGTTGAGGGCACTTATAGAGCATCAACGTAAGCTCTATTTATTGGGCGGTGCTAAGCCATAAGGCATCATAGGCTGACCCATCCCTAGAGTATGTGCCACCCATAGGCAAGCATGATCAAGAAGCCCCCCACCCCCGAAAGGAGAAACATTTTTTTTAATTCCCCCCTCCTCCCCCCTGGGGTCTTCGGAGCTGAACGGCAATCATTTCAGCTCCAGGGACCCCATGCTTCCAGAGATACTTGCCTCCTTATGGGGTGCTGGTATCTCAGCTCAGGTTTAGCTGTTCCATCACATGGGCTGTAAGGAAGTCGTGACGTCATATGCGGCTTTCTATTGGCCCAAGTTACCGGGGGCTTTAAACCTGAGCTGAGATACCGGCGCCCCAATAAGGAGGTAAATATCTCAGGAAGCAAGAGTTCCCCGGAGTTGAAATTAACGGGGATCCGCTCCGGAGACCCCCTGCTTCAAACCTAAAAAGGATAGCAGCAGTGTTACTAAAAGCTAAATTCTATATACGCTGAAGAAGCCATTCAGGCCGTTTTCGGCTGAAAATCCCCAATGATTTAAATGAGAAAGAAAAGCAGTTCAGGAGCAGATAGGATTTACCCCTAAATTGTGATTTGGTTTCAGCTGTGCAAATCTGTGCACTATGTACATGTTGTATGTAAATTAAGAGATCTCTCAAGACAAGGTATCCACATGCTATTCAATAGGCCCCTTGCTGTCTTTTAGTGACAGAAGAGGACACAGGAGAAGAAGAGGGAGGGGGACACTGTGGAACCACAGGGGTTATAGATTAGGTGTTGCTGAGTTAGATAATTAAGCAGTTTATTCTTGCCATGATGTGGCAGACAGCGGTGCCATTTATCAACCATCAAGGGAGAGGAGATAGTCTTAAAAAATCTTCACTGGGCCATGGCCAGGGGACATAGTATTACTGGGTTAAACGTTGGCATCTATGCTATGTCCCGTCTTCACGTATGGCTACCATAAAGCAGGAAAAATTTGCTTCCTCCAGCGACCTTTTCAAAGACACAGTAAAAAGTGCAAATAGCTTGGCCTTATCTGCATCACACATTGGTTAACTGCAAAATAATGTTTAAAAAAAAAAGGAGAAAAATGCTTAACCATTTCATCTTATCCGCCGTTTTCTATGTTGTGGCAGTTAACATGTACAGTACTGTATAATTTAATATGTCACATGCATGTCACCTAAGAATATTCCTCCTTTCAAAATCCATCTCTGCAACTTCTCTTTCTGCTGCCCTCCAGCTATAAAGGAAAAATACCAACTATCCGTCTGCTTCATTCTGTTTCAACTCCTCTCACCACGCGAACAAGGAGGGCGAGGAACTGATTCGTCAATAACACTGCACATTGATACTATTGCTGGTAAAATGCCTATTTGGTTTTTTTTTTCCCCCAGGGGACGGATGGTCCACTTGGTCCTCATGGTCCAGCAGGTCCCAAAGGAGACCGAGTAAGTATATAAAATAAACCAAAGGCATAACACAAGAGGATTTTTTTAAGGTAAATGTCTTCATTGTATATTGTTCAGTATGCTGCACATTTGCTGTTCACACTCTGGGGGTTAGTCATTAAAGTGCGGTAGGGCAGATTCGGCATTATTGCACAAAAACTCACATTGACTTGAGCATGGGTTTACTTACGGTAATGTCCAATCGGCACAATCGCACTTTGGAGCGTCTGCATTAAACTCTGATATTGCCAATGTGAAGCAATTCAAATATTCTGTTTTTCGCCGTATTAACGAGAATTATTTATGCAAAAACCATGGAAGGTCTGACGTCTCGATTGTGTGCTCAGTTTGCTACAATAGTGGCTGGACACTTACACTCACAATTCTCACCTGCCTCAGGTAAGTAGGTACGTGATTAGAGCTTTTGCAGGAAAGGAAAAGAGCAAATGTTTTGCTCTTGACTATATTTGAAATAATTACATTTGCATATTCCTGAGGTATCTCAGGTGTGTTCACACATATTTCCCCACATGGATGATAGATTTTTTTGGAAGTGTATGTCAATGGTCACTCTCATAAATTGACCACTCTCCTTCCTTCCCCCCTCCTTAACTTCCTCTTTAGCAAAACCCCTATTTTGTCTACCTCACGAAAGGCCGTGACTTTCTGTGCTATCTGCAAACTTGCCTCAGAATGCAGGCTTGCTGACAGGATCAATGGAGCTCAGAATTCCACCCACTACTTGCACCCCGGGTCGATTGTTGAGCGGTGGGAAGGTTACTTGGCCCTTTGTGGAGCACGACAGGGGTTGGAAGTCACATGAGGGCATTTGTGAAACGGGGGCTTGCTGCTTATTGCTGCCGTGGGGGAACCCTGGAAGTTCACTTAGTCTTTTCTGTCGGGACAGTTTGGCTACTATCTCCAATCTTTGTTATGTCAGCAGCATGGGTTAATGAATATGTCATTTTTCTCGTTTGCCTCGTTTGCATAACAAAATTTGCCAATCCCAGAGAAATGCATAACCGGAACCAAATCGCGTCACAAACGTGTTTTCGCCCACGCGATAAGAGCGTAATGTTTATGGCAAAATGCACATGAATAGGTCTGTCCTGTGTTCAGTCGTGTGTACGTCATAAGACCACGACAAAGGAAGTAGAACCTGCTTTACATGTTTTTAGCTTTCTACCCCTGATTTTACTCTACATTTTAAATAAAATATAAATACATGGATTTCCTAAAATTAAACATCAATAAAAAAGAGAATATGACAATAAGCGCGATTGAGTAGGGGATATTTATTTGCTGTGATATTTATTTGCTGCAGTGTTTAGTGTTTCCATCAAAATAATAAGAATCCTTGTTCATCAATGTTGATATAATGGTAACAATTTCAGGGGGACCGAGTTTAAACACATGCTGTCCTGTAGGGAAAAAGCGAGAAAAAGGGGAAAAAGAGAGAAAAGATGTAATCATAACATCAACATAATGCCTCCCCTAACAGGTCCTAATACTTCATGCTGTATAACTACTCGCTTGCATTTAGCTGCTTCTAAACAGCTACAATTGATGCTGTAGTACTTCACAGAGCACCCTACAGCTAGGCTGCTGATTACCTTTACTAGTGCAGGCACTTTATATATGAAGAGGCGGTGTTATGGAGAACTTTGTAAGATGGCAATACAATACTGGGTGATATTGATGCTCAGCAAAGGGGCTTGCATTGGGAGAGGCATAGGAGAAGTGCCTGAGATAAATGATTATGGCAGCAATATTTTGAGTGTAAGCAAATGCAAATACCTCATTGTGTAACAATGATTATTAATGCTGTGTGTTATGCAGGGAGAAAAGGGAGCTGTTGGTGACCCGGGACCCAGAGGACCTTATGGATTGCCTGTAAGTCATATAAATTGATTGGTTGTAGATTTGATGCTGTGTGGGTTGATCAACCTGTATTATGTTTGCAAAATTAACAGTACAATGTAATTAAAATGTTGAGCTTTACACACACAATGAGGTCTGTGTATTAAGGAGATATGAAGGTGTAGACATGCAATATATTCCAAACGTTAATCAATACCTATGGACTTCTCTACTATGTGTGAACATCTAGTAAGCTTCTTTCCCCAAACGATGGCACATTTGAAGCCGGTAGGGCAGTCGTGTAAGATGTAGAACATCTCTGCGTTAGCCGTTGGTTGACATTCATAAAAGGAATGAGGTGACTAAACCATAAATAAGAAACCAGAACATTATCATTTGAACCTCACATTACTCGCTTCTTCTCTACGTCAATATATCCATAGTCCACCAAATGATGCAAGGGCGGGACTAAAACTGACCCAAAGCACTGTGAGGACGTTTGCACAGATATAACGCTACTGAAGGAGTATTTACAGCATGATAAATGTTTCTGTGATCTTTTTACAGGGTAAAGATGGGGAGCCTGGCATGGATGTGAGTCATTTGATATTAACGTGTGGAAATTGAATATATATATATATTATATGTATCAATGCATGCTTCATATACATACCTTGTTGCAACATAATTTTTCATATAGTTTTATTTTCTCATACTTTTAATTTGCCTGTTTTCCATATATTTTTCAAAAATATTCTTTAAATAAAATATAAATCAAATATATATATATTTTTCAAAACAGCAGGAGTTTATCAAAGGAAAAGTGGCATCGTAGGACACGTAGATGACAAGAGAGAGGTTTTATAGAGAACGAAAAGTAGGCACAATTTCTTTTTAGCAGAAAGCAAGTATCAAAAGCTGAAAGTGCCCAATACACAAAGACACAATGCAAAGGAAGACTTCATTCACAGACAGAAGATGGCATGGAGTGGCTTAGAGGATGAGTGTATATATTATTAGCTCTAAGTCTTCTTACTGAAATCAGGTTTAATTAAGATTACTACCCCCACCCCCCCCCCCCCCCCCCTTTAATGCATGCATTCTGGTCAGTTAGACAAGGTGTTCTTGTATATTTTTTCAGGGTTTTCCAGGTCCTCGAGGAGAAAAAGGTGACCCTGGAGAAAGGGGAGAAAAGGTGACTGAAGTGTTCAATGAATGCTAATATTACAGGCTACTAGCTGAGATGGCTTTAATGTGTCATAGGTGCCATAATTCCAGTCTTCAGCCTGTGTGCCAAATGACAGCATGGATTTTGAGAATGGCACTAGGAATTTTTTTGTAATACTCAGCCAATATGGTTTCTTCTTAAATTGCTTACACATACATATGTGTTTAACAACTTTGCTGCTGGAAGAAGGGCCTAGAACTCAGTTATTATGACAAAATTTCATATAGCGACAATGAACACATTGTTTTTATTTAAGTCATAATCCCCGAAGAACAGGGCATTACTGGCCAATAATGCCGTTCTGAGGGGATTGTCACTATTATAGGCTAAAAGAGGCTTTTTTTTTTTTTTACATTTTTCATTTAAAAAAATACAGTTTTGTACAGTTATTTTGATTTTTATCAACATAATTTTCTACATTTTCTTTTGTGCTTTAACTGTACTTGTTTATTATAAGAAAATTGTAAATACACTAAAGCTCCTTTCTATATACACAAACACACACACACACACACACTGCAGCCCTCTCTGTACACACAAACACACAATGCAGCCCCCTCAATGCACACACACTCTGCAGCCCCCTTCTATACATACATACTCTGCTGCTCCCTCTATACACACAGACTCACAATGCAGCCGCCCTTTGTACACACAAACACACAATGCAGCCTCCCTCAGTTCACAAACCCACGATGCAGCCCCCCCCCCCCCTCCATCTGTACACACAAACACACACATAGCAGAAACACACACACACATGCACTCACAAAACACACACAGCGGACAGACACCCACCCACAAAACACACGTTAATCCTAAGATTATAAAATTATGAATTCCATTAAGTATTAATAATAACAAATTACTTGTACATACTTACATGTGGAACAATTACTGTGTACGACCAGCTCAGGGACCTATGCTAGCTGCTGCCTAAGACAGGGGCGCGCAAACTTTTGTGTATGCGTCCTCCTGTCTGCTCTCCCCAACCCCCTTACCTTTTCTCCGGCGTCATCTGATGTCACGACGTCATGTGATGTTGTGCTGCCATTACAATGTGTTGTAATTTGACCGCACTGCATCATTTGACTCCGCGTTGCCATGGCGACGTGTCACCAGGAGCCACTGGAGATCAGATAGGGTATATACAGAGGCCTTGCGCGCTCCCCTGGCATTTCATTTAAATATTGTAGGGAAGAGCGCAGGGCCTCTGTAAGCATCACCCCCCTCCCCCAGAAAATGTAGGGCTCCCCAGTTTGCGCACCCTGGTCTAAGAGACGCATGGAATACGCCTGTTGAAGAGAAAGGGCAGTCTATGCATTATATAGGCTGTTCCTTAATTACTTTCCCGTTATTGAAAGCAAAGTTGTTTAACAAACTAACTCTTTAGCAAAGAGTTAAAAGCACTTTTGACTCTATGACAAGGAAGTTGAGAAGGGCTGTTTTTATACGACAGCGTGAGTCATTTCTCAAAATACAGGTGACTTCCTATATTTGCCATTTCTGTGAGAGAAAAAAAAAGGGCTCTACAGTCAATAACATTGAGTGAATTAATATAAAGAAAGACTTCTCCAATCTATTTCCACCTTGCAGTAAGGTGTAATATGTCAGGTCTGCCATATTTTTTAATTAGTTGGATTATATCTTTACAATAATTCAATGCAATAGGCCCCGTCTGGGTACTAATATCTGACCAAATGCTCATACTTCATATATTCAGAAATATTTATGCAGTGATTTTTTACTGCATCTTAAACACTTTAATTAGTTATATTTTTCAGTGCCAAAACTCCAGTGAAAAGGGAAAAAGTGCGCAACTAGTGTTATAATAAGTGACGTGATGAGTCATAGAATAAATAACGTGACCTTGAACAGAGCGTCTGCAGCTGCGATGGAGGGGGGGCTCAGGGACCCCCTGTACTAGCAGAAAAAGACAGAAAAGACACAGCGCACAACGCTCATAGTGTAATAAAAATTATATTGACATGGCTAATAAAAAGGTGAGTATTAAGCGTACTTCAACAAAGTGTAAAACAAACAGTTTCGGGATAATGTTACCCAAACGCCACAGGAAACCGGAGCAGATGTCCTCGCATGGATATGGACACTGGTGCCTCTGGTACACAGTCCTGTTGGGGTAGATAGAAAGCCTTTGAAAGTTCTACTCCCACGACACGAGTTAAACGTGTGCTGCTGTCCCATGCAATGCTAATAGCAAAGCGGAGCTCCACGCCAGCTGGATTCTCTCTCTCCCCTCCGTGCACAACACTTCCGGGTTGGTGACGTCACCGCGGGGAAAATCGCCGATTTTGGCGCCGTTTTCGCTGGGGCTGCTCGCGTGATGGGGTAGTTGTTAAAGATCAAACTCTTGACAGCTTTTCCAATGCATTTCGAAACCCGTAGGTTTCTTCATCAGGGAATAAAGTTGAGTGGTATTGGAGGAATTATAAATACCCCGCGATCGTACCTCATTGGCTAATCCTGCTACTCTCACAACCAATTTCTATTTTCCCCGCGGTGACGTCACCAACCCGGAAGTGTTGTGCACGGAGGGGAGAGAGAGAATCCAGCTGGCGTGGAGCTCCGCTTTGCTATTAGCATTGCATGGGACAGCAGCACACGTTTAACTCGTGTCGTGGGAGTAGAACTTTCAAAGGCTTCCTATCTACCCCAACAGGACTGTGTACCAGAGGCACCAGTGTCCATATCCATGCGAGGACATCTGCTCCGGTTTCCTGTGGCGTTTGGGTAACATTATCCCGAAACTGTTTGTTTTACACTTTGTTGAAGTACGCTTAATACTCACCTTTTTATTAGCCATGTCAATATAATTTTTATTACACTATGAGCGTTGTGCGCTGTGTCTTTTCTGTCTTTTCCAAAACTCCAGTGTTGTAATTTTAACTATAATTTTCGTAGGCGCTATTGTCTTAGTATCCTTCGATAGAATGTACTGAATAAAATGTGGCATATTTTTCCCCCCATTTATTCTATAGAAATGACAGTTCCAATTTTCCTTTGACGTATTGTTAAAGCTCAATTTATTGGGAAAAAAAACAAACTACAGAACTTGCCCAATCAGACACTCAAAAATGAAAGCGGTTAGGTGCTCTAATACAGGGGTGCTGAACTCCATTCCTCAAAACACCCCGTCCTCCCCCAACAGGTCAGGTTTTAAGGATATCCCTGCTTCAGCACAGGTGGCTCAATCAGTGGCTCAGTTAAAGAGGGGCCGTGAGGACGGGAGTTCAGCACCCTTGCTCTAATAACGGGCAGTTCACAGTAAAAGTAAGTTACAGCAATCAGAAAAGCACCTCACACAGTGACCAAGGTATTCATGAGAGACATATAACAAATCAAGAAGCGTAATGAATGTACACAATAAATCCTAAGGCAATCCTGTGGGATAACATGTTGGCTGTGTGACTAGGCCTTGGCCATGTTTAGCGCTTGCTGGCGGAAGCGTGCTGACGCGCGCTCCCGCTCAGCGCTGGGCCCCTACAGCCGCAATTAGAGCGGCTTTAGTAGGGGCTCACCTGCGCTTCCGCGCGCTTGCGGAAGCGCAGGTCTTAGGGGAATTTAAAATTCCCCCGCTTGCCGGCGCGACAGGCCGGTCACGTGAGTGGTTCGCCCAGTGAGGGCGAACCAGCTCCGTGACGTCACTGAACCGCCCCCGGCCAGTGACGCGCCCGCCCCCGGCCCGCCCCGGCCCGCTCCCTGACGGCTCGCTGACAGCGCGTGCGGTAAGCAACCGCAAGGCCAGGGAAAGCACCCGCTTTCCCTGCGCCTCAGCGCGCCTCAGCACGCCAGCAGGGAGCATGGCCGAGGCCTTACTGGACATGTCTGCCGTCCCTTTACTACCAGAGGTGTCTGCAGTGAAGGGGTGGCCCTGCTATGTCTCTCATGAATAACTCCTCTGAATGCTATAGTACAGGGAAGCCGTGAGCGAGTTTAATCAGCTGGTGATGTGAGACATTGACTGCTAACCAGAAACATAATATTGCTTTGTCGAATTTATTGTTTCCGTTAATTTTGCGTTCTGCCATTTCATTCCATAATTGCTTTTGTTTTGCATTTTTCTGCCATAAATTTTATTCCAGAGAATGTTAAATGTCTTGTTTTTTTTACATCTTTCTTTCCAGAGGTGCATTCCCTTCTCCTCCTTCAACCTGTGTTCTTTCCTGCAACTTCTCCTCCAATATTTATTTCCCCCTAAAATAAATTCTCCCTACAATGGTCCAAGAGGTTTGTTTAAGAGATAACTGCCTAGTTTCAGCTCTAAACAGCTCTGAGATTGAGCAAATCCTATTTTACAGCACTCACGTCAATTGGGCTTCAACTGAGCAGCAATCTCTAAATAATCCCCTACAATCTACCCTTGACTGCTATCCATTGTTATACTAATACTGTGCCTCTCCCCTCCCTTTTTTTTATTCCTTTACCTATATGGCTTTTCCTGCTTTGATGAAGAGAGCATTTTAACAGCATATTGATGATGGGTAGGAAGGACATTTACCTCTGTCTTCTGCATCTCATAACAATGAGTCTGGCTAAAATGCCACTTAAGGTCCTTTCCCAACATGATTTAAAAAGTACAAAAAAATAAATAAGGGACAAATCTTGTCAAGCACAATGGTGTGTGTTATACTCACAAAGCCAGTAATACACACAGCCTCTGTGCTTCTGAGCTGGAAACATTGCTGAGATAAGACAGAATAAACAGTATCATGTTTTTATTGCAACATGTCTGCCCACAAGGAAGGTTTCAATCTGCATTGCTGTTAAGTTTCTTTACACTTTAAAGCACGGGTGCGTAACTCCAGTCCTCAAGCCCCCCCTCCCCCCCCAACAGGTTAGGTTTTTAAGATATCCCTGCTACAGCTGTGGTGGTACAATCAGTCCCTGCTTCAGCACAATTGTGCTAAAGCTGGGATATCCTGAAAAACTGGCCTGTTGGTGGGGCTTGGGGACCGGAGTTGTGCACCCCTACTTTAGGGCATACTATCTGCTATGCTATGCAGATTCATCCAATATGTCTCAGAACAAAGTTATCAGCAGTACATTGCCTACATACGGTGCACAAACTCCCCTCTCTGGCACCAGCAGACCACAGTGGTAAATGTCACCTCAATCCCTCCATTGGCTGAACTTTTTGGTCCAATACATTTTGTTTTGTCCAAACCATTGTATCCACAGGGGGAAAAGGGAAGGAAAGGAAAAAAAGGGCCTAAAGGGGAGAAAGGAGAACAGGGTGCCCCTGGATTAGATGCACCTTGCCCATTGGTATGTCTCACTCCAAAAAAATTGGTCATCCTGCTATGAATTCTAACGTGACGGAAAGGAGCAAACATGCAACACTCAGCAGCCTCGTATTCTGTCCTGCGATATAGAAATTATATAGATGTACATGACAATTCTTTCTTGTTCTTTTGTGCTTTCAATTTTCAGCGCCAACAAAGTTAAACCAATATTCATTCCACGTCCATGTGTAATTTGCAGTTAACCCCCTTTAGATCATTATCTCCTCCCTAATGGAACTTAGATTCAAATCCTGCAGTTGTTCCACAACAAGACAATTGCTGTGTATAAACACCTACAACATTGCAACTGTACCCCGGGCAAGGCCGGTCCCCTCTCTTGGATCTTATGTGGCCCATGATTGATGCCCCATGTTTGCTCTTTTCCCTTAGTTTTTCTCCTTTTTTTTTGTTGGTTTTCCTACAGGTAAGTTAGCACCCGAGGTTATATCATTGTCAGTAACATTACGAGTTAATCTTTACAAACAGGGTTTCCGTGGATTAAAGGGGGAAAAAGGGGAACCAGGTCAACCTGGCCTGGATGGGCTGGATGCCCCTTGCCAATTGGTACAGTATTTCTCTTTCCTCTCCACCCTGCATGTGAATCCTTGTCTTAACAATCAATGCAAAGACCCACTTTGGGAACTCTTTGCCTTGTACAGAGTCTGCATGCTCCTGCATGAGTTAAGTTTCTTCTATACCGATTAATGCGAGATTTCCTTTCCCTTTCCTCACCCATCCCTGTCCTCATTCTGTCTGTCCTCCCTCTATATTTTCCCTCAGAATGTTTTTCACACGAGCATACATGGAATGGTTTGCTCACATAGACACACGTAACCCTGCGGTAAACACAGATAACTGCTGCAGAGCTCTTACATTGGGCGGCTTGTGATAGCCTGCAGTTCAGTTAGAACTTGATAGAAAAGACGAGCAGGTTATCTACGTAGAGACATAATAGCTTGCAGCCCGGTCCTTTGTTTTATACACCCCTTAGAATTGTTTCATTTATTAGTTTCCCTCTGGAACTTACTCCTCGTAGTTAATTTCCTAGTTGCCTATCCTTATCCTTATCTCAGCATGAATGTAAAATCCCGCCCATACTAAAATGATACTAGTAATCCCTTTCCTTGTACCAATATGGCAAACACAGATCTTTCTCTTGAAACCGCTGTAAAGTATCTACCTCTCACACATTGCTTCCAAGTAAGGTGTTGTGGCACCCACATGTATACATTCAGTAGGGGAATGAGTCAAACTATTTTAAAACTGTGTGTCTGGTTTGTTTTAATAGTTCTCTGTAACAAAAGGAACAGAGACCACTTTTTCAGTATTTTGCTGGGGAAAAAATGGAGCATGCATTTTGCACAAAAAAAGCATATTTGTTTTCTATGTCTATTATATATATTATGCCATTTATATCTGGAGAATGTGAACAATCATGTTGATTTTGCAAGTACACTCATAAAAACATTGATTATATATAGCAGGTCAGCAGAACATTTGCTGGCACACAGTTATTTTGGTATATTACACTTTCAACAGTAAATGTGTTTGTAGAATAAGAAAATTGCTTCTCAGGATTGTCAGCAGTCACAAAATCCCAGTCCAAAGTGACACTCAAGCTTACCTGATGAGACCTATGATAATAGAGATATATGTACCTGGTAGAGCCAATTCTTATATTAATAAGCTACTTGGCCGTACATCAAGATTATGTTTCTGCTAGACATGCACAATCAAGTGTACTTCCGTGTTTAGGGGAAAAAAAAACATGTTTTGCTTCATGATTTAGATGCGGTTTTTAGCTGGCCTGGACCTTCACAATGGTAACCTCCAGATAGAAATGGCAGATCATTGCTAGTCACCAGTTCATACATTCAGCCACATCATTTTCTCAAAACAGATGGCTCACTTTGAACCTAAGATAGTTTTGTGTGAATATAAGATTTTGGTCTGCATGGCATCAAATCAAAGGCTCAGCCAGAGAAAGGGAGAAACTCAGTTTGGTATTCCCTCTCTTACATTTTAATTTTAAGATGTGACATTTCAGTTTCTGACCACTTCTAATGCAGAATATGATCTTTCATCTATCAAAAAGGCGCTCAGACTCAGGGGCTGTTGCTGTCATGTGATATCACTTTCGGGATATTACGTAACACTAACCTATCTCCTCAGAGCCAGTTTTGGGTTATAGTAATGATATTTGACAAGGAGCACCAATATGAGAATGACTGCTCTAGCACGGCGCAGAAAGGGTATGATCCGCAAGTGACTGCGCTCCTGATATGGTAACCATGCTTCTGAGTGCCAGTGTTTTCCCATTATTGTGGTCTGGCTGTGCCTCTGATTAAGATGAGATGAACTGTGTAGTTGAAAGCAATCTGATTTTAGGAATCATTTTGCAAGAGAAAGCAATATCAATAATTACTTGTAGTGTATATTATCATTATGAATGGATCACTATGTACTGTTTTTATGCTTATGAAGTTTGTATTGAGTGAAAAATAGATTTAGCTTGAGATCAGATCCTTAATGGGTGGGGATTTGTATCTAATCGGGATTAATCTTGAACTGTATTTAACCTTGGTATTGTATATTTTATGCTTGGAATAGGGACCAGATGGACTTCCAATGCCTGGTTGTTGGCAAAAGGTATGAACTTACTAATGAGCAATTATGTTTGGAGTGAAACTAACCAATTTAATATCAAATAGTGTTAATGTCTTAAAAACATTCAGCACATGTATTTGATGCGATATAAAATATTGCAAGATACTGTATAAGGGGATCATTTCTGGAAACATTTTATTGCGAGAGTGTGCTGGCCTGATGTGAAAGGGATCAGTGCATTAATTATAAACACTGAGCTGTACATACAAATGATAGCATTAGATAAAAAGCATCAGCAAAGTACCAAGAGAGCCACGTAAGGAACGTCTTCCATTAGCAACAAGTAGCCCTGCCAATTATTCTGTGCTTTAGGTCATAATCAAGCGTAGGAAGCTTTTTCTTTTTTCATTTGATGATCTGGTCATTTGATCCACATGTATTATTCTAGCTCGGACTTTGTTCTTATTTTTACTTTTTAAAACAACCAGAGTGCTGAGTATTTTCTGAGAACTTTCGCAAAATACACTTTTGGAAGGGTTAGATCCTTATACAATGCTAAGAAATGAGTACCAATTGAATAATTTAGCATCCTAAACTGCAGTTATCTTTATATATGACCCACCTATCTTAAACTAGACCCGTGTTTCTTAACTCCCCCTGTGGGACACCCCAGCCAGACCAGATTAACCAATGAATTACCAAGCACTGGTGTTTACATTAATCTTATGTGTGATTAACTGGTTGTTCCTAAAACATGGCCTGGTCAGGGTGTCCCAAGGAAAATATGCAGTTGATAATGAGCATTACTAGTCCTTTAATATACAGAAACTCTAAGTTCCTGAAAATGATGTACTACGACTCATATCCTCCTATATAGCTGTACTTAAACATATCCTCTTTTGTAACTGTATTTAACCCAAATGTGTTACTGGCTTTTCTGACCGTAAAGGGATTTAATTCTAATTGCAGCATTGTGTACTGATAGTATATGTGTCAGTCAATGCCTCTGTTATCTGTGCTAGCTAGTTATGGGCACAACAGCATAAAAAATAATGGTGCAGGCACAATAGCACAAAGAATGAATGTTCTAGAATGTTCAGTAGCAGAATGAATGAATGTTGAAGGTTACAATATCCCTTTATATAGAAAATAATTCATACAATTGCAATGCTCAGAAAAATATTTTTTTGCTTTGTTTTATTTAAAAAATATACTACAGTTGGATTTTTGTCTGGCTACTAATTACCTCACAACTTTGTGTTTTTTTGTTTTGCAGTGATGAATCTAACCATGCAAGCATGAAGTTGTAAATAATAATCCAAACTTTGTATTTATAGTTGAAAACTGAATGATTTGAGCAGAAATGTTTACATGTACCTTGTTCTCCTTGTTTGCCCTAGTCCATCTTTTATTCACTTGCACACGCTGTGCAGCAGTGGTCAGAACCGCTGTTGAAATCTGCAAAACTATGGAAATATCTATCTATATATTTGATATATGACTATGTTTAGCGTAATATTTTGCTTAACTCACAGACATTTTCGCATACGGCTTGTTACATACCGGCAAGCCGCACGCCATGGACCAGTTGACATGAAAAGTAGTGACCAAATATGGGCAAACAATTATTAAATGTACTTGGAGCCTTCGGACACGTCGTCACATCCATGTTCATGCCACACTGCACCGCTGATTTGTGCCATCGCTGCTGATTGTACAGACTAAAGAAATGCATGAATTATGTGCCAAACATGTTTGTTGTGTGATTGAACCTCACATGCTAACTGCCTGCTCGCCGCAACTTCTGACCGAGCCTTCTGAATATTTTCCTTTTGTTCGTTCTAAGGGGGTGACACCATGGCTTATAGCCAAAAAGAGATAAAGGCAGCTGGAATAGAAACAACAAATAAAAGTTATTACATTTGGGGGACATTTGGCCCAAACTGCAAGTCGTTGGTCTCCTACTTGACGAGCCTTTTGACCGCTGAGGCTTATTGATCCTGATTGTCTTCAGCACCTATTCGTTTCGTGCCACACGTGACCTTCAGGAAGCAGAAGACGGACCACATTTTGACGACAGGATCTGTCACAGAGATACAATAAAGAATGGAGCTGGCTGCGGCAAAGGCTGCAGCAGCCTGTAGCTGGAAATAAATGCACAGCTGGACAAGTTCCACTGAAAGGAGATGCCTCCCAAACTCACACCACTCTACAGAAACAAAGTGGTCTTGGAGAAAGGGATAGACCTCTCAATGTTCTATGACCACAATAGGCAATTAGTATGTATAATTGAACTAATTCAGCTTAAGCATAACATATACACACAAAAAAAAGAAAAAAAATGGAGCTTTTGAGTAAATGATGTGTTTATTAATATTTTCCATTATTGGCTCCAAAGGTGTTTTTCAATGGTCTTTAGGAAATCTGTAATAAGGGTTTGACACTAGTAAACCTCTTGCTTTAAGATTTGTTCCAGAGACGTTAAACCTGATGGAAGCCAAGGGGTTATGTTCTGTGTCTATACATAATCTGTTGACATGGTCAATCAATGACTATTCGTTTTCTCTTCTAACGTTTTGATAATTTGAGGGCTTTTTCACAACGCTGTTGTATTGCCACACGGGGTAAGCCTTTGAAATAAATAGGCTTCCTGTGCATATAGCGCTTGCAACCACTAGCGGGTGACCCCTTATGTTAATGTTAACAAGTTATCTTTAACGAGAGTGGTTAAAAATAGACAACAGCTGCTTAAGAGATTGTAGTAGATGTAATATATTATTCATTTCTTTCTCATTATTGTTTGCTGGATATGCTACAGGAAGAAAACAGTGTGTGTTTTTCCTATACTTCTTTAAAAAGCATCATTTAAAGATGCAACTTTAGATTGAAACACCATTTTTGGTTCTGTTTTGCAGACAAGAAATACTTATTATTTCATTAGAATAGATCATTTTAATTGACCACTGTTGTATGTCTGTAGCTACTTAGGTCCATATCCACAAAAGGGTGGTAAATTTTAGCACACCTCAGCTACTATTCATATGAATGGGAGTAAAGGCGTGCCAATGCTTAGCAACCTTTTGTGGACAGGGCCTCAGTGTTTTAATGCCTGTTTATTTTATTTTTTGTCTATTCATCATAAAACAACATTTGTGATGCTGAATTGCAAACCACATGATTCATGAACTGTGCATGTTAATTCATCCAGACGAATCCACTGTGTGTTCCAAAAATGCAATCCCCTTATCACATGAGGGCATGTGAAATAATGTAATGCAGAATGGAAACAAAATCATTAAGAATGGAGCAGTGGATAAAATAGATGTTTTTTCACCTGAAAACGCAACTCACCTGATATTGAGTCAAATGGCTGCAGTGAAAGTATGAATTCATTGTTATCACATTGTAGTAATATTGCTAACAGGAACACGTATACTGTACATGCAAATTTAATCCAAATTATTTCACTTTAAAAATGTTTGTGGAAAGAGGCAAGTTGAACATGCATTTCTCAGCATCATCAGTGTATCACGGCCCCTGATTTACCCTCCTGTATATGCTTAGCAATGGGGAGGGCTGACAGGGTGCAGTAGGAGGAGCAGTGCACCGTATATGTATTATAAGGAGATGTATCAATTTATGAGAGTTGGATTGTCACTTTTTCCCTTTTTTTCTGCACAAAAAAAAATCCGATTATTATTTCAGTGCAAACGGATCTGCCTCAAGTGTAAGAAACTTGCCGAATGGATTTTGTATGCTTTACTCTGGGCCAAAGGGCAAAATAAAATAAAAGTTTCATGTGTGTCTAACCACACTTTATAGTTGTTTGACACATATAGAGGTAGCCCCCTCTGTGTGGTACGAAGTACTAACCATCTTTTTTTTTTTTTGCACCCATTGTACAGAGAATTGATTTGATATATTTCCAATAAAGCATCTATTAACACCTAATATATATATATATATATATATAACACATTTGTGTACATACAAAATGTCAACAATAATGAATCCCATAGATGGTCACCAATTCTTAACGAGGACAATGTGGCAGATTCATCAAGTTCTGATGTCGGGTTGCTTACCCGACCGGGTGCTAACTCCCATTCAAGTCACAGACATTTAACACTGGATCGGGTGTAATACCCCACATCGGACAGTGATGAATCTGCCCCAATAAGTTAACATCAGTATTTGAAAGAAAGGTTAAATAGAAGAGCCGTAAGAAGAAAACCCCTCAAATACATGTCCCCTGGTTAAGAGACACAAACAGGTCATCATCACTTCCTAGTACAGAATAAATAGATGCATTTAACCATTTTACCTATTCCTCATATAAATATACAGATAGAAGCCTGTTCACTTTCAATAAGAGCTTTAGTAACTTGTTTCATATGGTTTGTTTTTTTCAATTTTTCAAATTTTTCATTTTTCTTCCTTGGTGCTATGCTATAATATATATACTTTTTGTTATTACGATGTATTTTCAACTTGAATATTAATTATTCTTTCATTTTAGTAGCATTCCTCATGTAACATTATTTCTTATGCTGAAAACCGAGGTTCTGCCGTTTTGGCCTTGCCTAGTATGGACTATTGAAAAGTAGCTTTCTAACATGTATTTTGGTTTGTGTGATCAGAAGTGTTGCAAGCATTTCTTTTGCAATGCTCTTCGCAATCTCCTAGAAAACACAAACATCAAACATACTGTTAGCTGTTACATATTTTTAGTACTCTGATATTCTATGTTTAAGGAGATTCATGTTTTCAGAAACAACTTAAGTAATTGTTTTGTTGCCGTTTAATTGTATTTATAAGTGTTTGAATCAGTTTATGCATTAAACTGTTACAAGGGTTTTTGCTGGTTTAGGTTTTACTTATCAAAGTTTTGCTCCAGCACAACAAATGACTCCAGAATTTCACTGCAGTTTTTCATATTGAAAATGATAGAATACAGTATATCTTCTGATTCTGTTATTCTGTCAGGCTTTTTGAATCAGTGTAAAAGTAGAGTCAAACTTTGATAAACCGAGTGGGTTTATACTTGTGTGATGTATTTCCTAATTCAAGAATATTTTTCTTTTTTTACTTAATAACTGTGCAGGTGTGAATCACTGGAGGATTCATCTATAGAAAAGCATTGTAAACAAGTGCTAAACAGTGTGTCACTGTATACTGTTCTGTACACTAACTTTGTATGTATCTACGGTATGCTTGTGCGATTTTTCTTTGCGGGGGCATTTGCAGAGAGTACACACAATGTTATATCATGCAAAGCTGTTACGACAAAATAAATAGAGTACAGTGGTTTTTCTAACATATCTGAAATAATTGTATAGCATTGAATATGGTGCAAATGAACATTATCTTAGTATTGCTACATCTGTCTTTTTTTAATACGGACATATTTTTGAAACACAAATAGCCTGAGAATTAGCATAGATTAACTTGTGACTCGATGATAGAAACGCGTGTTTAATCGCCAACGGTACATAAAAGGACAATGACTTTAGGCACTTTTTCTAATCATACCAGAAGAACACTAAGAAATGACATTGCCATACCTTTAACCTTGATTTTGTGAATAAATCAACAGAAGTCACCAATACCTTGGGAGCAAAGGCCCATTTGTGTTATTTGTGGACCGATTTGCAAATGTTCCCTTAAATAAAAAACACAAAGTGAAAAGAATCAGTAGATGTTTGCAAGTCTCCTGTCAACATGTTTAGACCAACACTAGGAAACTTGGCAATGATAACTGCCCTATTACAGTGCAATGCAACTCCCTGCATTAAAGAATAGAGGCGTGTAGCATTTAACTTTACATTTCAAAGCAGTTTTCCAAAAGAGCTACTTTCTGGTACAACTGTAGCATGGAGTTTTTTCCTTCACCTTTTTTTCCCCGATACTTGCCTCCACCTCCCGATGTGACTGTGTCAGAGGAGCTTAAGAAAAGTGCCTCCACCTCCCTATGTGACTGAGTGTCAGAGGAGCTTAAGAAAGGTAATGGACTTCAGGAGATTCTAAATCTACGTAAATTGCGGGAATGCGATTCTGACCATTTTTTTAGGAAGATTTATGCAGTATTTATGCTTAGAAAGCAGAACAAGAGAGAGGCTGCCTAATTTAAATCTTTATATGGAAAGTGGAACCATATATTTGCCAATCAAAGAGAAATGGTAATCTGGGGCTGTAATTTCAAAAGATAGCGGTAATCTTTACCCCAACTATGATTAAACATTGACCACTGGTGCAACCACAGTGAGTGGACTTGTCTATCCCAATTTTCTACACTTTCATCCTTTATGAAGCAATACAAGATGTTTTTTTTTAAATATATATATATATACAGGATTGAAGCAATGGGTCTCTGGAGCTGAACCCCATTAATTTCAGCTCCAGGGACCCCCTGCCTCTGGAGATACCTCCGTAGTGGGTGCCGGTAGGCACTCCAGGGTTTACATTATGTCTGCAGGCCAATAGAAAGCTGTGACATCACTCGGTGCAGCTTCCTATTGGCCTGTGACCGGGGGCTTTAAACCAGAGAGATTCCGTCACCCTCCTTGGAGGTAAGCATCTCCGTAAGCAGGGGGTCCCCACAGCTGAAATGAATGGGGATCAGCTCTGGAGACACCCTGCTTCAATCCTGCATTGAAAAAATAAAACAAACGGCTTTGATTGCTCCTTTTAGGAACTGAGTGCAATTGTTCAGTGTAACAGTGTTTAGGGCTCTGAATGTGCTGCTGTAATTACAACTTCCTCTTTTTCACTCATCACCATACTGTAAATAAATTACAAAAATGCAGTTGTCACCTGTAGTTTTAACCCCAAATTGTATGATGTGACTCCTCTCCTCACCTGAAGTACTGCTGTACATACAGTATGTACTGGTTGCACCATTACGTTAAATCACAATACCTTTTGTGGCCCTCTTTGCAGAGAAAAAAAAATAAATTCTACACCAGTTCAGCATGTCCATCTCTCTAAACCCACAAGAGGCTTTATGCTGACTGTCAACCTGTTATTGGAAGCAAAGACTTTGTCCTTACCCAAACATTTCTCAGATTGGCTGTAAATGTTTATTTGTAGATACAGGAATTGCTGAGAGAGATTATTTCTCAAGCCACAGCACCTCTGAACAACAATGACCAACAAGACCAATCATGTTACACTGGTTTAGCTAACTTATTCCAGTATCGTCACAGGCTGAGCTTAACTGTATTTTGTTTGCAACGTTGAAAAAATGCAAACGTTAAGATAATGTATTAAAAAGAATGGCAGAATCCCATAGGGGACATTATATAATATATCCATGCTATTTAATTCATGGGATATGCAGCTGTTTACAATATGCATGCACATAATTAGTATTAGCTGGCACAGTCATCATTGTGCTGAGCGCTGTATTGCAGTAAGGTTATCCAATACAAGCTTATCGTTTGTCAGGAGTTTTGCACTTCAATTTTTCACCGACATTGCTTACCCTGCCTGTTAAATGACATTTCTTCTTAATACTAATATAATATAATGGAGTCTTATTTCATTGTAAGATGAAGAACATTCCTACAGGCACAGGTATTCTTGCTAATTCATGGTGTCACAAATGTGCCAAATAGCTAATATGTTCATACGTTTTTGTTTTTTAATGCCGGGATACACTAAGCGCCGATATAAGGAGATCGTATTAATCTACCGTTAAGGGCAATTTAATTGAGTGGCAGGTAATGGTGAGTCAGGGTGCAATACCCTGCATCGCGGCTTGGTGAATGCCGACCCTAAAGTGCTATCATACACTATGGGCCATATTTACTAAGCAGTTCTGCCGTAAGGCACCAAGGAGCCTTATGTCTTAGCACCACTTAGAAACTAGGGCCTTAGGTTTTTGGACAATACATTTTTTTTTTTAATCTATTGAAGAGCGACTAACAAGCCAAAGAGATGCCAGTAAAAAAAAAAAAAAACGTTTTAGAGAAATAAACAACTAATGAATTTTTCTGAATCTCACTATTGATAACATAAAACAGTTGTGAATTACATGTTATTATTACCTTACCGTAAATATTTTGCATGCACTGGTCTCTAAAGAGATGCTATAACCTGCCTAAAAAGGTACATCAGTGTGACACACACTTCTCCAAACCTGATTGGCCAATTGTCTTGGCAAGGGAAAAGGGAACAGCAGTTGGCAGCTGCAAAGTGCACACCAATGAACCTCTGAAAACTGAATTATATTGGAAACGGTTCCATGATGTATGTTTTTTCTCCTAGAACAGCCTCATTATTATTTTTTCTATTCGTCACACGTTTAATGAGTTAAGTTTCAGATTTTGTGGATCAGTAGCAGGTTTTACCACAAACCCTAAACAGACACAATTGTTGCCACTTGTTTGTTACTTCAGTTTATGAAGCATAGTTAGAGTTTAAGGGCCATATTTACTAAACGGTGTTGTGGCATAAGCCATATTTTGGCCTGTACAGTAGGTGTCTTCCAGTGCCAGACGATGTCATACGGCAGAGCCCTGCTTAGTAAACACAGACCTTAATTTCTTGGGTTTGTTTTTCATTCAAATCCTATAAGCCCTTAGCTAACAAGTGACCAACTCCAGCTCTCAACAGTCACCAACAGGTCAGCTTTTAAGGACATCCCTGCTTGAGCACAGGTGGCTCAATCAGTGACTGTCGTAATTACTGAGCCACTGATTGAGCCACCTGTGCTGAAGCAGGGATATCCCTTATAACCTGGCCTGTTGGTGGCCCTTGAGAATGGAGTTGGCCGCTCCTGCCTTAGCTCATAGGCTACACAGGTTTATCTGGCAGCGAAAGGGTTAATTCGAGGAGGCCATGCTTCTCAGAACAATCAAGGGGTGCATGTTGACTGTGTGGTGTCTATGTCACTTACTGGTTCTTGCACACTGTGTACCCAAATACACTGCATGATCCTCCAGAGATGAAGCTCTTAACCTTTTAGTGGCAAAACGGATCAGCAGCACATTGCTTTGCAGAGCACTGGAGACCCCTCCGGCAGCAAAGAAGTGGAGATGTTTGCACCCAAAGCTGTTCTGTTGTAGGATTTTATGAAACTAGAATTTGTTTTTGAATTGCAGAAACATTGTATACCAGATACATTTGCATTATTACTCGCATCTCTGTGGCTTCACGAGATTACAGTACATGGGTTAACATATTGTTAACATTTATCCGGGTAATCATCAACAAGTGTGTGTACAAATGTAAGAAGACGCAATGTAGTATCGCTACGTGTTTTTCAAAAGATGTACGTATATTCCTTTTTCCCTTTTGTTAAGATATATATATTTTTTTTATTTCTATTTTTTACTTCTTTTTATTTTATTATATATATATATATATATATATATATATATATATATATATACATATATACATATATACATATATATATATATATATATATATATATATATAAACATCATGTATATTGTTACTGTGACAATTGGTTTTGTATTGCAGAATGCAAAAGGACTCCTATTAGAAGGAGCTCCTGCAAGCATTATGCTGCTATTGGTAAGACACATGGGTCGATGTTGTGATCAATCACATACAATCAGGGCCATATTTTCTAAGCAGTGTTAAGTCATAAACTGCCTTGCGGCCCAAACACTTGAATGGACTACACAGTAATCTTATGATTTAGCTGTGCTTCTTAAATATGTTCATAAGTGTCTTGTCACTGTAAATATGCTCCATTTGTTTATTTTGCCCGGAGCGTACAGAATTGCAACATTTTGTGTTATCCAAGCCATTTTCAAACTTGTCACTTGCCAAGCGATCTCATTTTCTATTATATATTGCTCTGGTTTAAGTAACAACACATTTTGTTTTTAAATTCCTCACCTGGTTTCAGACTCATGAGTTTTTTGTACTTTCATTTTGGTGTATTATTTGATGGTGAGAAGTTGATCTTCAGAGTTATTTTTACACTATGTATGACATATTTTCATAATGTAAAAAAAAAAAGTGTGTAATTAAAATATTAATCCCACCTTTGAGTTGGAAGAGTCGTTTCTCAGAGTGTGTATGAGCAAGCCAAGGTATTTACAAGGAACACGAAATATCAACACGATGAAAAAGAACAGTGCAAGGGGGCGCCTCCGGGTTAGTTCACCTGGGGATAATCGAGAGGATGCAAGCATGTGGAATATTGTGTAATCCCGGCGCAGCAGAATACTTTTATGAAGCATGTGACTCCTGATGAAGGTCCATTGACTGAAATTGAGGTCTCACAAACAAGGTTATAAAACCTTGATAAAATGATACTGTTGTACCTGCATTAGACAATTTTCTCATGGTGCTTGAGATATGACCTTGCCGTTTGTCCAGTCCATTCTACATCCACATAAATGACCAAATGTGTCCGCTGCATTTATTTGGGAGTAGGAGGTGGGGACCAGGTCAATGTCACTTGTGCATGAAACAAAACAAGCAAAAATGGACATCTGCTTCAAAGGAACTGCCTGTTTTGGATGATGTAATAGGCAGGCACTTTAAAAAAAAAAACAACTATATAAATGGATAATCAAAATTATAGGTGAGCTTTACCGAGGAAAAACATGACGAGGAGGAAAAAATGAGATTAGATTCCAGGGAATTGTTATCTTGACCTTTAGAGTAGACGCCTATTCAAATGAACATGCGGCGAGTAGGTTTCAAACTTCCAACTAATAACCCAGCCAATGTTTTATTGCTCATCTTTGCAAACCTGCTTCCTGTTCTTTTCGTCAAAGTCAGTGGAGTATGAGAGATGCTAAATTACAAATAGGTAGAAATATCTCATTTGCACACACTTTTTGTCCCGTGCCGCAACAGGCCGAGCCAAACCAAATTTTTAGGGTTGCTGTGGGCCCCGCCATACACCCCACTCCCAGGATAACACTTTGAGCCACTGCTTCTCTTTCTGCTGAACACATATGTTCTACGATCATATTTTAGACTTGTGCTAATGGCTAGTACCAACCTTAATAAAATGTGCATTGTATGTATAAAGGCTTAACACGTATGATGCGTTCATTGTTTGAAATTAACTTTGATGCGTTGAGTCATGTTAAATTCCTGATTGATAACATTTCAATTAAAACAGAATTATTTAAATGTTTGGATTTATGCAAGTATGTATGCTAGTATTAATACATATACATTATCAGTGTAATATTATTTGGAATAGACCATAATGTGAAAATAAAACATTTTGTTAACCTATATATTAAAACCTCCATTCTGCGTCAAATATATTTTTGACTCATATATAGCAGCTTAATTCTACACAATATACAATATAAACTGACTTTTTATTTAATTTTACATCAGGTTCAACTTGGTGGACAATTGTGACCCATACTTTACTTTAAGTAGAACTTGTTTTAGTACATACCATTAATATCTGTGCTCCAAACGCATTCCGTTTCTGCACACCAAGATATTTGACTAAAACCATTCTTTTTACATGTGAGGGGCACAGTGGGAGAAATTAGGTTAGTACGTAGGCGCACACAAACACAGTTAATTCGAGATTATTAAATGTTATGCTCAAAATGCCATTTGCGACATTTAGTACATAGGCCCCATTTTGGCTGCAGGCACAAAATCTGCTCCCTATATTAGGCCCAACAACACTCCCCCTCCACCTTCACAACACGTAGGGGCTACCCGTCCTTTCCCTCTCGCTCCACTCCCCGGCTCAACACTTAGGTTCTCAACAATTCTCAATACTGAGCTCTCCGGCATCTCACCCCCTGCACTCAAGGACATATTGATCTAGACAGATTCAGTAAGATACTTCCCCACCAATAACTCTAAAATGAGAGGTAGCAGTCCTGGAATATTTGAGAAAGTGAGGCTGAGGTTTGCTGTGCAATGTGTTGCAAGGCCTTGGCCACGAAAATGGGTAATCCTCTGAAAAAATATGGGCTACTTAAGTGTAGCCCTCCATAACCGGCTTTAAAGGAGTTTACAGCGCCTCGGATATTTACATGGCTGTGCTCAGTCTCTCATACCTGCTCAGGGTGCTGGCCGTGCATATGCAGATAGAAAAATGATGGGCGCCAGGATCTTTTATAGTACAAACAAGAGCTTTATTCACAGCCCTTCATAATGCTCTCCATTGAACAGACAGACTTCACTTCAGACATAAACTGGTATCAAACATTACCATTACTCTATGCTTCTTCCCTTGGTAGCTCTCACTGCTAATCTGGGGAGGTGTATGCTTTTTCCCTTAGTATTGGTTAGATTGGCAATCTCCTGCATAGCGTCTATAATACCCTATATCAGGTGACCCTTGTTGGGACACACACTCTACTCTCTAGGATCACTCTCCCGTTTTGGTGCACGTCATTCTTAGTCTATACTTATCTGATCGAGAGTTTACTTAGGACCTTCTGGTGTAGCCGAACTGATTATATTAAAGAGTTCTACTCTGAGTACTCCCTGCTGAGCACATGCTCACTCGTCTTCTGGCCAGAGAACAATCTTGGGCCATTACTATGGGCTCTAACTATATAGGGCATGTTCCTTAACTGAAAGCAATAAATGGTGACTGGATATCCTTAATACATATAACTATACACACAAACCTATTTACAAGACTCACAGTGAGTCTTCCGTCTGAACTCTGAGGAACCTGTTTCTAGAACCTCAGGTGGAGCTATACTGTATATACCTTTCTATCTCACAATGGTGACATTACTGGTCACAAGACACAAGGTCTTAAGCGCCTCTCAGGCTGAGAGACTAAACCTCACATTCCTGTGTGTAATTTCTACCTCTGTACTGTGGAAACTTTATACCCTACCCCCTGTTATTCTTACTTTGGCAATACTGAGATGTTTTCCAGTCATGTCAATAAAGCTTATTTGATTTGTGAAGCTATCCCTTTCTGCATAGTCATCCAGCATCACATGATGGAGAGGGGCGAGTGATCCCACACAGTTAAGGCGGTTAACCCCTTATACTAGCTAGTAGCCACAATAGGGGGGGAGGGGACTTCACCTCAGGAGGACTCTTTGATATGTGGCTCCACAAAGAGATTTTCCACACCATGCTTCCCCTTCACTGCTCCTGTCCATTAACCCAGCACAGACAGGGTTAATTTAATCAAGAAAGAACAAACAGTTTTAAAAACCTGGATTTCGTGTCATCTTCTCTCCTCCCACCTTCCTCCCCTGCATTTTTGCTGGGAGCAGTGCATTGACAGGGGGCAGAGTTGGGACAAGTATCCCGGGCCCGGTTGCTGCAGGTGGACTTCTTTGCCCGACTACCAGTCCTCTCGTTGCCGCCAGACAGCGGCTGTCCCCAGTTGTGGGCCTGCCTACCTCTCCCTCACTCTCTCTGCCTGTCTCTCTGATGTCGGCATGCACCAGAAGCTGGGCTCAGCTTCCGGCGTGCACAGGCATAAAAGAGAGGCCCGGCGAGCACCAGGGTCAGATAGAGGCAGAGACAATTTGGGAAAGTTCGGCAGCCCCGCAGCTGGGGAGAGCAAGGACCCGGTCGCAGTGAAAGGACCAGCAGTCGGGCAAAGAACTCTCCCCAGCTGCGGGCCTCCCCCACTGTCCTGCACCGGGCCTCTCTCATGCCAGTAAGTGCACTGACATCAGAGAGAGGCCCAGCGCGGGACAGTGAGGGATTCAGGAAAGCCCAACAGGAGGCCCATAGCAGCTGGGGGAGATCCGGGGCACAGAGGCCTGACACCATCCCCAAGGTAAGTGTGTTTTGAATGTATTTGGGGGGTGGGGTTTTCTGCATCTACTTGCGGGTTAAAATATATTTGTGGGTGGGGGGGTTGTATGTATTTTGGGGTGGGGGAGTTGTATGTATTTGGGGGGTGGGTTTTGTATGCATTTTAGGAAGGGAGGGATTTTATGTATTTGTGGGGTTGTATGTATTTGGTGGGTGGGAATAGTATGTATTTGGGGGAGTGCTTTTTATGTGCATCGGTGGTGTTTTTTTGGTAGTTATATGGGATTTGGAGGGGGTTGTATGTATTTGGGGGTGTGTTTTAAAAAAAGATGTATTTGGAGGTGTGGGGGGTTGTTTGTATTTGAGGGGTTGGGTTTTTTTTGGTCCCTGTGGGGTGGAGAATGAGATAGCGGCATGGGGGATTGGGTGTGGGAGGGAAGGAGATAAGGGTCTGGAGGGGGTAGTTATGGACCTGGGGAAAGGGAGGAGAAAGGGGAGAGAGATACTGTAGATGGCAGAAAAAGCAGCAGAATACCTGTCAGCCTGTGACACTATCAGACACCCAAAGACCAACAGACACACCTAAGGAATAAAAACCTGGCACAGCGAGAAATATTGCCAATATTGCACAATGAACATTGACCTGATTGACTTGGACTATTCTGATGGTATGGGTGTGGTGTTTTTAGGCACAGTATAATACTGTGGATTAGTCTATATGTATGTATGTATTGTGTGTCTTTATTTATATCTTGCCATTAATGTACATAGCGCTTCAGAGCAGTAATACATGTGACATACTGTAATCATATAATTAACAAATAATACAAAAAACACATAATGGGAAGAAATGCTTCAGACATAAAAGTAACATTTGGGAAAAGGAGTCCCTGCTCCGAAGAGCTTACAATCTACAGCCTGTGTGTGTTAGGTTCCTCATGGAAAAAGCGCTTTGAAGATCTTATTCAATTCACACAACGAGCAAGGCTATAGTACCCCTGTATTATGTACCAAACCAATCAAAATGAAGTTATTTGAAGAACATCTCTGTGTTGCAAGTCTTCTTCTTTCAGAGAGAGAGAGGAGGGGGGAGAGAGGGATAGAGTGAAGAGAGCAAGAGAATAAAGAGAGCAATAGAATAAAGGGGGAGCGAGAGAATAAAGAGAGCGGTAGAATAAAAAGAGCGAGAGAATAAAACGAGAGAGGGAGAGAGAGAAGGGGAGGGAAATAGAGAGAAAGGGGGGAGAGAGAAGGGGAGAAAGAGAAGGGGGAGAGAGAGAAGATGGGAGAGAGAGAAAGAAGGGTAGGAGGGCGAGCGAGAGAGAGAAGGGGAGAGGAATAAGTCAGATAGAAAGAGAGAGAGAGAGAGAAGGGGGAGAGAGAAGGTGGAGAGAGTGGAGAGATTTCAGTGACTAGTCTTTGTTGATAAATGTGGGTACATTCATTCTTAGCACTTATGTACTTCTCTTTCTTTCTCTGCATATGTGATATTTGCTTGTTTATGGTATTAGGCTGAGTCCACTGTGCCGCTGTCCGCGCTTGGTGCTAAGCACAGTCAGCACAATGAATTCAAATCTGTCCAGCCACGCTCACGCGGCGTGAGCCATGCCCATATGCTCGCGGGCACTAGGCGCTTGCCGAGACAGATTAATTTGTGTTTCAGGCACGCTGAAAGGTCACATGACCTCTTCAACCAATTAGCGCCGGACAGCCGAATGCTCATGCTGGGAGAGTTGGTGACGTCACCGCTCTCAAGCATGAGCGCGGTCAGTGGCACAGAGGACACAGTCTTTATGTTGGTAGAATTTTGCACGGAGAGAGAAGGTGGAGACAGAGAGAGCGAGAGAGAGGAGAGGGGGGGAGAGAGAGAGAGGGAGCACCTCTCCAAGTACATCAAACAACGCATGCCAGGCTGAGCTTGGCTGCTTTCCTCTACTGCTCACTGTACACAAGAGAGCGCTGACATTCTGGGCTCAGCTAAACAACAACCATCCATAGTCATCAATATACCCTACCCCCTGTTTTTCATGCTTTGGCAATACTGAAATGTTCTTTCGTCATGCCAATAAAGCTGATTTGATTTGAGAGAAGAGAGAGAGAGATAGAGAGCTACAGCCAAGCCACCGTCGCCCGCTGTCACAACGTCTTCCCTCCGCTGACATCGTCTTCTACTGCTGCTCCGCTCCTTGACTCCTGTGCCGCTCCCCTCAAGCTGCGCAGCTAGGACCTTTGTGCCCTAGGGAGGCAACAGACTAGGTTTGCCTAATGGACGGGCCGGCTCTGATTGCAATCTGCGGAGATCTTAATGCAAGGAAGGGTAAACAAATCGATAATATCCCAAATGCAGGAAATAAGCACATATTAGACAACAATACCCCCTGCCAAAGCACTGCTAATTAACCAAGAAATAGTTCTGACCCCCAAATAAATAGCCACGGGAAGAAACTAATTAATCTGTGCAAAGCTCTAAGGCTCGCTTTCCTTAATGGTAGAAGAAGAGGTGATTCATTGGGGTAATTTACATATAGTTCACTGATATGCAAGCACAGATTACTGAATCATTCACCGTCAGACCACATACCCACCTGTCTGATCACGATCAAACTGTGCTACACCTAGATACTTCAGCAGTAGAAAGGACAGTGACTAAAAAAATTACACATCTTGCACAGCCTCCCACCCAGGTACCAATAGACACATCTCAGCAGAGATCAGTATGAGGAATGCCTCAACAATGGGGAGATACAAAGGCAACGTGAATGTTTTATATTAAGGGAATACGGACAGAACTCCGAGGGATCCAGCAGGGCTCTAGTGACATCACAAGCATTATAACAAATGCTGTCAATAAATCACTATCTATAACTCAGCAATAAAGGACACAGCAAATACAAGCAACACCAGAATATTTGGTTTGACTCTTGAGTGTAAATCTCTCCACACTGAACTAAGGAAACTGTAAAATCTAAAACACAGAGAACCAGCCCTTGCGACATGAATAACAAAGAGTCCTCATCAAACACAAAAACCAACAGGACATTTGAGAATCCCTCTAGTTTAACACCTTCTGGAACAAATGGAAGGCCATACATAATAAAGCAGGGGACCTACAGTTAGCCATCACATCTGGAAAGGTGTGGGAACATTTCTCAAATCTCTACAAAGCCAGGACAGCGCAGCATTTGATACCAGACCAAATGGCCATTGTCAACAAACTGCACAGATTAGAACATGCAATTAAATACTAATAGAGTCCACTCCACACATCAATATCACTAACAGAGCTAAAGGAGAAATTAAAACAGCTAAATTCAAACAACACACCTGGGTTAGACACAATGACCAAAAACTCAATCCCCATACTTGAGAACAGATGGCCTAAACTTTGGATATGCCCATATAACCTGTCACACTATGAGTAGACACACATGACTTTTTTTGGACCATATATTCCACGTGCACTTCATTGATCCCAGATCAAACTTCCGTGCTAAAGTCTCCTTGATCCCTGAGGACCACCGAGACGCTGTGAGAGATGGGGTCTCGCATAGAAGGATTCAATGACCAGCCAACAGCCTCCCCTTGCTCTTGAAGATAACATTACCGACCTTGCCACTCATGGTCTCTTGTCTTTCCAATGCAAAATTCGACTTTGTATATTTTTCAGCTAAGGCAGGGGAATATGTATCAGGAGGGTTTGAAAATAGTATAACAACCTAGGGAGAATATTAATTTTGGTTGAGATAATTCGCCCTATCCAAGATATCTGGAACTTGTTCAATAGTTGTAGATCTTTTTTAATTTTGTCAAATAGGGGAGGGGGGAGGGATTACATAAATATTGAGATTTATATGAGCTTGCAATCTTGATTCCCAGGTATTTAATATGGGAGGAACTCCATTTATAATTGAAATTCGATTGCAGGAGCTTGAGCTCCGAGACTGGGAGGGATAAATTTAGGGCTTTGAATTTATCATTATTTATTTTATAGCCTGAGACTTTGACAAATTCATCTAAAAAAAGTTGGAGGTTGGAAAGGGACGTCTGTGGGCTAACTAGGGTTAATATAACATCGTCCGCGAATAGAGAGTTTATCATTTATTCTGTTGATGGGGATTCCTTGTATATTGACCTCATCTCGAATTTTGGATGCTAGGAGTTCAATTAATAAAGCGAAGAGGAGCTGAGACAAGGGATAGCTCTCTCTAGTTCCATTTCTAATCATAATTGGATCTAAGTTTCCCCCTGGAAGTTTAACATATGCTGTGGGCGAGAGCACTAACTCCCTCCAGAAATGTGCCCTCGAAATCCAAATTTTAGCATGGTTTGATCTAGGAATGTCCATTTTATTCTATCAAACGCTTTTTCAGCATCTAGGTTTTGTATTATAGCCTTTGTTGCGTGAGGTGCACGTGGTCAATAATATTTATGATTTTCGGTGACTGTCTGAGGCTTGTCTGCCCGAGATAAAACCTACTTGATCTATATGTATTAACCTTGGTAGAATCGGGTTCTATCTATTCACCAGGATCTTGCTATAAATTAATTCTTAATCTGTATTGAGTAAAGATATTGTTCTATCGTTAGATCCAATTTCAATTATTTTGGCTAAACCCATGGATGATGTGAACCACTTTATATCTAAATTGATCCTGCATATCCTAACGGCGGCTAGATGCGCTGTAACAGCAGCGTGGAAAAAAACACTCCTGCCCCCCAGAAGAGAGGTTATTAGAAGGGTTAATGATGTCCAATTAAATGAGAAACTTACCTCGTTCCTGAACCACACTACTGAGAAGTATGCTAGGGTCTGGATCCCTGGGATGCCGGATAGGGGGGTGTCACCGTAGGACGTGTTGATTTGGGAGTGTTTTGTGCGGAATGTATTGTTTATAAGATATTGTATAATATGTAATGTGATTGTTGATGCTTGTAAATAATTTTGATACAAAATGGTTGTTCCCTCACCCTTTTGTTTCTGTATCCTTTCCCCTCCCATTTATGTTTGAAAACTTTAATAAAAATATAAGTTAAAAAATAGTGTCTCTCCAATTGAAAGCACTGCAAACTCTGCAAAATAAGAGAACAAACACGTGATCATTAATGACTTCCGCATACCAGAGACTGAGTGGCCTATTGCCAAAGCAGTGATAACTGGTTTTGTGGGCGATAAATGCCTTTCTAGCGTGATACTGCCTGCTCTGTTATTCACAAAGTAGTGATAACAGTGCAGTATCACGCTATAATGGCTTTTTATCACCCCTAAACAGTCAGGGACAAAAAAAGTCGTCCTATAGGCCAAAAAATGGCAAACCCACCTTTTTTGCCAGTAACTGCTATTCACAAAGCTGTGATAAGTTTATCGTAGTATAAAATCTCGCCATCTTTTTTCACCAGCAAAAGACATTGAGATATGCATAAAAACATTATTATTTTTTTCCAGCACATTATTGATACCAGAGATCCGGTGGGGCCTCAGGGTGGTCTCTGCGGGTGTATGGGGCCACATTGGTAAGATAGGATCCACTGATTCAGCGACGGTTGTGGTCAGCGTCAAGTCCGCCTCCCTGTTGGGTGGTGTCCAGCTGGAGGGTCCCACACTGAAGAGTCTCTCATATGTAGCTGATGGTCTGGTCCCAGACCACCAGAGGCCAGGATTCAGCCGCTTCCTGGCTATTTCCCTACACTGGTACTACAGTGGCAGTGACCCTAACTGATGAGCCTGTCCCTGCAGCAACCACAAGCTGAGGTGAGTTGGGGCCTAGCTAGGGCCTAAGGGGGTCTCTGGTCTAGTGCAGGGGCTCTGACACCCTGCACACGCACACCTTACCGTTTTGATGTCCCAGCTCCAACTGGCATGCTCTCCTCAGCGCACCAAATGTGTGCTTCAGGTCGCAGGGGACTCAGGCAGCTCTATTGGCTGTTGCGTGACGTGATTGACTACCCCTGTGCATTCTGGGGCTGTAATGGCCGCCGCTCTCTGTGCTTTTGTGCATGCTATGTAATGCATTCTATGCGTGCTCTGTAATGGCCGCCGGTCTATGGAGAGAGACTGCTCATGCGTGGGGGTGGACCAAGATGGCCAACGCAACTATTCGGCAATTGCGCATGCGCGGAACACACTGCGCATGCGTGCGCACTTCAAGATGGCGGCGCCCTATGTGGTCGGGCCGCCAAGGACCTCCGGTCGCCCTCTCTAACCGCCCGCAGGCTATATATATATATATATATATGTAAGGGGGTCACTCCCGGTTTCCCTGATGTCCCTTTGTCCCCTGTCTTACCCCTGTGGCAGTGGGGGAAGGGGCCGGCGACTTCTCCAGGTGGGTGCCGCCATCCGTGTTGTGACGCGAGGTTTGCGCAATGCGCAGAGGTTGGCAAGGGTAGCGGTGGCCATTACAAGTGTGCAGGAGCTCTGGGAAGTTGCGCAGGCGCAGTTAAGCGTAGCGGCGGCCATTACAGCTTCGCCCAGGCGCAGGAGAGATCGCGCACGTGGTTCCCATAGGAAAGAGGTCCTGAGTGGACTTCATCTCCCAGCAGCCTCTGGGGAATGCCCTATGATCCCTGTCACCTGCAGCCAGCCAGCCAGCCAGCCACTGAGACTTGCAGATTCTCTGCAGCAGGGGATTTGATACAATGTTGTGAAGCACAGGAGTCAGTCAGGCTGAGGATACAGAGGGGGAAAGAAGGGGGGCAGAGAGCTGCGAGAATTGAGGCCCTGACTTCCCACTAGTGAGGATGGGTGGTCACAGGGACAGGCCCTAGGATAGGGACCTGTCACATTAGAGAAGGAGAAGGAGCTCTGCGTGTAGGGAGGCAAGTAGCCCCTACACTAGGCCCTATACCCCAGGCCCAGTTAGGCCCTGAGTCATTGAAAGGTTTGAGCTGCTACAGGGACATGCCCTAGATAGGGAACGGATCCCCTCAGCAGTCAGGTGTGTTATAAGATAGTCAGGGACACAGCTGTGTGCACGTGGCCTGGCAAGTTTGGTCTGGGAACAGACCTCTTCAGGAAAGAGACAGTCTTCACGGTGGGAGCGTCTGGCGGGACATCACCCCACGCGGAGGCAGGTTTCATCGCAGGATCAGCGGATCCTTTGTGAAGATTCATCATACTGAGTGTGGACACACTCGGCAGGTACAGTCACCAAGTGCACCACCATTACCGGTACCACACAGGCACTGATCACGCCTAAGGTTGCATAACTCTTGGGACACTTGGGACTCAGGGAATAAGGTGTGGGGTACAAGGCCCTGCGAGGTGTGTGGCTAGTTGTGTCTTCAGTGGGTAGAGTGATAAGATATTATCATAGAGTTATAAGTCAGTACATTAGAGCGCTAAGAGATATGTTATGTTCAGTAAAGCCCTTTGCTATTTCACATCCAGTGTATGTGTTCATTTGTATGTGTCCTGCGAGGAACAACTCCCGCTCTGCTGGGAGCCATCGCAGGTGGAGGCGCTGTACTATATAGTAGTAGTAAGAGTAATTCACCCCAGGTTCCCCGTGGTGGAAGCTCAGCCCTCCTGGTTGCCAGACAGGTACAGCAGCACACTGATAAGTAGTCAGATACACCTACCCACCTCAATCTCACTTAGGGTGGGGGTAAGAGGGATATATATATGTAACCCTGGTCTCCAGCAGCTCCTTGAGACCCCCCTCCCTTGGTGCAGCACGATCGCGGGTGCCGCCGGAGCTAGCGACGGACCCGACAGCTGCTTCCAAGGGTGGGGGCTAGAGCAGGGAGCAGCGCGGCTTCTCCTGCCTGCGGCCGGTTGCCGGGGACGCGATCGGGCCGTTGCTAAGGCCGCGATCGCATCTCTAAGGTCCCGGCGGCCGCAGAGCAGGGCGCCGCCATTGCGCTTCAAGTCACGCATGCGCAGTGAGTCCCCGGCGGCCCAGTTAGCTCGCGCATGCGCAGGGAGGCTGCGAGAGGCAGGGAAGAGTCGCGCGAGGGCAGAGACAGAGCAGGAAACAGTGAGGCGGCCATTGGTAGTTCGCGCATGCGCAGTAGAAGCGCGCACGCGGCCCCAATGCTGTAGCAGCCTCCTGGGAACTACAACTCCCAGGAGGCATAGGGAGACAGGCACCAGGTGCCTCATAGCGGCCAATAGGGCTGGAGGATTCTCAGCCCGGGAGAATAGATACATTTCCCGGGCTTTGGTCACGTCAGTTGGAGCAGCGGAGCTGAAGGGGAAGGAAGGATGCAGGGAGTGAGTGCAGCTCCTGCATCCAGATAGGTACCCTCACCCTCCAGGTAGGCCCCAACTCCCCACCAGGTTAGTGGGTAACTGAAAAGGGACGGCCCTAGATAGAGAGGTCACCCTTAGTGTATGTAAGGTGCAGGTTTGGCAGTGCCACAGCGGGTAGTGCTGTGCGCACTGGCAAATAGGCACAGCGTGTGTGCAGTGGATGATTTGCTGCGGGATCCAGGTGGCTGTGTACGATTGCCAGCTGTGTGTGTGTCGCTGCATGTGCTGGGCGCAATGTGTGCAGCGTGTGTGAATGTCTGCAGGCTGACAGTGAGAGCGGTGTGTCTGCTGCAGGCTGTTAGGAGTAGCGAGTAGCTAGATGTTAGGGAGGATTAGGGACTTGGGTAGATAAGGGAGTGGGGCAGGTTATTAACCCCGCAGGCCCTAGGAGTTTCCCCCAAGTCACCTCAGGTTGCGGTACATCAGGGACAGGCCCTAGGTTAGGGACCCTGTCATGTAGTGCCAAGGTTAGATAGGGATCAGCGGATGCTGCAGTTCCCATAAGGCGACTTGGGCTCAAGTCGGTGTTCAAAGATAAAGACTATCTCCCGGGTGGGATCACCCCTGTCGGACCCCAAGCAAAGATTCACAGCACCGGATCAGACGGGATCCAGGTCGACAGATCCTTTGAGAAGTAGTTGCAGGCCCGAGTGCAGGAGCACTCGGCAGGTACTCTACAAGTGCACCAACAGATCATAACATTCTATTAACACATAGTGGCAGCGCTGACCACGGGACAAGGGTTGGGCTGTGGGCACCATGTGGGGATGTTATACTGTTGTGATGGTACTAGAGATGATGTAATAGTTGTCCTTATTAGTGTTTGTTCATTCAGTAAACCTGTTATCCCTAATACTGGTGTATCTGGTTTCTGAGTGGGTTCCTATGTTAGGGTCATTCTACATTTCCCTAGAATTCTACATAGGTGGAGGCGCTGAAAGAAGATTCGTTCCAGAAGATTCACCCCAGGCTCTCATTAGCGGAGGCTCAGACCTCCTGTGAGCCTGCAGGTATACGCACCACACCGGTAACACCGCATGTTCTACTCACCCACACTATATATGAGATTGGGTGGGGTGGAATACCCGTTACATATATATATACACATTTTGATTTGACAGCTTTACAAAACCACAAAACTTGAGTCAGTTCAATGCCATAAATATACTCAGCATTTCATGTTACCTACATGTGTAGTTTTGACCTGTTGCTTCATAAATGTAGTTCATTTTGGTCCTCTTACACTCTATACTTCAGGATCAGCCTCCATGGCAATGTCCTTCTGTAGTTACTTCTCACTTTTAGAATCAAACGGATCCAGTGACAGAGACATACAATATTTAAGGGGTAAATATAGTTGGTTGCTGCTAAGTATTCTAAATATTCTACATCTGTTACTGGATCAATTATGCCAACCTGCAGCATGGCTGGGGCAGGCTGGAGAAGCTGCTAGTTAACAAGCAGAGTCATTGATTTGTGGATGTGTGTGATGTGTGTGTGATGTGTGTGTGTGTGTGTGTTTATGTGTTTATGCTTGTGAGGATGTACGGTATCAGTAAGTGTGTGTGGATCATTGTGAAGTCTGAAGGCGTAAGTGGATGAGGATCTGAAGGTGTTTGTAAGTCTGGGTAAGGTCAATAAGTATGTGTACGGTGTGAATCATAAAAGTGGCCAGTGGGGTACGTTGTCATGGTGTGTGCAGATCTGTTGTTATATTGGTTATAGCTTTAAAGAAGCAATCCAAGCTGGGTTTTTTTTAAATTTATTTTTCATTTTTTTTTTTTATACAGGAATGAAGCAGAAGGTCTCCGGAGCTGAACCCCCATTAATTTCAGCTCCAGCGACCCTTTGTTTCCAGAGATACTTACCTCTGGAGTGGGTGCCGGTAGCCACTCCAGGGTTTACTATATGGCAGCTTTTCAAAGCTCCTGGGCTCTGCTGGCCAATAGGAAGCCGTGACCAGCCGGTGTGGCTTCCTATTGGCCAATGTGACTGGGGGGTGTTAAACTGCAGGAAACCGCAAAGAGATACCGGCACTCCCTTCTGAGATAAGTATCGCTGGAAGCAGGGGTCCCAGGAGCTGAACTTAATGGGTTTCCGCCCTGGAGACCCCCTGCTTCAATCCTGTATTAAAAAATGGAAAGAAATGTAGCACTCTTGCTAAAATTTGAAATCTCTACAGTCAGTCCCGATCCCTGCAGGCAGTGTAGGGGTTAATCCTCACAGGCCCCGTTATTTTACAAGGCTGTTACTATTATGTTGCCTTTTAAAGGTCAGTGTATGGTACTGACTGGTTTCCAGAAACTGCTAGAAGGGTCACATGATCCTTGTGCAACATATAGGGGGCTATGCACTAAGCGGTGAGCTTTTGCGCTGGCGTGAAAAAAAATTCACGTCCGCTAAAAAGTGAAGCTGGAGGCGCGATTCACTAAGGAGTTCAGCGCATTCGGGATCGGCTCAGCTCAAATCTGCCAGATCGTGCGTGCTTCCCCCCCCCCCCCCTGCTATCGCGCTTAAAGTTCAAGTGCGATAGCTTATAGAAAAAAAAAGCCTCCTGTAACATTTGCATAGAGATTCTGCATCTCCATGCACGGCTGTTACAGGTGATCGTGCATTAAGAATATACATTTTAATAATAATGTGGATGAGCAGGGGGTCTCCTGACTGAACCGCATTGGTTTCAGCCTCGGGGGCCCCCTACTTCAGGAGATATAGGCCCCGTTATGGGGTGCCGGTATCCCCTGCACTTGTAAAGCTTCCGCGTCACGTGACCGGGACATTTACATTCTGCAGGGGATACCGGCACCTCATAATGGGGCCTGTATCTCATGGATTAGGGGGTCCCCGAGGCTGAAACCAAAGCAGTTCAGCTCTGGAGACCCCCTACACATCTACACTACTGTCAAAACACACACAACAATAAACAATAATTCATTACCGTAGCGGATAGCCGCTATGGTAATGAAGCTGCATTAATGTAAAAATAATAATAATAGTGTGCGGGAGCAGGAGGTCCCCAGAGCTGAACCGCATTGATTTCTGGCTCAGAGACCCCCTGCTTCCCGAGTTACAGGCCCCGGTTTGGGGCATCGGATGCCAGTGTCGCCGCCATCTTTATAGCGTCCAAGACGCGACATGGATGCTATAAAGATGGCGGCGACACAAGCACCGATGCCCCATTCCGGGGCCTGTAACTCAGGAAGCAGGGGGTCCCTGAGCCAGAAATCACTGCGGTTCAGCTCAGGAGACCCCCTGTTCACTCCCAACATTATTAAAAATACATTAATGCATTAATTACCCGGTGAGTGGTGGGTGAGGGTGGGTTAACCCCTTAATTACTATAGAGGTTAATGACCGCTATGGTGAATAAGGGGTTAGGGGACTTATATTGGCTCTTTTTATTCTTGTGTATGTTTTGTAGCACCGGAGGGGGACATGGGCAGGATGAGGATGAAGACGGCCTTCATCGTGGGTGCCTGAAAAAGGTAAGTGCAATATGTATTTACTGTATTTATTGTGATTCATGTATTTTAAATGGGCAAATGCATTATTATCCATATGTGGATAATAGTAATTTTGCCCATTACTGTAGTGTATGTGTTAGGGGGCAGGGGGAGGGGGGTGTATTTATTTACAAATATTGTTTATTTTTGGGGGGCACACCATTGGTACCGCAGGCCCGCGGACACCCGCGGGGACCCCCGGACTCCCGTCGGGACAGCCGGACACCCAAACTCCCGCAGGGATCACCCGGTGACACCAAGACTGGCAGAAATCAGCGCATTTAGCTGATCGTACGAGCTTTGTGGGACATAGAAACATTTCTTGAAAAAAGTCCGTTTTAGAGCGCAAACTCCCTGTTATCACTGCTCTGTGAATCGCGCTGAGCGCAATATCACGTTCTAAAAGCACTTTGCGCTCTTAAAACGACTTATCACTGCTTAGTGCATAGCCCCCATAATCTGTTATTAATCTGCCCAGTAACTGGGGTGGGGATTTACTTACCTAGGTTATATAAGGGGTAGGGATGTGTTTTTCCCTCAGATTCCAGGATGTTTTGAGGTGGGGATCTCATGCGTAAATAGTTGAAAGTAGTAAGCCTTTTATTGTTTTGTAAACCAGGGAAGTATCTTTATAGATAGGTTTCCCTAGGATTAGAGGAACCTGGCAGTACAGGCATCCCAAAGGGGGATGTTGTAACCACACAGAGGATTGGTTCATCTGTAACTAAAGAAATGTGCCTCTTTGCTGTGATGCATGTGAAGAAGATCATCTGTTAATAAACCCAGTTAAAATTTTCTGGCGCCCTGTTCTATTATTTATACTCCTCACCAAGATCCAGCGCGGAGCCTCAGCCCTGAGAAGATTAAGGTAACCACTGAGCAACCCACCTACACCTTTCAGCAGACAAACATCCTTTTTAAAGGGACAGACACAATTGGGACAGTTATATTTTTGGTGTGCACCCTGTCCCTCAAGCCAGGGTGTTACAAAAAGAAAAAGGAAAAAAAAAGGTTGGATTGCAACCTTTAATGAAGAAACATACAAAATACATGTACTTATGTTTGTCTTTTTTACTGACTCCTATGCAGGATAATAACATACAATGTTTGAAACACAAACCCAGGACTAACAAAATAGCTTTCTAGAACACATAATGATCAACAGCTGTTCATTACAGCATGTAAATCGCAAATAATTTCCTGAACAGTGTCACGCCAAAGAAAAACAAAAGTTGCTTTTCAGTCTACATCTTAAGTTCAAGGGAATGAACACAAAGCACGAAGCACAATATAGATATAGCCATGGCTGGGTCAGTTATCATTCTGCCTTCCCTGTCACATAAGTTCTAGTAAGATGCAGACAGTGACAGACTATCCTATGGGGCTTTTCCCCCCTCCTGCAGTCTTTGTGTGTGGCAGAAGTGGAGATAACATGGGAGTATGCGTCTGTCCAATAAGGATGCAGAGCCTGTGCCCTCCCCTTTTTGCACTATAGAGGAGGTATTCTAAATTATAGAGATGAACCCAGCCCTCACTGGGTGGAGTTCAGGCAGTCCCTCTTCTTCCTTGAGGGATGAGGATGTGAGCCAAGTCTCCTCCTGGCTGGAGGAAGATGTGTTCAGTCCCTCATGGGCTGTGTGCATTCCAATTCACTTCATCATTACCAGCAGGCCTTTACCATCCAGGAGCCTGGAAGCTATCCTGCCAACTGATTGCAATCGCTGTAAGAACATCAGCAGTGGCTGCATAATAAAGACCATCCCTTTTTATATCTCTGTCTGAGTCACAATCTATTGGACAGATGTATGGGGATAAAAGACTGTCATGGTGGGGATTGCCTTCATTTTTACTGGAGCCCACTATGGCTGGAGGCGCTTGCACCAAGAAAGACATCATGGATCACCATGAGTCTGTCCTGTTTCCCCATGTCATCGCGGAACTCTCAGCATCTCCTGAGCCAAACAGGTACCGAGCATCACACAGGACTGTAGCCAGTGTAAATCTCCCAGAGTGTGAGGGAAGCAGCGCTACAACTGGAGGCGCTGCTGAGATGCAGGACAGGGCAGGCTCTGTGGATTTGGCAGCATTGCAGCAGCTGCAGGACTCTGTACTGACAGAGATCTGGGCCAGGCCCCTGATGGTATGTACCAGGGATCCCAGGCACCCATATAGTATTCAGGACAGAACTTTGTTTGGGCGACCCCCCAATGGGATGTTACCGGGGGAGTGCTGTTACCCTTCATCATAGCAACAGAGGGCCAGGACAAACCCTTACCATGCACTGTGAGGAACCCTGGGTACCTGTGCACATAGATTGTGCAAAGTTGGGGCGACCCCTCAGATGGGATGTTACCGGGGGAGTGCTGTTACCCTTCTTAACTGGAAAATGGGCCAGGGCCTTCACAGTGTACCATGAGGACCCTTGGGTACCAAGGCACATAGACTGTGTTTAAAGGGACGGGACCTTTCAGGCTCTGGGATAACCCGTGCACCAGGCATGATGGACTGTGCTTATGGGGGCGCACCCGGTGATAAATGTATCCTGGAACTGTGTACCCCACATCTCTGTTCTATAAGGGACGGGCCTCTCACAGTGTACCATGAGAGACGTTGTGCACCTTCCATGCTCTGGACTTGTGTATAAGTCGGAAAAGAGTAAGAGGCGTGCCCCTGATGCATCAACGGGGACCCCGTATAAGTGTATTCTAGTTCCATTGCAGGGCTCTCAAACCGAGTGCCCTGCCTGTGTTGGCGAAACCAAGATGGCGTTCCTGCCAAAATCGTGGAACCATGTGGGTTTGCACCAAAATGCAAGCCTACAATTCTGTAAAGAAAAAAAAAAGTTGCAAGCTTCTGGCGGCAAATGCTAACCCCGCCCCTTGCTGTGACTGGCTCAGCCGGAACCAGGTCACACATTGATCCGCCTCACCCCTGCTCCATGTTCCACCTAGGGGAGGAGCCATGCCTTCAGCCAATCAGGGACTTGGTCTTTGAGAAGGAGGTGTTGACCGCGCCCTACTAACATCAGTTCTATGGAGCTATTGCTGTTTCTATCTCAAAAATGTCAGAATTGGAACTCAACAACTATTATTTGCCAGGTGGCTACTTGGTGGTCACAATCCAGGGACAGCAATAGCTGAGGTGAGTCTGTTCCAACTGTCAGTTCCCGGGAGGCAATGCCAGTGTCTCCGCAAGATGTCAACATTGTAGAGCCTGTATATGTGGCCTGCCAGCCCTGTACCGCCAGCCAGGGTGTTCCAACCCATCAACTGGGCCTCTACCCTAACGGGTGCGGCCTTAACGGTCGTTGCTACGCCAATGCCTCTACCGGCCTATGACCAGGCCCTGCTGTCCAGGGAGGCATTTTCTGGTGGAAATCTCTACATCGCAGGCCTACCTGTGGGCCCTGCGACCGACTCGCCCAGGTTCCTGTGTTCCAGTTGCCGGGACGCCTACTGCTAGTCCAACCCAGACAGCTCCAGGACCGGAGTCCATGTTGCCGTGCTGTGATGGTGAGTTGGCTGCCCCGGGGGTGTTCGGTGTGCATCCCCAGGCGTGCCAGAAGCAAGGTAGCTCCATACGTCCGGCCGCCAGGGAGATTGAAGTGCCCCGGCATCGCATCCCGGATGAGGTGGCCTTACCCTCCTCTTCAGAAGGAGAGTCCTGCTGTCAAACAACTGCGGAGCAAAACTCTTCACCTACCGTGGTTCAGCGACAGAGTTCCATTCCAGCAAAGCTCAAAGAGGACGTCGGAGCCGTGGAGGATTCACCTGCTGTACTGTCCGATGTCATCTCCTACCTCCAGATGGGTGAAATGCCTGCATCTTCTACTCCTCAGGATCCGGTTGTGGCCTTCTCAGGTGACGAGCCGGCCGGAGCCCTGTTTGATGCACCGCAGGGTGATACACTTCCGCTGCAGCTGGATGTGATGTCATCGCCGCCGCTGAACTTATGCCTGCCTTGCGGTCTCGCGCAAACCACGCCTGCAGATGATGTCGCTAAGATGGCATCTGTGGAACTCAGTATGGGACCTGCTGGGGTGAATGAGATACCGCCCACCACTGTCCCTTCTCCCAGGAAGGTTCTAGCTCGCAACATGGGTTGTCTGATCGCTAAGGCTACTCCACTGCCCATTCCCAAAGGCCGTGGTAATCCCAAGTTTGCTGCTTTTTCTGGTCTGGCCATGGACACTGATAGGCCTGATACACAAGCCCCGGTTACCGATGCCCCGTCACCAGCACCTACGCCCAGCCCGCCACTGTCCGTTAGGAGTAAGGGAAAGGCCAATCCTGAAAAGTACACCCGGGGGCATCCTAGGCCCAAACCCTTGACTCATAGTCCCTTTATTTCTGGCCCTTCTACCCCTGTTGTGGAGCCTGCTGTTCCAGATTCCCGTACATCCGATGGCCCTGTCTGGGTACTGACCAAGTTTTTTGGGGATGAGCTGTCCTCTGGGATATCCATATATAGATTACTATTGGGAGCAAGGTAAATTAACACCTGAAGAAATAGCTGAATCTCTCCGCCAGAGGATGAGTGAAATCAACCTAGGAGTTAGAGTGCCTAAGGGACCCTCCATCCTATATCAAGAGGTAGAGCTCGAGGAACCCAAGTTCTGGGTGCTACCTGGGCAAGGAGCTGGCAATAAATCGATAAGGATCTGTAGAGCTGATAGGGCCATAATATATCGGGACCTTCAGTCTCATGGATATACATTCTCATATGTGCCCAAGCCGATAATGGATGAGATAGAAATTCACAGAGATGAGTGGCTGAGGGAGGCAGTATTAGAGTATCTAAAAGCAAAGACCTCGCACCATGTCTTCATTACTGATTCCACTATACAGTAGCTCCATTATGGAAGAATGGCTAGTGGGTACTAGTACCCGTAAGGACAGGGTGGAGATATGGCAAAGGCTTGGTCATCCAAAGGTGTACCACACTTGGATTAAGTTATTTTATGGACGGGTTTTACAGAAGCCTGATCCCAAATATTATAATGAGGGATGTTAGTCTTCTCTCAGTTGAAAGAGTATTATACTTATCATCACTGACATCAGTGGATGATTCAGGGTAATTTGCTATGTACTGTAATTGGTTATGAGCACATTCAAATGTAACCTGTGTTTTGTTTTGCAGACTCCAGGTTATTTGATGGTACCTAAATTGGATCCCAGTGAGGTCATGGGATTTTTCACCTAAGGGGACAGTATAGCCATGGCTGAGCCAGCTATCTTTCTGCCTTCCCTGTCACGTAAGTTCTAGTAAGATGTAGACAGTGACAGGCTATCCTATGGGGCCTTTCTCCTCTCCTGCAGCTTCTGTGAGTGAAAGAATTAATAAAAACAGCGCTCCTTGTGAAAGAAAATAAAATACAACCAAGTGTCAATAGAAATAGTGAATTGTGATATAATATATAATATGATATCTAAAAAGTGACAATAGTGACAAATAGTAAATATAGAATAATAATGCAGCTCAAAAAAAACCTTTTTCGGGAACAGTCTTCGGTGTTGCCTCTTGAAGCAACGTTGATGGACAGTAGGGGAGCGCAAACATCAATGTATATAAAATAACAACTTTATCTAATAACTTGTGGAATAGCACTTACAATACGAATATAAAATAAAAGCATGTAAAAAATGAGTGAAGCTTGCTGGCCTCTCACCCCCTCCTTCGCTTGGGACTCTCCCCCGTCGCGTCACTTCCGGTCAGCGACGCTCATCTCGAGTGGATACAGGAGGGTTCCCTGTACAGCTGATCAGGTAGGGAGTGTGGCTGCAGGCTTTGTGCGTTGACTCTACGCGTTTCGCGTCATCCGCTTCGTCAGGAGTCTTGAGTCGAGACGAGCATCGCGGACCGGAAGTGACGCGACGGGAGAGAGTCCCAAGCGAAGGAAGGGGTGAGAGCCCAGCAAGCTTAACTCATTTTTTACATGCTTTTATTTTATATTCATATTGTAAGGGCTATTCCACCAGTTATTAGATAAAGTTGTTCTTTTATATGCATTGGTGTGCACTATTATCTGATTTCTTTCCACATTCCACTCTCTCTCTCCCACCCAGTGGGAGATTTAGCCATTACTACGTATATGGTGCATGATACCTGCTGGTAACACAAGGGCTGAGCAGTCTGTCTATGGTAGTGGGGACACAGGATTAGGTTTCTGGGGTACATTACCCACATGGTTCTTTAGCAGTGCAGCGCCTCCATCTGCCGTAGGCTCCAGATGTATGGGGGCGATCTCGCACAGTAGAATTACTCCCTCTCCTCCCAGTAAGATCACACACCAGACAGGATGTATATGCAAACAGTAACAGTCTTTATTGGGTCTGCACTCACAGCACAGCAGTGGTCTGCCCAATACAGTCTCCCTGGATCAGCTACCCAGCTGGAGGATGGTCCCTGGACAACCACTACGACCAAGGGCACCACAGCTGTCCTAGCTGTAACGGGTGCTCACCACAAACAGGACAGCACCGCGAGGCTGAGGTGGGGATGTTGGAATACACTGACCTACAACCGCGTAACCGCGTCCGGAGTGCAGAGTCGTAGTCGTGTAACCGGGTCAGGGTAGGAGAGGTTAGAATGGTCGTGATACTCGCCGTGGTCTGGGGTTGGAGAAGTCGGATGGTCGTTGTGCATAGCCAGGATCCAGGAGTAGGTGGGAGTCCAAAAACAAGCCAAGGTGAAGGGTCAGAGAAGGCAGAGGTCCAGGAACAAGCAGGGGTCAGGTACAATGAAAAGGTATCAGGGAGAATGCACAAGGCAAGGAAAAGCTGCAGGTTCTTTGAGGCAAGCACTTCGTTACAAAGCTATCGTTATGCTCAGCCAACCTGGTTCAGGAATGGCTGAGCATATAAAGAAGGAGCAGCCAATGGCAGGGCTGCACCAGGCTGTGATAGGCAGAGGTGGAGTGTACCGCAGGTGTGGGTAATAGGAGGTAATAGTGTTAACCCTGTGCGTGTCCCTGGTAACACGACGCCAGCGCGTAGATGCGCAAGTGTGAGGGACGTTCTCCGTGGCGTCACGGGGGCGGGGCCAAAACCCAATCCATGCGGTGTCTTCACGCCTGGGCGCACGGCGCCTGTGCTCAACATCAGTGTGAGGCAGGAGATATTTCCTGTCCTTCAGGCAGAAGCGTCAGGGAGGCGTGTTGGGGGCGCGGCCGTGATGTCACGGAGCTGCTCACGTGACCCGGCCGCCACGCAAGAAACACAAACTGGTTTGTAGCGCAAGGCGCTGATCTCCCCGTAGCGCATGTGCTTTGTTCAGCTTTCTCCTGCAACGCTCTAAAGGCTTTATACATTCCTAAACCATCCAAACTACAGTAGTCGTGGCACCACTTCTGACCACTCTCAAACTTTATTATGAAATGCGATAGCAACTTGTGATAAACCCCTTTTCATTATATGAGTTCATTCCAGAGTTTGCACATTACCAATGTTGTTACCACCCACATGAATACATATCACATCTGGCAACCCAACCCTATTCTTGTTCAGCACGACTCTGGCACAATTTTGTGTGACAACCACTTCACTGCCCACTTGTTGGCTGCCAAACCTAGATCGGTACCATATGAACGTTGTAATGTTCTCATAGCCGCGTCATGGGCAAAGGAATGTCCTATTATCCAAACCACCTTCCTCACACCTGAAAAACATGATATTTAGTTCAATATGGATTATTCCAGCCCCAATTTAGGTTTTATGTACTGCCTGAAGCGGTGTTACTCCCAGCGTCCAATTCTTTTAAAGACTGCATCATTTAAACCCAGGCGTGAGGCTTCTGTTGCTGCCCCTATGCAAAATGAATGTGAACAAAAGTCATTATCAGCAACACCCAAAAGCTTTAAACAAGACTTGAAAATACAAATGAATTGAAACTTGGTTAGCACTGACTTATCTTCATGCACAAATAGTGGGCCCTGAACGTCAGGTCGGCACTTTATACATTCTTGCATATTGTGCACTGGATAAATTGGACTTCCGGGCAAACTACCTAGATGCAAACCCACCCCTCTCCCTGATATAATAACATACACTAACTCATCTGTTACCTCCACATCAGCAATGAAAAGACCTGCAGGGCGATTTCTACTCGCTGAAACTCGCTCACTAATCCTTAAAACTGCAAAGCATGCAACCAAAAACTGCATTATATAAGGTACATTCAAATGCTGAAAAACAAACACTATCCAGTTTTTCAACAATCTTAATCAACACGCCTGGAGTTACACACCTTCTTATGTTACCCATTGTTCTACTTTTTGCATAACTTTTTTAAACCGCTTAATTAAAAAGGATTTTGTCCAATCCTTTTGCACCGCCAATTTAAGCAGAAAAAAAATCCCTGCAAATTTGCTGGGATTGGCCACGCCCTTCTTGTACCAAATTAAATATGAAGCATATCAGAGAGAATCCTTTGTAATGCCTAATCGTCCAGTTCTAGGAACTGGCTCTTACACATCACCCAGCTGGTCCACACATTTGCCAAGATGCCTGTGATAAAGATTGTCTTATTAAATTGCCTATTGCAGTAAGACTAAATCCCACAGCAACGGGGGACATCTTCAACCTTTCCTGTCTGCCTGCAGAGCTACTTACCAGAACGCTTCCCACTGAAAATGAGATAATTGTTATCATATTCAGTTCCAGACACCTGAGTACCACATGTCTCAATAATCTCACCACTGGGGATGAATCAGTTATTTATTGCTAATACTATATTATCCTATATTATCACAGATAAATAGCATCCTTTTACCCTGAAACTGTGAACTCCATATTTTCAATGAGAGGGAATAATTCCAACAGCGCTGAATTTTTTGGGTACCAACCATCTTGTCCTGTTTTGTTTGGTTCCCTGGGCAGCGAGTCTCTGTGTTTCCCTTATTTCTGCTGTCTAGCTCCCTTCCTTCTAGGCCCAACCCTAGGTCTCTGGCTACTCAAACTTCTACCGTGGAACAGATTTTTAAGGGCAAATTCGTGAAAATCCAGAAAATCTATTATGACTGGTTCGCCCACCTCTAATACTGACTCTAAAGTATAAACAACTGCACTTGTCATCTGGCAAAAAAGTTATTACCGTATTTCCTTGACTCTAAGACGCATCTTTTTCCCCATTTTCACATTTCTGAAATAGGGATGCGTCTTAGAATCGATGTACTAAAAAAAAATCAGCTAGGGGGCGCTGCTGGAGATGCCGGCGGGGATCTTCACAGTGTAGCAGCATGGCTCCAATCACACATCCCCCCTCCCCTCCATGAGAGGTAGAGAGATCAGCTGGAGATGCCTGCCTGGGATCTTCAGAATGCAGCAGCATGGCTCCAATCACGCATCCCCCCTCCCCACCATGAGAGGTAGAGAGATCAGCTGGAGATGCCTGCCAGGGATCCTCACATTGCCCAGCAGCCCCCCCCCTCCCCCCTGTTGAATCTCTATGTGAACTGCAGGAAATGCAGAGGGAGCTGTGTGTGTCTGTATTATCTCCCTCCCCCTTCCCTCCATTCTCTCCCTCCCCCTTTCTTCTATACTCTCCTCGCCCATCAGGGTTGCCACCTTCGACTGACGGTCAACCCAGAGATTTTTTTTTTTAAATGACACTGTGTTGCCATGACAACGGGATGCTATGTAACGTCACGCGGCGTCAAGTCGCCATGACAACGTGGCACCGCATGACGTCGTGACATCATGTGGCGTCTCATTGTCATGGCAACGAGCATCACGTGATGCTGTTACGTCACGTGACGTTCCCGTTGGCATGGCAACGCAGCGCCATTTGACGCCTCGCAGCCATATTGAGAGTAGTTGCAGGGGGAGATGGCGGGAGACTGCTATTGCTGGCACTATTGCTGCGTTAATGGTATATGGATTTATACCTTACATCATTTCTATTATTTATAACTAACGCTGATGACAATTGTTGCAAACAGAGTCGTCGCTGATCAATATTAATTTATTACAATGTTTACCTCAGTTAACTTTACTTGAGTTAATTTAACAAAGACAAGGTTACCTCATTGCTATCAAAAGGGAGGAACTGAAGCAGCTTTACTGTAAAGAGAGAGAGGGGGAGAAGAGAGAGAGAGAGAGAGAGAGGGAGGAGAAGAGAGAGAGAGAGGGGGAGGAGAAGAGAGAGAGAGAGAGAGAGAGAGAGAGAGAGAGGGGGGGGGAGGAGAAGAGAGAGGGGGGGGAGAAGGGAGAGGGGGGGGAGAAGGGAGAGGGGGGGAGAAGGGAGAGGGGGGGGAGAAGGGAGAGGGGGGGAGAGGGTGGGGAGAAGGGAGAGGGGGGGAGAGGGTGGGGAGAAGGGAGAGGGGGGGAGAAGGGAGAGAGGGGGGGAGAAGGGAGAGGGGGGGGGGAGAAGGGAGAGGGGAGGGAGAAGGGAGAGGGGGGAGAAGGGAGAGGGGGGGAGAAGGGAGAGGGGGGGGAGAAGGGAGAGGGGGGAGAAGGGAGAGGGGGGGAGAAGGGAGAGGGGGGGGAGAAGGGAGAGAGGGGGGGAGAAGGGAGAGGGGGGGGGGAGAAGGGAGAGGGGAGGGAGAAGGGGGGGGGAAGGGAGAGGGGGGGGAGAAGGGAGAGGGGGGGAGAAGGGGGAGAAGGGAGAGGGGGGGAGAAGGGAGAGGGGGGGGAGAAGAGAGAGGGGAGAGGGGGGGAGAAGGGAGAGAGGAGAGAGGAGATACGATACATGGGGGTGGTGTCTGTTCTCTAGAAGGGTTTCTAAGAATGTTACTGTGTTGCTTGTGTGCCAATCGATCTTGTCTAATAAAAACTACAACTCCCATGATCCCCTACCTGTGAGCATGTGCAGTAGAGCATAGGGCTGTGACCCGGATGTAGTAGGCAGTGAAGGGAGGAAATGAGTTCTGCACACAGATAGTCCCTGAGAAATGCAGAGGATCTGTGAGTGATGTATAATGTAGCAATGCGAACTCACTTACTGTGCTGCCCTGTCTGCAACAACCCGCCCACCCGGAGATTTCAGGGACAAACCCGGAGCCCGGAGAAGGGGCTGCAAAACCCGGAGTCTCCGGGTGAAACCCGGAGAGGTGGCAACCCCGTCGCCCATCCATCCATTCTCTCTACACTCATTCGATACTGTCTCTCTCTCCCCATTCTGTGTCTGTCTCTCTCTCCCCATTCTGTGTCAGTCTCCCACTCCCCATTCTGTATCTGTCTCTCTCTCCCCATTCTGTGTCAGTCTCTCTCTCCCCATTCTGTGTGTATATCTCTCTCTCCCCATCATGTGCCTGTCTCTCTCCCCATTCTGTGTGTGTATCTCTCTCTCCCCATCATGTGCCTGTCTCTCTCCCCATTCTATCTGTCTCTCTCTCCCCATTCTGTGTCAGTCTCTCCCCATTCTGTGTCCGTCTCTCCCCATTCTGTGTCTGTCTCTCCCCATTCTGTGTCTGTCTCTCTATCCCCATTCTGTGTCTGTCTCTCTATCCCCATTCTGTGTCTGTCTCTCCCCATTCTGTGTCTGTCTCTCTCACCCCATTCGGTGTCTGTCTCTCTCTCTCCCCCCATTGGTTATTGAAGGGTCATGTCACCCTGTGGAGCGCTTGGAAATCAAATTTCCATGTCTCTCTAAGCGCTGAGTTTTGGAGAGCGTACATGCACGTGCGCGCCGCGTGAGCGTGGACGTACTTATTGGGAAACACTTAAGTGATCTCGCCAAGCGCGCACAGCGGCAGCGTGGCCACAGCATAAAGTTGTAGTGTAGAATAGTGTAGATAAATGTATGCTATTGCCTGCTAGTTAAAAAAAAAATCTGTACATTTAATATAGTGGGGTTTTTTCCCCCCAATTTTTTTATTAAATCAAGGGTGCCTCTTAGAATCGATGGCGTTTTACAATTGAGGAAATAGGGTATTACGCACCTGTAAGAAGACCGGATCAATTTTCCCACTCCCCACCCCAACTATGGTCGTGATAGTAATTTCAGTACCTGGCTGTTAGGCGGAGCCATTGTTATTTATGATATATTTTTCTCTGGCTAGGAGGTGAGAGGTTAACTTCATTATGTAATGGTTTGAGTTCTGGTTTGTTATGATGGTTTAATAAATTGTGCCTTACCACCACCTTATGTTTGTGTCTGGTGTAAGTTATTTCAATTAAGCTAAGTTTAGTTTAATAGGTAACGCATCCAACAGTTCCCATGTTAATAAAATGCCTCAGTCTATTTGGGACATGCAAATAAAAAGTAATCTAAGTAGTGAATAAAAACTTGCTCCCCAACTCCATTTGTAATACCCAAATGCAAAAAAAGAAGCAAACACCTCAACATAGTAACATGATAATTGTCCTGGAACAGGATTGTTTATTTCTCTGTATTTTTTCTGCTCTCAGGCTGCCAGCCCTCCCCAGCCAAAGTTACATGTTTTCCCTGCTCTGAAGCAGCCAGAGCTGTGTATATTGCTACATAGTTGTTACAAGTAATCCCCTTTTACACAGCCTCTAGTCAGTTGCCCTGGCAACCTCCTAAAGCTCATATTTGAGATTGGTGTGTAGTCCTCTCCCCCTGCTTTATCTGCATATAGTTATGCCCCTTAGTGTGTTCCTGTCTGACAGGAAAGTGTGCTCCCTCTCTTCAACAAGCAGCCAAAGGGAGTAGACACTTCTTCCACTGCTCCCTCAGAAAGGGAAATCCTTTTTACCTTCCCCACAGAGAAGCACTCACATAGCAGGACACCGTCCTCTCATAAGGCAATTCTTCTCACAAGGGACATCTGCTATTACAATCCACTTACAAGTACTTTTATACTTCTGTTAACTCCCTCAATAAAGTTGAAGAAAATAGAAGGACTTTGTGTGCTTTAAAAGGGGACAAATTAAGCTACATGGACTTACTCACATGCTACATACAGTATGAGCCTGGGTCCAGAATAATAATGAACTTCCCATTTGCAAGCACTTATCAATATAATAACATCCTTCAAACTGAAAACATAACATGTTAAAACATTCTGGGTGAATGGGTAATAAATTAAATGCCGACTCGATATCAGCCTTAGCCAATAATGTCCCATGCCCACATTGCCTAACCAGCTCAAGAGCTTGATCAATCGATGCATAAGAAACTTTAAGCAATTCCCCATCTAGACCATTATTTAAAGAATCTCCCACTGGATAAGACAGATGATGTATCAATGTAAAGTAACCTGGCTCCTTATTTGATACAATACCCAGTGGTATGCGCGGTGCTTACCTGCACATGTTGTGCATTCGTGTTTACAAGTATTTTTCCACTTACAAAGGGATTCGGTGAAGATCCAGCACACTCCCTTTATAACAGGGACTTATCACTGTTGAGAAAAACTGTCTCTAAATCCAGCAGTGGGCTGGTTAGTTGCACAGGCAATCAACCAGACTCCATCTGATTGATTAAGACTGTGTAAGAAAAAGCCTGTTCTGAGAAAAAGGAAGAATATTTCCTTAGCCCACAACTAGGGCTGAACAGAGGAACAGATGTCTTGCTGCAGAAGGACTGTATGCTGATAGTAAGACAAGGGGAACAGACCTCTATACCTGGACACAGACATTGCCATTGCACACAAGGATGCTGACCCAGGAGAGCAGAGAGGCCTTCCCCTACAGCTACAACAAACAGATAAGAGACTTTCTTCTTGGACTGATGTATATATATTTGGGGGTGGTAACTAGCTTAGCTACCCACCCATTTAGAAAGGGACGAAGTAAAGGTGTAGATATTCTCCAAAGCGGAGTAGGCCTTTATTTTGTTTATTTTTAGAGTTTTTGCCTTGTTATAGGAATTGGCGCAATAAAGGCTCCCCGGAGACTGCTGTGAAATTTTTGTTGTGCTTTTGACTGCTTAAGTTCCTGCAAACAGCCTGAGCAACAAAACAAAGAATCACGTGCAGCAGTGACTAGAATTAAAGGGTTACACACACCCAGGCAGGAAAACTACACTGCACTGGAGAAAGCCACAATGCCGCAGTTGGACTGGAAGGACTGCGACAGACGGTGACCCAAACAAGGCACTGATACTGTGACCACCACTTGTGAAAAAAAAAAACCCTGGGAATTTAAAATGGCCACCCAGCTGAAGTCAAATACAGTGTAACGGATAGGGGGACTCGCAGTTCCCAGCGTGTCCTCGTCACCCCAGGTTCCACAGTGCCTAGTCCCTCCGCTCCCCTACGTCCCCAATCTCTACCTTTCTCCCTCAGCCATTCCTCCACGGCACGGTCCATACGCCCTGGCTCACACTCTGCGCACGCCCGCGGTCCCCTGACCCAGCACGTGCATTCACGATCGCGGGTTCCCTATCGTGGGTCACGCGTCCCTCGGCGTGCCTCTGTCATCCCTGTCCGTTCTCTACCTGGTTCCTCCATTCCTCCTTCCTCTCTGTCTCCTCTCCCGTGTACCTCCTCCGCTGGTCATCCCCCACGCTCTGGTGCACGCGCGGTGCGCGCGCACAGCAGGGTTACAGAGGGCGCGCGCACCCGCTCCAGTTACTTGCCGCCCCCACGCTCTGTCTCCGCTCCCTGTCGGTTGCAAGCTATAACTCTTGATTACCTCCCTGTTTCCTCCCCTGCTCTCTCTGACCTATCCCTGCAACTACCCACTCAAACCTCTGCTCCTCCCTGCATCCCTATTGGCCCTTCTTCCCATATAACCCCACTCTGTCCTCTCAGTCCTTGCTCTGCATAGCTTTCCTGTAGCTCCTGTGTGTGCAGTGTCTAAGCCTAGCTCCCTTGTCTGTTTCAGCCCTGGTTCCTGTCCCTGCCCCTGTTTGGATTCCTTTGGCTTGAACTTGAACTCTGCTTTGGACTTGACTACGCTGCTTTCTCCTGGCCTTGAACCCTGGCTTTCGGACATCACTACGCTGCTCTCTCCAACCCCTGAACTTTGGCACTTGGACATTACCCTCCGACCTCAGGCACCCCGGACTCAGCAAGTATTACGTTAACCCTTACTCTCCAGGCCCGGCAACGCTACTACCATACTCCGGGCACGCCCTCATTGCTGTGGGTGCGTGTTATACCCTTACCCACCTCAGTACTGGGGACTGGCCAGGTCTGCGCGCATTCAGGCGTTACATACAGACTGTGCAAGAATGGGGAAGAAAATGTGTTCTCAGTGTAAAGAGCCCAGTCTCTATCTTACAGTGCCAGGGACGTTCGTCAGCAGGAGCGGACAAAGGAAGCTGCAGACTCACTAAGGCTCTGTGAGCCAGCAGCTGCTTGAAAGAGAGTATCACACTGAGGGGTTATCATGGATATCCACAGATCTATTCCTTTCATTCCCAAGGTTACAGTAGATTAGCGTGTTTGATTAATTTTGTCTGAATTGCTCACCATACATAAACCATGAAAAAAATTGTTATATTCTTTTAAAATTATATTCATATGTTTAAGTAATGAGCAACATTTCTGAGGCATTTTTTCAACTAATTCACTGGCATAAATGCAAAATGACTGCAACCAATTATTGGGATGATCTTGGCACTGGTCTATGCCTATCCTCCTCCGACCTATCATCCATTTTTCTTTCATTACATAATTTTAAAAAATTCTTTGTGGAAGGTAATAATGACAATTAATGTCCCCTCTTCAAATGTTTTAATTTCCTGCTGGCAATAAATGGAGCTCTAATGGCGTTGTTTCACAAGCTGGAGAGACAGAGACTCGACCAGCACCATGACTTTGAGGCCAATATACACCCTGTACCTCACTTGAGGATTTAGTGTAAGGTGCAGTTGCTTTTTTGCTACCTCTGATAATTTTGTCAACAGTGTACTCGGGGAACCCAACATCTCACCTAATGGGCACCCAGGGGATTGATATGATGATACTTCATCCAATGATGCAGGAACTGCTCCTGCGACCTCCTGCCTTCAAGCCTGAAGGCGAAGCTCATACGTGGGACCAGATATAATCATTCTCATCTCAGCACTTCCTCTTCCAGTTGGTGCTGCAGTCTTCTGTCCACTCCTGCTGACAAATCTCCCTGGCACTGTGAGACCTCCCTCCGTGTCAACGTGCTGCTACAATTTCTGACTTCCTCTGAGTAGATGCTGGCCATGGCCCCACGCTCATTCTTCTCTCCCTGCTCCTTACAAGTTCCATCGTGTGCACTGGCGTCAGGGACCTCCTCTTGTGTTGTGGCCTCCCAGAAGGCATCACTACGGCTCTGGCTCCTTCCTTTGCCTCGTTACGGAATCCCCAGCTTGCCTTCCTGACTCAGGTAATTGCACCGACGGTCAGGCAGCCACTGAAGTCAATGGCGCAGCATATAAGCACTCCCACAGCCAATCTGTGGTGTCAGACTGCAGCTCTTTCTCCATTTTTGCACTCCACTGCCCACGACACGGTATTAGCACCCTTGTTGCTGAGATAGAGTAACTGAATCTTGATCCAGTTTTCCTACACATGAGTGATAATAACTTGTTTCTGCCCTTTATCTAAATCTTTATATATATACCCAAATTCCTGTCCAAACTTATTTTTTGTTTTATTTATTTATAAAATGTTTTACAAGGAAGTAATACTGTATATTGAGAGTTGTCTCTCATTTTCAAGTATGTTCTGGGCACAGAGTTATAACAACAATACATGGTTACTTTAAAAGACAGCGATTATACATTCAATTCACAGACATCATGGACAGTTAGAGATAGGATTATGGGCATAAGAGATATTTTCAGTAGGTCGGGGGTGATGAAACACATGGCAGTAAGCAAACACAGATGTTAACCCTTAGCACATTTCTTTGGGAAAGCCCCAGCGTGGGAGAAACGCGTTAGAGGCGGGGGGTGCCATCCCTCCACTTTTTTATCCATGCATCAATAAAGAATTTCACAGCACAGTCCAGCCTTCGCTTTATTGCTGCACGGCAGTGCCCACTGCTCTACCTCCTCCCCGGTGAGGAGATTGTTCCAGCACATACATATATGCATACATCTTGGTGAAAGTTGCTGTTTCAGGATAAAGAAACCTTTATGCACATGTGTATATTGGGAAATTTGAAAGTACAAATTTCTCTGGATTCTACTAAGAACTCAATGAATATCAAGATTTTGAAAGAGATATTTGCACTATTTTGCTGCTGTTTTTCTCTTTACATATACATCTGCGCTCCCCAAAATACCTTGAATCTAATTGGTATGTAGGAGGAATGTACAGAGACAGTAGGAGGGCATTTTGGTAAGTGCTTCTGCAGGGGGGCAAGCTTTATGTATCATGTGTCCAGTAATATCTATGGTGCTACTCATATGATATGATGATGATGATCTGGGGGGGGGGAGATGATATGATGATTATCGGGGGAGATGATATGATGATGATGATGATCTGAGAGGAGATGATATGATGATGATCTCGGAGGGGAGAAGATATGATGGTGAGGGGTGCTGGGGGAGATATATGATGATGATAAGGGGTTCTGAGGGAGATATACAGTATGTTGATGGGTGCTAGGGGAGATATATGATGATGATGAGGTGTGCTGGGTGAGATATTTGTTGATGATGAGGGCTGCTGGGGGAGATATATGATGATGATGAGGGGTTCTGGGGAAATACAATGATGATGATTTTACCTGTGCAGCCCGAATCTGTTTTCCTTGGAGCAGTTCGGCCCTTCTCACTTTACAAGTTGTGTGGCCTGCGCTACAATTTGAAAAAATTGAGTAAAAAATTCTAATTATTAAGGTTTTAACGTGTAGGGGGGTGATTGTGGCACAGCATGGACCCCATAGCCAGGAGAAGCCGGAAGTTATGTCATCAGGAGAAGCAGAGCGGCAACGAGTCTGAGGAGTCGAGACAGCGTGGCTGATCAGAGACACGGCATCCTTTTCTATTGCTGTTGACATGTCGGCTGGAGCACGCTCCATGGGGACTACCCTTCAATTTGATTCATTCGGTGGAGGACTACGGAGGTTTTCCAGGACTTTGGAGTGGTCTTGGGGAGGTTTGTTCCGATAGCATTGGGCTCACGAGTGGGGCTTTAGCAGCGTGTCTTCCCCCCTCATTCTGTTCCCCTCCCACCCGATTGCCTTTACAGGCAAGTAGATACTTTAGTTCTCCTTATTCATTCCTCCTACTATACAGCAGTTTCATTGTTACAAGACTTTATCAGCAGTCCTATCTCTGGACCTGATTGGAGCATCGGCTCTGGGCGCATACCCCCTTTTCACTGCAGTTCCATTTGGAATATTAAATTGTATACTGTACCCTCTGCCAAGTTATCCCTGCTCATTAGCAGAGTTCTTTCATAAAAGCTACTTATCAGCTGAGCTTGTTGCACAAAAAATGAAGAGTCACACTACCGTTGAGAATCTAATCATGCCTGCCTGTAAAATCATAGCAAAAACAATGCTAGGCAAAGAAGCTGTAAGTGAAGTAGAGAAGATTCCCTATATCTAAAAGTAGGCGTGTAGCTGACATGTCACGAGATATTGAAGAGGTTCTTTTCTTTAATTTCAACCCTTAAGGTTGGAGGAAAGGAGATTTCACCAACAACAAAGGAAAGGGTTCTTTACAGTAAGGGCAGTTAAAATGTGCAATTCATTACCCATGGAGACTGTGATGGCAAATACAATAGATTTGTTCAAAAAAAGGTTGGACATCTTTTTAGATGGGAAAGGTATACAGGGATATACCAAATAAATAAACATGGGAAGGATGTTGATCCAGGGAGTAATCCGATTGCCAATTCTTGGAGTCAGGAAGGAATTTATTATTCCCCTTATGAGATATCATTGGGTGATATGACACTGGAGTTTTTTGTTTGCCTTCCTCTGGATCAATAAGTAAGTATAGATATAGGATAAAGTATCTGTTGTCTATATTTAGCATAGGTTGAACTTGATGACGTACATCTTTTTTCAACCTCATCTACTATGTATCTATGTAACTATGAAACGCTAAAAAAATAGTCATTTCATGATCCAAGTCGACGAGTCTACAGACATAACAAGTAAAGCTCAACTGTTGGCATTTGCAAGATTTGAGTACAATGGAGAAATAATGGCAAACTTCCTCTGTTGCAAGGAACTAGAGTAAACCTGTTGTGGGCAAGATGTGTGCAACCTGTTGTCTTCTTATTTAGAGTCTCTGGGTTTATCGTGGGATCGTTGTATTGGAATATGCACTGATGGCGCCCCCTCAATGATTGGCTCAATAAAGGGATTTGTTACTCTTGTCAAAGAAAAAAATCCAGATGTCATTACGACCCACTGCTTTCTTCATAGAGGAGTTCTTGTTTCTAAAACAATTGGAGGAGATTTGAAACATGTTCTTGATACAGCTATTAACAGTTAACTTTATTAAGCAGAGTCCACTGCAGTCCCGCATGTTTGCAAAAATGTGTGAAAATTTTTCACAATGTTACTCTTCCATGTTACTCTTCTTCTTTACACCGAAGATAGATGGCTTTCAAGGGAAAAAGTGTTGACACGCAAATTTGAACTACGAGAGCAGCTCCAGATTTACTTCAGAGAAAACATTAAAAGTTTTTTTCAAACTATCTTGAAGACGAGTCGTGGCTGCTCAAACAAGCATACCTGGCAGATATTTATGAACCCCTAAATATGTTGAACACCAACATGCAAGGTCCCAAGGAAAATATTTTGACGTGTACAGACTTAGGGCCGTTCTATACTGTGTGCACCGTGCTGCATGCTTTTCGTGTGTATGCTGTGAGTGAAGGTACTGTGTGTGTATGTGTATGTGTGTGTGTATATGTGTATGTGTGTGTGTATGGGTGTGGAGAGATTGTGAATTATGTATTAAATAATATTTTTAAAATAAAAAAATGTTATAATAAAAATAATTTTTATTTATTTACGTTGACACATACACACATACACACATACATACACACACACACACATACATACATACACACAAACATACATACATACACACATACACACACATACATACATTACAGCACTGGTAGCGGCGCGAAATCATTAATTTCCTAATCTTCTCCCTCGTCAATCCGCTGCAAGCTCCCTGCCGTGCGCTCGCGGCCCTATTATATTATGGCTGGCTATCCTCAGCCAACTAAACCTGCCGCGCGCGTGCGCGGTGTAGCGCGCGCCCGCACTATAGAACCAGCCAAACTTGTAGCATTCAAAAATAAAATTGGTATTTGGGAAAAAACATCTTTCAAAAGGAAATGTTGAAATGTTCCCCCTCTTTTCTCGACTACAGAGCAATACAACGGACAACCACCATGAAGCCATTATGCCCCTGATTTACGGCCATATGGAATCTCTGGCTGAAAAGCTTGCAAAATACTTCCCTTCTTTGTCATCGGAAGAGTATGATTGGGTCAGGGACCCTTTCACAGACTATTCAAGCACCTCAGAACATATACTCAGCCTACAGGAAGAAGAACAATTGACTGAACTGAAGTGTGATCGCACACTAAAAAATTTAATTTAATGAACTGTCATTAGATGTGTTTTGGATATCAGTGAAAACAGAGTTTCCTTCCATCTCCCAGAAAGCTATAAACATATTGCTACAATTCTCAACGTCATACTTGTGTGAGCAAGCATTTTCGTGTTTAACGAATATAAAAACAAAATAGAGGAATAGACTGTTGTCTGTGGAAGAAGAACTTTGTGTGTGCCTTTCAAAGCTGTGACCACGGATTAAGTTGTTGTGGTCAAAAAAGCAAGCCCAAGTTTCACATTCAATTTGGAGACAATTAGAATCAATGTTATTCTATTGAAACTTGTTTTATTTTCAATTGTGAATGTATTATAAAACATTAAAATGTAACTTGTTTTTTCGTTAACGACTATAGAAAAACATTTATATTAAACCAAAATCATTACAAAATATATACACAATGTTTGTTCGTAACCAGTAAGCCAGGTGTAAAGTGAAAATGTTTATCATATTTTTTTATTAACAGTAATTAGTAAATAGAAATGGGCAATTAATACTCTCATAATATTTTATTCCAAAAGTATGAGTTACTTATTATTTATTATCCCTACTGCTTTACACGTCTATTTTGTGATTTACCTCTGTTGAACCTAATATGTGTCAGCCAGATAGGGGTCCCCCGAGATTTTACGAAATACTTCAAGGGTTCCTCCAAACAAAAAAGGTTGAAATCACTGCCTTAGTTAATGATTTCACCCTTCCCATTAGCCTAGCAACACCAATCCCTAAATACCTGCCTTATCTCCACCTGGTAAAATCCTACACCTTTTTCTGGCTAAATTCCCCAGCTACCCATTAACCTATCTCCTTTCAGCCCCTCTGACCGAGGTAAATCAGGGGTCATCTCCAGTCCCATGTCACCCTATGAATGATTGCCTCTGGGGCTTTCATTTAAGGCTAGGTTAATGCCTTGTTAATCCAATAATGAACTTTTGTGGATCTGGGCATCAGTGCTCAAACAAGTTTAACTTATTTGTTACCTGCCAAATTCTTTGAACAAAAATATTTTCTCCTCCTTCCTTGACTTTGGAGGTAGCTTTTACCTCAACCTATATAGGCTTAGTGCACAGGTGACTTTGTTATCTCTCCCAGTCGCCACATACAGATATAGCAAGACTTACTGTCCTCAGTGCTGCTGACGAACAAGAAAAGGCCTGTGGTGCCCGGGACAGTGTCTGCCGTGTTGGACCTATGGGAGGTCCATGCTTCTGAATGGGACCCCCCGCAGCAGTAATCCTTCAGTGCTGCAATCACCGCAATCACATGACGCGCTTGGCAGTGCAACCGAGGACACTAAGCTTTACTTCACCTGTATTTCTCCAGGTAAAGCTAGATACATTGCTGCCAATGAGTGCTGAAACCTTTCTACTGGGAGTCACACATCCTGTATGGATGACAAACATACAGATAAGTCTCCACTCTGACTTGGTACATTTACCTCTCTCCAGCAATGGATCTTAACAAGGAGGGTAAAAACAATATTATAACAGACACTGACTATTGCTGTAATGCTACAATCATTTAAATGGGAATGATATACAACGAAGTGCAGTGGAACAAAGACTTGTTTTTATAGTGGACTAGCTGATATACCCGGCGTTGCCCGGGATTGCAGGGGCGGGGTGCGTGAATGGCGGGGTGGGTGCGGGGGGTAAAGGGCGGGGAGGGGGTGGGGGGTGAAGGGCGGGGAGGGGGTGGGGGGCGAAGGGCAGGGGGTTGGGGGTGAAGGGCAGGGGAGGGGGTGGGAGACGAAGGGCAGGGGGTGGGGGCGAAGGGCAGGGGGTGGGGGGCGAAGGGCCGGGGGTAGGGGGCAAAGGGCAGGCGTTGGGGGGGGGCAAAGGGCAGGGGTGAAGGGCAGGGGTAGGGGGTGAAGGGCAGGAGTAGGGGTGGGGGTGAAGGGCGGGGGTAGGGGGGGTGAAGGGCAGGGGTATGGGGGGTGAAGGGCAGGGGTGGGGGGGTGAAGGGCAGGGGTAGGGGGGTGAAGGGCAGGGGTAGAGGGGGGTGAAGGGCAGGGGTAGGGGGGGTGAAGGGCAGGGGTATGGGGGGTGAAGGGCAGGGGTGGGGGGGTGAAGGGCAGGGGTAGGGGGGGGAAGGGCAGGGGTAGGGGAGGGTGAAGGGCAGGGGTAGGGGGGGGTGAAGGGCAGGGGTAGGGGGGGTGAAGGGCAGGGGTAGGAGGGGTGAAGGGCAGGGGTAGGGGGGCAGGGGTAGATGAAGGGCAGGGGTAGGGGTGAAGGGCAGGCGTGGGGGGTTGAAGGGCAGGGGTAGGGGGGTGAAGGGCAGGGGTAGGGGGGGTGAAGGGCAGGGGTAGGGGGAAAGTGAGGCACAAATTGTTTGCAGGAGTAAAATTTCCCTCTCCACACACACACGACGGGAGCGAGAGGTGGTGGAGAGTGGGACTGGCGCAGATCCGAGGAGGCTGCTTGGCCCCCCAGCGGCCGGGGAGGTAAGGGAGCGCCGGGGAGGTAACGGAGTGCCTGGGAGGTAAGTGAGCGTTGGCGGCTGGGTTAGGAGGGCCGTGCCGTGCTTCCCCTTCCTCTGGGAGCCGGTGCAGGGCGGCGCACGTGATGGGAAAGGGGGGGGGAACAGAGGGGGTGAGAGAGAGAGTGAGAGTGTGTGTGTTTGTGTCCCCTTTGGCCCGTCACTCTGCCTCAGGCCAATGAGAGGTGTGCGGGGGCGGGCGGGCCAAGGGAGCCATCTCATTGGCCTGAGGCGGAGTGACAGGCCAAAGGTCCAATGTGATTGCCCCTAGGGACAGGGAGACATAGGACAGACAGACAGGCATACAACGGTTTGAGAAATATATATATAGATAAACAATGAAAATCTTCAGAGACTGTCTTGGCAGCAATAATATTGGAATATCCAAAACTTTCAATTTCTGCAATAAAAAAGGTTTGGTTTGCTCTTGTTTAAAACTTTAATGAGATCAGCTCTGGAATATAGCACGTTTTTCTGAACACCACTGGTGGAGAAGCACAGGGGTTAAAGCAGCAGTCCAAGCTGCCATTTATTTTATTATTATTTAAAATGTTTCCCTTTAATATGTGCATCAATACAATCCACACAATGATAAGTAATTAGCTAAATTGCCGATCGATACGTTCTCCTGTGATCGATCGGTGAAGATTCAGCTTGGGGGGTTCACTAAATGGCTGTCAGTGCAGCAGACGAGGACCAAAGATGCAAAGTTCTGTGAAGATCATGTGACCAGACAGTCACTAGATACAATTGGTTCACTGCTAGAGAGAGGGCAGGGCTCAAAAAGGGGTGTGCCAGAGCCTGTTAAAGAAGAAGGGGATGTGGCTTTGTAAAGTGCTATAGAAACAAAAATTGCTTGTTACATTATAATACATTAAAAATCGCATTCAGAGTTGTTGTTTTTTTTTTTTTTAAATGCTACAAGTATTTTCTCATAATACAGAACGGATTTAAAAAATCACATGTAGGATATTGCTTGGACTGCAGCTTTAAAAGGTAAGTCAAGAACACAAAGCTATGGTAAACAAATCTAATTTTGAGCATATAGGGAATCGAACGAAAGCTTTATTAGGGCAGAACTCAAATATAAAAACATATGCACAAAAGAGTAGTATGTGTCAGAAACGGTGTTATTATCAGACAATGATGCAGGAGTAGTAACATGTAAGGGCCACATGGCGTTCCACTCTGTAATCCAGCCGGTATATCCGTCAGGCAGCTGGGCATGCTTCACGTCTCATGTTGTCCAAATGAAACACGATTTGTACAACGATAAGACATGCTGGCAAAGGCGTGTGCTACTGATTCACTTCTTAATTCTTATATTTATTTTACTTCAAGCTGGATCAGGCCATGGAAAAAGTGATGTGCTTAAGCAGAGATATTCATTTAACGCTTTATAGGTTTAAACATTTAAAAAAAAAACTCACACACACATTAACAGCGTCGCTGTAGAATCAACCCCCAGCCATGTAATAAGTAACTTCTCCGCTATCATTTTCTTGACGTAATAGTCTGTGTTGGGACATCCTAAAGTTCCAATACAAACAGCAATCACACCCAGAACCTGGGATTCCTGCAAAGCAAACTACCAGTTATTATCACTAGGGACTAAGGGCTGTTCTATAGAGGGCGCGCTTAGTGCGCAGTGCGCGCGAGCGGCAGTTATAGTTGGCTGTGGTTAGTCAGCCTTCCTATAATGGTATGAATGAATAATAAACGCGTCCGGCAGCAGAGAGATTGGAGGGGGCGCCACCGCGTGACGTCATTGAGGTGCGCGGAGACAGGCGGCAGTCTCTGGAATTGAGAGCAAAGAGAGCACGACTAGCGCGGTGCTCACTACCCCAAGCTGCAAAAGCATCCGGTAACAAGGAAAGGGGAGTGACGTCAGTGAGCTGCGCAAAGTCAGGCAACGGTCTCTGGTATTGAGAGTAGTGAGAGCGCGATCAACCCAGGGATCATTACCCCTTACCATATCAAGCTGCGGACGGCACGTTGTCAGTTGTCCTGTTACAGCACGGTTTATGTGAGTAAGCTTTTGGCTGTTTTTATTATTTTTACTGTCATTAAAGTTTTTAGCAATCTGCACCATCATTTCCCATGTCATTTCCTTTCTGGGAACCCACTGAGATCACTCTTGAGTGTTAAGGCTGTGAGTTAACAGGAGAGTGAGCTGATGTATGACTAACAGCACGGGGGATTCGTGAGGTCCGGGAAAAGAAGCTGGTTAAAGCACAGATTCTCTCAAATGAATATGGACACAGTACTTTTGTAAGTTTATTACTTATAAATCCTTAATTGGAGTCGTCTGTTGGTACTTGTGGCTGCGCAATGGTCTTTCTCCCTTTGTTTATTACACTACAGGAGGAGTTCTGAAGCAACAGCCAGAAATTGAATCATCACGTCGTTTTCAACTGGAACATTAAGAGAACTTTCCCTATCTAAATGGACTAATCATTGGACTGGGGTATTGTTGTCACTTTCAGCGCCGGGTCACTGCATTTTTGTAATATTTCCTATAATGGTACCATGCGCGCGCACTGCAGTGAGCGTGGAACCGGCCGACAGGGGGGACGATGAGGAAAAGAAAGGTTTCGCTCCGCTACCGCTGCTGAAATGTATATATGTGTGTGTGTGTACAGTATGTATGTATGTATGTGTGTGTATGTGTGTGTGTGTGTGTGTGTGTGTGTGTGTGTGTGTGTGTGTGTGTGTGTGTGTGTGTGTATGTGTGTGTGCCCAATGTTAATAAATATTTTATTCTTACCACCGTCTTTTTAAAATAATAATAAATAATAAATTACACAAATACATACACACACACACACACACACACACACACACACACACACACACACACACACACACACACACACACACAAGCTGTCGCTCCCGGCAGCACAGACCACCATACACACAAAAAGTGTGCGTCACGTGCACGCACGTTCGCACAGGCATGCGCGCGCATGGCCACACACTATATTACGGGCCTAAGTCATACATTAGCTATACATGAGGAAGTATATAATGGGTGCACCGGATAAAACCCTTCAGTAAGGGGTGGGTGGCTTCTTTAAAGTAGTAAAACGTGAAATCGTATATAGGGTTTTTTTTTTTTTTAATAAATCAGTACTTAGTATTAGATAATAGTGACTTTTTTTTAGTTCAACTCTTAATGCCATTTTTGATTAGTTTTAATATACAGAACATCCTTTGATTTATATAGGAGGCTTGATCACACTTCCCAAGTAGTGCAATATTTTTGTAACACTTTCCTGTTTGTGATAATTTGTTACTAATTTTCATGGTCCCAAGTTTCAGCAAAGTATCCGGCCGCTCCTCCTCCTCTTACCGTGCACCCAAACCTGGAACAATCTACCGGAGACTCTCACAGCCGCCACCAGTCTAAGTTCTTTCGAAACTAAAGCTGTCACTTGAATCTGTTCTGTAACTGTTACATACGCCCATAATATATATTATCTCTAACTGTGCATGCAATGACTTGTATATGTAACGGGTATTCCCCCCTCCCCCCCCAATCGCAGATAGGGACCATATGGGGAAATCAACATATGCTACAGTGTGGTGCAATACCTGTTAGGCTCACAGGAGGCCTGAACCTCCGCCACTGGGAGCCTGGGGTGTATCCTGGAACGTATGCTTACAGCGCCTCCACCTGTGCAGGGATTCCAGGTGTATAGAATGACCCCTGACACAGGACCCACAAATAGGAAACACATACAAGGAAGTATATATATGTAACTGTTTACTATATGGGCAAAACAATAACATCAGATCACAACACATATAGCAACACAGCCGTGTCACCCTCTGCCACTAGATGGCAGCTATAACCTTGCCCCTAACTGGGCACACCTTACACCTATACCCAAGTGTCCCAATAGTCCAGCAACCCACCCACGAGGCGTGATCAGCGCCTGTAAGGAAACCGGTATGTAGGTTAAGGTTGGTGCACTTGTAGAAATACCTGCCCGGGCTCCTGCGCCCGGGTACAGCAACAACAGGAAAGGACCTGTCTGCATCCAACGCTGAATCCACAGCAATGGCATCCTCTCCCAATCCAATAATCACCACACAGATAGTCTCTATCTTGAGAGATGCAGGTCTGATCCAAGACACACTTGTCACACTGCTCCCTCCTTGTCAGAGCACCAGCAGCGCCTGTCTCACTGACTAAGCTACTGCTTAAAGGGTAAAGTCTCTACCTTAGGGCCTTCCCTACACAGCAGCTACACATTTATTGGTGAGTTGGGCCTAGCTGGGGCCTGGGGGTAACCTGGCCTAGTGTAAGAAGCCACTTTCTCCCTACACCTACCTCCCCCTCCCTTCTCCCAGCTCCAACTAACTCTTCCTGTCTGCACACAACAATGTATCCATATGCAGCATGAGAATCTGTCTGCCTTAGTGGCTGTCTGGCTGCATGTGACAGGGATCATAGGGCAGTCCCCAGAGGCTGCTGGAAGTTGTAGTCCACTCTGGGGCTTTTCCCTATGAGGACCGCATGGGCGCCACTCTAATGGCCGCCTACCTTTCTCTATCTGCACCTGCGCTAGACTAATGGCCGCCGTGCCACTCTCCTGCACATGCACAACATCTAGGGGGCCCTGCACTACAGGTAATTGCCGCTGCAACTCCTCATACGCACCGCGCATGCGCAAACCCCGCGCCAGTCGCAACATGGCCAGCGGTACTCCTAGGGCTACACTGCGCATGCACGACATCCCGCGCATGCGCGAACGCACGCAAAATGGCAGCGCCCGGAGCCCCTGCAACTGCCTGATATGGTGCGGGGGTACCCGCTACTCTGCGCAAGTGAGGAGGGCCAAGGGAGGACCCTGTTACATATATAATGTATATCCTGTTCACTTATGTAACTGTATTTGTAACCATGTATTATTTGTCATCATAACTCTATGCCCAGGACATACTTGAAAACGAGAGGTAACTCTCAATGCATTACTTCCTGGTAAAACATTTTATAAATAAATAAACAAATGTTCCCAGCAGTTTGAGCTGCAAACTGTAATAGATAATGTTAGTTTAGTTATAGAAGAATACATTGTAGCTGCTGAGTTACACTGACTGAAGGATTGATTGAAACTGAAAGGCCGCCATTTAGTTAGGCACACAATCAGGATTGTTTACAGATTTATAACAGGATTCCCAAACGATTGCCAGTTTATGTCACAATGTAGAATTATACATTGTCACATGCTTTACATATACAAATATGAAAAAGGGGATGGGGGTGTAATATTGCTGCTTTAAGGAAATAATAATTAATTTGACAGTAGAGTGGCCGGAGATTTAGCAAAAGGATTTAATAGGCATGTGAACTATTTCTTTTTAGAAATAGCAACATGTAACTGTGGAGCATGTAAATCACGTTATATCTTACATTCATCACCTCAAGTTCAGCCGTTTGAAAATTGTAGTTTCCTGAACTGGGATAGTACAAGGAAATCTGCTGGCTCCTTTTGATTGGAATCTGATTTAGACCCAATTAGACTATGATTAAGGTACAGATTTGCTGCCACAGTGTCACTGTTGGCGAGCCTGTCAGTGAGGGTAACATCACAATCATGTGTATTATTCCCTACAATGACAAGTTGTTGCCATCAAATGCAAAGCTACAAGTATGCAGTGCTTGCCCCGTCATGCTTATGGGATTGATACATGAGGTAAATATGGATTAACATATCAATAGCGCGTCTGAGATCAGATGCATTGTAAGGAACCCCAATCCTCTCTAATAGCGTGTCTGAGATCAGATGCATTGTAAGGAACCCCAACCCTCTCTAATAGCACGTCTGAGATCAGATGCATTGTAAGGAACCCCAACCCTCTCTAATAGCGCGTCTGAGATCAGATGCATTGTAAGGATCCCTAACCCTCTCTAATAGTGCGTCTGAGATCAGATGCATTGTAAGGAGCCCCCAACCCTCTCTAATAGTGCGTCTGAGATCAGATGCATTGTAAGGAACCCCAACCCTCTCTAATAGTGTGTCTGAGATCAGGTGCATTGTAAGGAACCCCAGCCCTCTCTAATAGCGCGTCTGAGATCAGATGCATTGTAAGGAACCCCCAGCCCTCTCTAATAGCGCGTCTGAGATCAGATGCATTGTAAGGAACCCCAACCCTCTCTAATAGCGCGTCTGAGATCAGATGCATTGTAAGGAACCCCAACCCTCTCTAATAGAGCGTCTGAGATCAGATGCATTGTAAGGAACCCCAACCCTCTCTAATAGCGCCTCTGAGATCAGATGCATTGTAAGGAACCCCAATCCTCTTTAATAGTGTGTCTGAGATCAGATGCATTGTAAGGAACCCCAACCCTCTTTAATAGTGTGTCTGAGATCAGATGCATTGTAAGGAACCCCAACCCTCTCTAATAGTGTGTCTGAGATCAGATGCATTGTAAGGAACCCCCAGCCCTCTCTAATAGCGCGTCTGAGATCAGATGCATTGTAAGGAACCCCAGCCCTCTCTAATAGCGCGTCTGAGATCAGATGCATTGTAAGGAACCCCCAACCCTCTCTAATAGCGTGTCTGAGATCAGATTCATTGTAAGGACCCCAACCCTCTCTGATAGTGCGTCTGAGATCAGATGCATTGTAAATTCTTCTGTATTTGGTACAATTTTCAAATTACTTGAAAATTGCAGGGAACCCACAAGCTATATCTGCGGAACCCCTGTTGAAAAACAGTGCCTTCTACCATCACACTTCTATCATTGTACACGAAGAAGAGACCTGAGATTTGTTAAGCTGTATACACACTAATAATCTATGAAGAACTCTCTTGTTGTTCCATCAAAAGGTATTACAGGCTGGGACTACACTTTTTCCCCCAAGACCAACATAGCTTGTAGAGTTTTGCAGTACACCTGTTGATATATAGGCACAAAGGTGAAACAAAGGACAAAAAATAACTCAGAGAAAAGAAATGAGATAAAACCAAGGTTGTGAGAAGTACAATAAACTGCTTTTCAATATCAGGAGGGTGGCAGTATGAGGGCAGCAAAGGGTGATTGTTACACAGTTACTAGGCGGATAACAGAGGTCACAGGACAGGAAAAAAAGAAGTAACCATTTGCTGGGGAACATTGTCTGGCATTGTATTGCTGTCCTCTCAATCAATGGAGGGGTTAATAACAAGAAGGGGTGGGAAAGGGGAGTGGAGGGGGCAGTGTCCTCAGGCAACACAGCTAAGCTTATAAATAGAGCAAGGGCATGAGAGCAGCAACACCTCTGAGCTATCACCAGGCTTGTGACTGCAGAGAAATCCTGATCGGACACAGTCCAGACTCCAGAGCCCAAGGAAGACTGACAGGAGCAGACATGTGTGAATCGTACACTAAGCAAAAGACCATTGAGCTGAGGAGAAGGCACATTGGGTAAGATATTTTTTCACCCCCCAAAATCCACATCATGGGCTCTTCTGTAATTTCCACATATAGATCTGTTTTGTTCTCTTTTGTGTTTTGCACCACAGGGAGCAGTGCTGCCTGGTCTCATATGGGCACCAGGCAGAGAGAGCGTGCTGATGAACACTTCATGTATTCGCTTGCTAACAATAATTCATTGTTACATAGCACTGTAAATGCTGCACATAGGAACAGTTACAGGCAGACTAACCCCCCTGATGCACTGCACTGTAGAAAATATTACAATGTCATGTTAGAAGCACGGATAAAGTAACTTGGTGTTGCTAGCACTAGGATCTCTTTTAAAATCACGTTTTTTTAAATGTTTTTACATTTGTGTATATTACTCTCCAGCAAGAGGGAAAGTTTTATAGCCACGAACAGATTGTGGGTATCTCTGAACAAATACTTTGGTAATGTAAGATAAGATGCCCTGTTTTTATTTTATGCTTACCTTAATTAGCAGCTATCTTCTCACTTTTATAGCAGCATTGCCATCGTGTTAATAATTGCACTGTATCTGACTTTGAACTGTAGCATTCTTTTTATATAGTGTTTATGTACTATCATCATGCCTCATACAAAGACATGGACAATGGCTGCCCTTCAGACATTCTTATTCATGGTTTGATACTGGAGATAAGGTGGCTGAAGTAGCCTGACCAGTGACATAAGAAAAAGGAATCTCCTATATGTTCGTGATAATAATACATTCTACTTGGACTAACTGCATTATAATCCTAAACACATAACTAACTGAGTCCCTGTAATGGACACCCTTTTGGCTTTTCCATGACTTGCTGATTTAAATCATCTTTCTCTTTGCTTTTAACCACACCATTGCATGTGGGCAAAGTTGACACTAAATATGGACTTCTGTCTGTCTAAAACTTCTTTGTGCAGAATGCAGGCTGCAAAACATTATGGGTAAAAAAAAAAAAACATGTGCCTGACCCTACTCTACCTCACTCCAGCACCTCCGGAGTAATCCCCACTGTGGTTAATCCAGATTTATTTCTTTATAGACAAGTTTTTATTGTATTTTTCAAGGGGAGGGAGAAAAAATAATGATTGGGAGGGATGCAGAAAAGAAAGTAGGGATGGGGTGGGGTACTGTCCATATCAATAGTGACAAAATACATTTACATTGTGTTGTGAAGGGGAAGAATAGAAATATTATTGACAATACATCAATATAAAACAGTCCTCTCCAAATCTTGGCTGAATAGTTCTTAGTATCCTGTATCACCAATGGGATGGATTTCATAGTAATAGATATTTGCCTAGATGCACTGATGGCTCACTATAGAAACCTGGTGGGTAATCCAGTTTTGAAGAGGTGAAGCCCATTTCAGGAGAAGTTGTTAAACTTGATTTTAAGGGACTAGTAGAATAAACTGGAATGTTACTTAACGTCATCTTTGCTGCGATAGACCCCCACGGTGCATTGCAAATCATCTCATAAAGTAATGTATAACTGTCTAATTGTAGAGAAAATCTGACTTTATATGCACTGTACCTTCATTCCCAAGCATTTATTTTTATTATACAAGTCAGACTTTGCTCTTGTTTCCTAGAGTGCATATTTCCCTCCCAACATACTGTAGTGATACTTTACTGATAGCCTGAAAACAAATATGTTCCTGGTGTGTTATGAGCGCAGCGGAGGAGACAGCAAAATAGTGCTGAGCCATGTCTTGCGGGCAAGGTCATATCCTTATCTAACTTATATAGGACTGGGAAAAGAGCAATGCTATGCTGATAATAAAAAGTAATATACAATAATAATATTGTGTTAATTCTTGTCATGAGATATATTTCTCAGAAAATTGCATGGGAATGACTTTTGAAGCATGTGTTATACAACTTTTTATTTGTTATGTCCTGAATACCAGACCAAAAAATAGCTGACTCTCTTCTTGGAAAGAAAACCCAGTGACTGGAGGTAATCTCCCCTACTTGTCAAGCAATGCCTGTTTGCCCGCATATCATAGTGATGGTCACAAAGCTGGCCTTAGGGCAAGGCGGCTGTGTTTTCTCCTCTGCTTAACTTTTCCTGAGCGGGCTGCCTCATGTAGCGTCACGTTCCCACGGTGACCGATGTCAAATGGTGGCGCGGCGTCACCTGATGACTCGTTGCCATGGTAACGTGACGTCGGGACATGATGTTGGGACGCTGCCGAAGAAGGGCTGCTCATCAAGGTAAATCCCCTTAACTTTTATACAGGGGGGGGGAGGGGGTACTGCCAGCGTGCCACTTTGCCCAAGGTGACGATATTTTGGATCCAGTTAAAAATGTATGTACAATTACATTGACATTGCTTCTTGTTTTTCACATGAGAAAAAAATCTGTCAGTGGCCCTTGTACTATATTTTTGATGGGTATATTCAATTTCTATTGTATCAAATCAAAAGGGAGAGTGCCTATATTTTACTATAGAAAGAAAGTTAAACTCTCTGCCCATAAGAAAGCAGTAGTACTCTAGGATTGTGAATATGATCTAGTTGTACTGCCTAGTACCATCACAAGTCAACCATTAACATCAATTTGAAACTTTTCTAGTGTCGACTCGCAGTCCTTATGTGGTCATTTAGTTGGAGAAGAGTTTTTGGGCCTGATTAGCAATTAACTTCCTATTTGTGACCTGTTAAATACAGGAATACCCCTCATTAACGTACGTAATGAGACCGGAGCATGTATGTAAAGCGAAAATGTACTTAAAGTGAAGCACTACCTTTTTTCCACTTATCGATGCATGTACTGTACTGCAATCGTCATATACGTGCATAACTGATGTAAATAACGCATTTGTAACAGTTCTATAGTCTCCCCGCTTGCGCAGAGCTTCGGTACAGGTAGGGAGCCGGTATTGCTGTTCAGGACGTGCTGACAGGCGCATGCGTGAGCTGCCGCTTGCCTATTGAGTGATATGTCCTTACTCGCGAGTGTACTTAAAGAGTGTCCTTAAACCAGGGTATGCCTGTAATCTCTGCACCTTTTTTTTGGCCATAAATTACCCACTTTAAAAAAAATAAAATAAGCCACTTGTTGAAAAATACCAACAAAAGTTGTGATGAATATCCAATTGTATATTCAGCATCTCAGATAATTTCACGGTTGTATGTATTCTCTATCATTTAAAGCATTCACAAAGCCACTAACCCCTTGAGTGCCCAATGATGTATGCTTGTAAACATATTGTTGACTTAAATACCATAGACTATTTGTGTAGCGCAGGGTTTGTTTGTAGTCATTTTCCAATGCCTTTTTCCATTCGCTAGACCGTGATAATGCAGGATCAAGCGATCACATGAAATATAAATAGCTGGGCATTAAATTACAATTGAAACCCGTGGGATTAGTTAACCTTTAAATATTTACCAATACCGATGAGCATGTACATGGCCTAGTTAGACGTATGGTGTATGAATGCACAGCATTGCTGAATTATTTTCAACACACTAGTTTCTAAAGCAACACTTCACGTTAAGGAACCCAGCAGAAAAGTACATGCTGTCATATAAGAAGTTCTGATTTAAGACCCCACATTTCTAACTGGCCTCTAAATAATTGGAGAATGGAGATTAAAAATACAGCCGGTAATTACAGTTTACACATTATGCCCTCTATTCCCATTGAAACACCCATGCACTTCAATTGAAATGAATGCGTTGTGTACTCTGTGCTATCCCACTTATCAGCATATGAGAGATGCATGGGCTCCTGTTGATTATTCTAGTGGGGAGGAGGGAAAAGGGGCAGGTAGCACTCAATGCTGATAGCAATCTTGATCAGTAACTTTGTATTGGGTTATGCAAGGCCCTTCAAAGCCAGAGAGGGGCAGAAATATATTGGAGGATATGTATTAAGAGGGTGCAGTTTAGTCAAAAAAAATAATCCGTTTGCAACCGCGACATACGTATGAAGCTTGTTAAATCTTTTCTCACATTTGGCCCAGATCTCTTAGGAGCAGAAGTTAATGCCACCTTTGACACTAAGACAGGAAATACAGTTATTGGTTCAACTTTTGATACATCTTATTATAATATCGCTCCCTTCCCCAACTCTTCCCTAACCCAGTGCTTTTAACAGTGGTTCCTGGGAACCCTTGGGTTCCACGGGCATCCTCCCTAAAGGGTTCACTGCAATTTTCAAGTCATATGAACAATGTACCAAATCTAGAAGAATTTACAATGCTTTATTTATTTATAAAAATGTTTTTACCAGGAAGCAATACATTGAGTTCTCTCTCGTTTTCAAGTATGTCCTGGGCACAGTTATTATGTACTTTATGCCTTTATTTATATAGTGCCATTAATGTACATAGCGCTTCACAGCAGTAATACACGTGACAATCATATACTTAACAGATAATGTAAATAACACATAATGGGAAGAAGTGCTTCAGACCTAAAAGTAGCATTTAGGAAAAGGAGTCCGTGCTCCGAAGAGCTTACAATCTAATCGGTAGGTACAGTAGCCAGAACTCAAAGAGACAGTAGGAAGATGTTCTGGTAACTGCGTCTGCAATGGGCCAAGGTTTATGTATCCGGTGTAGTATCAGCCATGAGCTACCTGTATGCTTCGTTAAGCAGGTGTGTTTTAAGGTGGGCGACAATACATGGTTACATTAAGCGAAAAGAGGTTATACATTCAATGTATAAAAACATAGATTGTAACCGCTACGGGGCAGGTACCGGTGCCTGCAAAATGTCTCTGTAAAGCGCTACGTAAGACTAGTAAGCGCTATACAAGAACATGCTATTATTATTATTCATTTACAGATATTTCATGGACAGTTAGAAATAATATATATTTTTGGGGAATTGTAACAGAGCATTTCAAATATTAGTGGGTCTCCTATCAAAGAGTCCTGACATGAATGAATTGCTTCCAGCTGTGAAACAGAGCCTCCCTCCCAGTAAAAAAAAGCACGGGGGAGGGGCCAGATCCAGTTTTTTTTGTTTTTTTTTCCAAGCTGTCAGTCCTTTGTTGATGAAATTAACCCAGTCGACACTGGTTTAGTGGACAGGAGGATGGAATCGGGAGCATGGCGAGGAGACCTCTTCGGGGAGATTTGTGTGGTCTCGTATCAGAGTCCGGAGGTGAAATTGGTTGATGCCAAGGGTACAGAGTCAAAATGGGACAATATTCACATGTTTCAGAAAGTGACACTTATGCCCTATTGTGTTTGATGGACCCTTTTGTCTGTGAAGGGGGAAATATGCTGTACTCTCTATCACTATGTGGTGCAGCAGGGAAGTATGTACCATCTATGCATGTAATTCATGTTTAAAGTGCGGGACAGAGAGCCAGTCATTGCAATTTATTTGGAAAGTGAAGTTTGTCTGGACTTCGGACAGTGTTACTGTTGTTAATGAGTTAACCAAGTCTATATTTTTTTCTACATATAAACCATAGTGACCACCATCTGTTATGAAGTCTTCACAGCCAGTCTGATCTGGTTCAGAGTACAAAAGAATAAACAGTTGAAAGTACACAGACACAGGAAGTCACACCGACTTGTTAATGAGGGAAGGAAATATTATTCACCTGAAATACTAGTCCAGGGTTCCTATGAACCCTTGAGTTCCCCAGGCATTCCTATAGGGTTCCCTGTAATGTTCAGGTCATTTTAAAACTATCCCAAATACAAAAGAATTTACACTGCATCTGATCTCAGACACGCTATTAGAGAGGGTTGCGATTCCTTACAATGCATATGATCTCAGACGTGCTATTAGAGAGGGTGGGGGTTCCTTACAATGCATCTGATCTCAGACGCGCTATTAGAGAGGGTTGCGATTCCTTACAATGCATATGATCTCAGACGTACTATTAGAGAGGGTTGGGGTTCCTTACAATGCATCTGATCTCAGACTCGCTATTAGAGAGGGTTGGAGTTCCTCAGAATTTCACGTAGGGTTCCTATAAAAAAAGGTTGGAAACCACTGTACTAGTCGAATGAATATTTCATTTTTTCATGTGTTATCATTTACATGTATTTTTTGCTATCTACACCAGCAAAATCGTCATTAGTTTACATTTTAGTGCCTCAAAATATCCAATATACATTATTGCACTTTCCTTAAAGCAGCAATACCACATTCCCCCTTTTCTCTTTATATGGAAAGCATGTGACAATTCTTACATAAGCTAACAATTGTTTGGTGTTCCTGTTATAAACCTGTAAAAAAAAATCCTGATTGTGTACCTAACATAATAGCTGCTTCAGTCAGTGTAAAGCAGCAGCAACAATGTATCCTTTATATGACTACGGTAACATTATCTATTGTTACAGTTTAAAGCTCAAACTGCTGGTAACATGGGCGACAAATTATCACAACCAGGAAAGTGTTGCAAATATCTTGCAGTGCTTGGGGAGGTGTGCTAAACCCTGCTATGGAAATCAAAGGATGCTCAGCATATTAAAACTCATTAAAAATGGCATTAAGATGCAATACGTGGGGGGATTCCCTAATCGATGTGGGGTATCGAACTACTAACCGGTGTTAACTACGACTCGCGCCAATAGCATTTAAACCCTTCACAACCCAGGCTTTGCAATGCTCTGCTGGAACACCTGGCAGAAAGGGGATTAATTAATGATGGCTTTTCCTCCTTTCTTCCAGGCCATCATGCAAAGTCTTTTTTGCAAAGGACCCAATGAAGATTGTGCGTGCAGAGGGGCAGTATATGTTTGATGAAAGAGGAGAAAAATACCTAGACTGCATAAACAATGTCGCTCATGGTAAGCATCAATAATAACAAAATAAATATATATGTACACTGGCCTGCTTTGTGCAGTATCTAAACACTGAGCTGCCAGGGGTCCCTTGTTATATGATCTCACGGGCCGTTATGTTCTTTTGGCAAAGCTTGGCTATGAATAATAAATAGGTTTTTTTTTCTTTGTGTTGCAGTTGGACATTGTCACCCTGAAGTGACAAAGGCGGCTGTGAAACAGATGGAGCAGTTAAACACCAACTCCAGATTCCTGCATGACAATCTTGTTCAGTACGCTGAGCGCCTAACGGCCACCCTCCCTGAGAAACTCTCAGTCTGCTATTTCGTTAACTCGGGGTACGTTTTAGTGTTGCTTACTGACAAAAGATGCCTGTTTTAAACCAATTTCTTTGAAGCAAAGCCTACAAAACAATACTTTGCAGAATCTGATGCTCTGATAGCCTTGCTGCAGGTCATCCGATATAGATGTATTCAGTTTTGGAGGTCTCTGCACTTTGACCTAACTTGTTATCAACAGTTAATAAGTTTGCTTATTTGGTCTCACCAACGTCGGCCTCTCCATCTACTTCATTTCCAATGTGTGATTCAAAATCTAAAGGGTTAACAGAATTACCAATAACGAAGCTTCTTCGCTAGAGTTATTTCAGATATGGGTATAAAAATACTTTTAAATACACTACATACTACATGATTGCTATTAAAGTTCAACTCTTGTGGATTACTTTTGAACAGTTCTAGAATTTGCATAACCCCTGTATATCGTTACACAACAATGTTAGAAGTTGTGATATAACCATGGAAATTCTAGGGCTGCTTATTCAAGCCTGCAGACTAAAAGTGGGTGCTTCGTCATCATGGTAGCAATGTCTACTGCCAGAGGGGAGGTTATTAGTATTATTATATATTATTGTATTCTTATTATATTATATTTCTCCACCTCTTCAAATACCGGGCAGAATATTGACTGCTATTCACTTTGCTATTCACTTTGCAATGGGATCCACCTGAACTTTCTGTAGCTATGTAACTGGAGAAAACAATTACATTGTCTTTGTTCACATGTTCACCTTGAGTATTTTTTTGTAGTTGCTGAAACGTGTGTGTGTGTGTGTGTGTTTAATAAAGGCATATATATTTATTTATCCATCCATGCATCCATTCACTCTGCCAGAGTTGCAAAAGTCAGACCAGGCAGATCCTGTCTTTAAAGCTAGCCCCTGCACCTTTTTTAAGATCAGACAGGAAATAAAGACGGCACATTGACTATAGAATAGGGGGTTGTAAAAGTAAAAGGGGCAGTGCCACATAGTAGGACAAACAAATGGAATCGACCTATCAATCAAATTCAAAGAAAAGGGTACCCTGCCTGGTGCTGTCTTTAAGTGTTTGTGCACTGAGTTGCTAAATCTCTTGTTGCCATCTGCCTGGGAGGACTTCACAACCTCATATAGAAAAGTGAGCTCCCGCAGAGACTCACAAAGACAAGAAGAAAAAAGGCAATTATTAATTAAACATCATTGCTACTCGGTGCGCCTTTCTGCATTTTTTTTCTTCCTATCAATCAAATTGTAAAAATGAAATCCCCCCCATTAAAAAATTCTCTTGCTTGATTCTTGTGACAAATGCAAGTTTTTTTATTTTTACCAGGTCCTCTGTTCCTATCCTTATCTAGTATAGATGTGGAATGTGACAACAATTCATGGAAGCAGAGAAACGTTTCTCATACAGTAGATAAGAGCCAATTATTTGGGCTGCGTGATTCTCAGACTAATGAACGTGTGGTTGTTGAAATGCATAATCCATTTACCACGCTTTGCCTTGTCATATCTTACACAAAAAGTACCTCATAACTCTGTGCCCAGGACATACTGGAAAACGAGAGGTTACTCTCAATGTATTACTTACTGGTAAAACATTTTATAAATAAAACGTGCCTGAGAAAACAATGTCTGGAAGAAGTCGAATGAAACGTTAAGTACCCTGGACAGTTGTAACTGCTCTCATTTCTTTTCTTGGTAAAATATATTGCATTTGACTGCTTAATATTTTCTTGTTTTCCATATTGAGAACCTTTTTTGTCTTGCCACCATAAAGGGTATCTTGCTTTTTCAAGAGAAATTCTGTTGTGCCTAAGTCCCCGCTGCCCTTCTCTCTGCAGATCTGAAGCCAATGACCTTGCGCTACGTCTGGCGCGACAGTACACTGGCCATCATGATGTGATCACCCTTGATAAGTAAGTTTGCCAAGCAGAATTGAACATACAGTAGGGTCAGCTTCTCTTCTTCGCAAAGCTTTGAAATGAATGGACTTGCTACATATTGTACAACTATCGCTCTGGGAACAAACACAGTGATATTTTCTAGAACAGGAGGCATTGCTGAAACATTATACCCTTCCTGAAAAACAGGAAGGGTATCGACTAAACCGTTGAACATGAGGGTGAATGGGAACACATTAGCATCCTATATTCGTGTTATATTTATTGTTTTAATTAATCACTATTCTTATATTTTCCACAAAGTTCTGTTTTTTGAAACAATATTGTATGTTACTTGCTACAGAATGAATATCAACCCCACATGATGCATAATTATAAAATTCAAACTATGTATATATACTGTGTGTTTCTATTTATGTATGATTTTATGGATAATTAAGATTAATAACAATAATGAATCGTTTTAAATGCCTCCTTCCAGGAACATTTTGCTTTGTGTGCACCCACCCCCAACCCAGGAATTATATATTTAAGCCCCAGAGGGTTTCCTGTACTTGAAGACTAAATATTTCAATAACTCGCTCACTTTTGCGTGAGGCTATATAACATTGTTGTGTACCAGCAACAGATCATGTAACACACCAAGCGCCCCAAATGAAACACTTGGAGTATGTCATGATTTATTTTATTTGCTATTCATATTCAATGCATTTTAAATATTCAGATTAACCACACGGGGAGCAATGTATATTTTTAGTTACACCAGGGAACAGTCTGTGTTTACATTCCTCCAATAGCCGTGCTTGGCGTTTGTGATTGAAAGAAAAATATGTGCTTTTTTTATTACACCAAGGTCACAAATACAAAGTTGAAAAAATATACTAGGTTGAAAAATAGACTGTTGATCAATAAGCCTTAGCTTGTGTTAAACATGAAATAAATACTAATTTGACAGCCGTACCCATTTTCTTTTTAAATGTATTGAATTTGGTGCCCCTACTCAAACTATTTATCAAACAATGGTTGTCCAGCTTTTAAGATCAGAAAGTGAATCCCTGCTCTTCTCCCATTTGGGCTAACAATAAATGGGGAAATAAATATGCATAGTGAAACCTAAGTCTGTAAGACAAAGGAGACACTTGGTTACAACCTTTGATCAAATAATGCCAAGCCTGCTAACCAACGTCAAGGTAAGTCTCAGTAGCAGGTCCCTATGCTAAATGCATACAAATGTTCTGTGAAATATACCCTTAAGGGGTTAATACACTAATCATAAGCTTATGTAACTTAGTGCAGTTAAACTGGTATATTCCAGTGAAGATACTTACATGTATGCATGTAAAGTGAATTTACAGGGACCTTACTGGGAGATCACAATTGTTTGTAATTATCCTGCCTGCCTCTCTGCCAATGTTCTTATCCATACCTTCCCCCACCCCACAGCATCCCCTTCCCCCTACACATGCTGTTCCTTGTCACTGTTTTATTACCTTTCCAATGTCTTCAGACATCCCTTTCTCACCTCACCTTATCTACATCTGTTTTTTTCTTCTTTGTTTTCTGCTTTCCTAACCTCTGTTTTAGCCATAGATTCCTTTGTAAACCAGTGTTGCTGACCTGAGGAAGAGAGGAGAACTCGCGAAAGCTTGTCCTATTATGACATACCATTTTATTTGGAGTAACAATTTACCACCTAATCCTGAAGTACTCATTTATTCTGCACTATATATAGATAGATGGATAGATGGATCCCTACTTGGATGACAGTGAACTAAGGGATCTCATTTGGATAATTGAAACCTTTTTTTACCCAAATCTGAGAACTATAAGTATTTATAATTCATTTTTATTTAAAGTTAGACTTGGGAGGGGTTTCATTTCCTCTGGCTAATCTCTTCTGTGTGATCAGCAAGTGCTGTGTGATCAGCAGTCTCCCTACTCAGCTCATCTTCACTTGAATGGTTTCCTGATAAAGACAAAAACAAACAAAAATCTTGATTGACAGACCTTTCCCCATTCAGATGCCCCCAAGAAAGAAGAGATAATTCAGCTTTGTTGGTGGTCCAGACAGCACTAGCAAACCAGGTGTCCGTGACACTTGGAGGCATGTGTATCTGCAAGTTGACAAGTGATGGCACTTACCATTTAATGATTGAAATGAAATGACCCCTAATTATCTCTGTAGTAAATAAGTGTAAACCACTAAAACCAACGCTTATGTTTTGTTATTGTTCTTTGTTTTAGTGCTTACCACGGTCATGTGACTTCACTGATTGATATAAGTCCTTACAAATTTGCCCAGCTGGGAAAGGAAGCCAAGAAAGAATATGTGCATGTGGTATGTTTTTGCTGGAAGGACTTCTCTTTACTGTTTCCTGATTTTATTGGTAGCTTTAAAGAAGCAGTTCACACTTATTTTTTTTACTTGTCTTAACTGGGGGGAGGGGGGGGCGTTCCCATAACTGGGGGGAGGGGGAGGCGTTCCCAGCAGTTGATCTGTGCCCCTCCCACACCTAAGGACCCTTCTGAAGCAATTTTCTCCCCTGAAAATAATTCTTGCCCAGTGGATACAAAATGGCCTGGGGGTAATGCTCGCTTCAATGGTCTTATTGGTATTTCATTGTGTTACAACTGGTGGAGGGTGGGGGTGGGGGGAGGAATGTATGGGGCCCTAAAAATAAAATGTTAATAAATAGCTTAACTTCACGTAGCTGTTATCATATTTCCAGGTTCCGTCTCCTGATATCTACAGAGGGAAGTACAGGGAAGATCACCCTGATACAGCTGCAGCATATGCTGAAGAAGTCAATAACATTGTCACAGAAGCTCACCAAAACAACCGCCAGGTACTGAGAACTCCAGGGAAAGCTGCTGGTCTGTCCGGCTGGTCGGTAATCATACAATTGCTAGTTAGAAATGGCACGACAGTCATTCAGATTTCCAGAAAGGTGTTTTTGCATATCTTTCAATTGTTTTCATGTAGCTTATTGGGGGTGGGGGGGTGGTTCAGGATAAAAGTATTCAATAGTTACAAACGTACACAACTGCCTATGAAATTCTTTTTTGAGAACTTTTTGCAATCATATGATTGGTTTCTCCTATTTCTGAAGTCATCTGAGAAGTATACTCAAGTCCTAACAATATCGTTTTCTGATGGGGTTTTATATTTGAAGGACATCAAATCAGACCACACGTACGTTTCAGAGAACTTGCTGACTATACACTACTATGCTGTGATGTATCCAACAATATTGTTTTGCCTTTCGTGTACGGCTAATGTCAGAAATTGAATATGTTATTACAGACTCTTTGCTGGACCAACATCATGGGAGAAGATTAGTTCTGGGTTTTTTTTTTTCTTCTACCAAATCCTGTAAAATTTGAGGCGGATAGATATCCAATAATATGAGCAGCTGCCCCAGCCAAAGACGTTGAATTTACAAAGCAAATCGGCATTCTGTGTTTGCTTATGACTTGCATGTGATTGGTTCCGGCTTCTGTTCCGTTTTCATTAAACGTAACTGTCTTCTTGTGGGTTTTGTTTTTAGAAGCAGCATTTGCTACTAGCTACTAAAGCATGGCACATTTAGCATTCAGGAAAAATAATGATACAGTTTCTATTTAAATTATTTCTCAATACAGCTATTTACCTAGTGGGAATAAATAAAACAATTCTTTCCACCCCCTCTTAAGAAAAATACTGCAACGCAATATTCAAAGTAATTTTTTTTTTAAATTTTTTTTTATTTTTTACAGATACACTTCCAACGTGTTTATATATGTAAACATTTTTATTTTTATAATATGGGATAAAAAGTCAAAGAAATGCAAAAATACTAAAGCAGTTGATCTTGTAGACATAGAACTGCTTTGTTCTGCAAATAAGTCTGACTGTTTGTATTTCGTTCTGTTCTTTTTGCTTTATAGAAAAAAAAGCCTCTGTGACACAGAAAGAATGCCTTGCATTGAGTTGTGTGACAGAAGGGTAATTATGTGACAAAAAAAAGCAGGCAGAATGCTCATTTCTAACTTTCAATGTGTGACATTACGCTGTTGTTTTCTTTGACAATTCTAATCTTTTGAGACTGCTTTTGTGCTGTGAAACAGACCTCTTTTAGTCCAAAGGATTAGATGGATCAATGAGCTGTCTTTCACTTCTATAAAAAAAAAAATACTTTTTTACTAATGGACAGTTTTTTTTTTTTTTTTCCTTTTTCTTCCCTTTTGCATATTTTAGGTTTTGATGACCTTTCCCAGTTGCAGAACAAGCTGTGCTAAAGGCTAATGCCTCACCTACTTTTGGGAGACCCATGCTGTTGCACTGTAGTGCACCTCTTCGAATATAGTATACACTTCTTTATTCAGATGTTATTGATCAACATTGTGTTTCCAGAAGTACAACGATAGCTGGTCCTGCACCAACCATACTGTTCCTTACTGTGTAGAAAATTGTATTTAGGTGAAAATTGCCAAGAGCAAAAGATGAGAGCATATTAAAAATAGTGTAGGCCAAAACACCCTACGATAAACATAAGATTAAGCCGTTACCGGTTATCCTGATATTATATTCCAGTGATTGACTATTTCTGCTTAATCTGTTTGTTTATTGATGGATGATGGCTATAAACAGAAAGGCTGGGAGTTCTGCTTGGAACCTGCTGACTATTCACTGCGAATTTTAGCTTGGAACATGCTGACTATTCACTGTGAATTGTAGCTTGGAACATGCTGACTATTCACTGCGAATTGTAGCTTGGAACATGCTGACTATTCACTGCGAATTGTAGCTTGGAACATGCTGACTATTCACTGCGAATTGTAGCTTGGAACATGCGGACTATTCACTGCGAATTGCAGCCTGTTGACAGCAATAATGGCCAACAAAAGAGAACTTTTGCATGGATAACTCGCACAAGTGCATTTTCTCCTAAATAACCTTGGTTTTCCCTTCCCAGACTTAGAAAGTGCTCTCAGTTATTGATATCCAATCGACATTCAGGATCTTTCACCTGCTACTGTGAATATGGCCAGAGGAATAGTAAAATTAGTGATTGCAGGCCAGCTGCCTTTGGCCCGGATAAAAGCAAATGATACTTCTGTGTCACGTTGTTATGTCTGTCTATTACGTGTTATGCAGTAAATGGTAATGCTAATGGATGACAAGGAACATTTAAGGCGATGATGCTTATTGACTGACCCTTTTTTATTAACCTTCTCAGCAGAATTTGGTGCAATACCTGCTAGTCATTAATTTTGTTTTTAGAATGTTCAAAGGAATACGCTCAGTCATTATTCAATTGTTAAATCTCAACAGAACCAAGTTCAACATTTTTGTACAGAGTGTAATGCAAGAACTGCTCTAACGTCATCATCTTTTATGTACTGTAGATCGCCGCCTTTATTGCTGAATCCATGCAGAGTTGCGGAGGTCAAGTAATCCCACCAGCAGGCTACTTCCAGAAAGTGGCAGAGTATGTGCACAGCCTGTTGATAAAAAATTGTGTGTCTTTCAGATTAAATTAAATGTGGCCAGCTATGGAAAGCGGAAGCGTTAACATAGAAGTCAATAAGACAGGGAGGCACATTGTAGATTTGGAAAAAAGAGAATGGTGCTGAAAAGGCGCTTGTACGTGATAAACACAAAAACAGTGCATGTGTTTAATATAATGACGAGCACAAAAACTCATAGCTATGAGTTAGGCAGCCTAGTAATGCTGACTGAGGGAGCGGGGCCCTAGCCTTAGGCAGGAACAGGTAGAAAAAATGGCAGTGCACTGACAAAAGGAACAGAAGGAGGCTCACGGTTTGCAAAAGCAAAAGTTATTTATTGCATAAAAAAGATGGACTAAATGTCCCCCCTAAGCCACAGCACAGGTGGACTTGTGCTGGGGCTTAGGGGGGACATTTAGTCCATCTTTTTTATGCAATAAATAACTTTTGCTTTTGCAAACCGTGAGCCTCCTTCTGTTCCTTTTGGCAATGCACTGCCATTTTTTCTACCTGTTCCTGCTACTTACCTGGGAGATTGCACGCCTATTAATCATCTACTGTTGGACACTCCAGGAGAAATAAAAGTGAGTCTACTTTATGGGTCGCTGTACCCTGTTTTTCTCCTTATTATCATTATGGGACTTTGGTCTGTACTACTTATTGATGGTGCCGTTGGCATTAGGTACTAGTCTCCTAACCCTATTAGGGCAACGTTATTGTACATTCAGTACATTCAAAGGAGTTAATTCCAACGGCAGTTTATTACATTACAAGGACTTGTTTTTCTGAATGCACTGGCGTTCTATACATTCCTGCTTAGCCTTAGGCAGCCTAGTAATGCTGGCTAACAAAGTCAGAACACAATACAGAGAAAACAGATACAGACCTTAAAAGATAAAGTCCAATGAATGTCCAGATATACTGGTGGGGTGTTAAACTCCTAGTAAGGCAATCAAATCCTGTACACCTGGATCGACTTTGTGTCTCCGTGGATAACGTCCCGGGGATATGTGGAGTTAAACACAAAGAAAAATCATAGTGTACACTGCTGGTTATGAAACACATCACTAAAACAAACAAACATAAAACTCAAACATACAACACTAACTGACACTTAACATACGAGAGCATGTTTGGTCTTAAATTTTCAGAATCATGCTTTATTTGTAAAATAAATACTTACAATATAACACTGTTTCGAATGTAATGCACAGCATATTTCAGGATCCCCCCTCCCCATGTTCTTGCGTTGAAATGTCCGTATGCTTTCAGGTTTGTCCATAAAGCAGGGGGCCTCTTCATAGCAGATGAAGTACAGGTTGGATTTGGACGGATTGGAAAGCACTTCTGGAGTTTCCAGCTACAAGGAGAAGATTTTGTGCCAGATATTGTCACCATGGGAAAGCCAATTGGCAACGGACACCCAATGTCTTGTGTTGTAACAACTAAAGAGATTGCTGAAGCCTTTGGAGCCTCCGGAGTAGAATATTTTAACACGGTATGTCCCATAAAAATCTGCTAATGAGACTACTTGACACACTATCAATGTGAACATAGAAGGCGCAGCAGTGAGCCAACTGTTGTATGCTTTTCTTTTGAATCATATTGTGGTATCTAAACAATGTTGGGGTACTAGATACTATAACCCACCCATCTGGCTACTTCTAAAAAGTAGCAGAGTACGCCCACAGCCTAAGCAGCATAGAGACATAATGACGTCTTTTAGATTTGGTTAAACCTACAGAGCTATTGGAAGGCCTCCAGAGCCTTCCAACCAAGAAGCCAATGACTTGAAAAGGTACAATGTAGACCAGCTGGTGTACATTCAAGTGATTGCACTAAAGCGAGTCTGATTAGGAGAGCAGGAGAAATGATAAGCAGACCTCTCTGATTGGGCTGGCTAACGCCTTCCTCTATCAGGTTATCTGCAGAGAATGTCAGGGCCTCACAACGTAGGTCCGTAATATAGGGGGTGCGCACGCGGCCCTAGTATACAATGGCTGGCTAACCACAGTCAACTATAAGTGCCGCACGCGCACCCCCTATATTACGGGCCTTAGTATGCTCCTGCTATTGACCATAATTATTTTGCTGCTTCCCCCCATGGTTAGTTTCAGGACAGGGGGAAAGCAAGTTACAGAGGAGGAGACGCAGCTGGGAGTGGGAGTTACTAAAAAGACCCGCATAACCAGTCCAGAGACAAACACAAACACAGTGCTCTGGACTTGCTAAGCTGCTTGTCACAAAGGATACAAAGGGGAAGTTAAAGTGGACCGTTTCATCATGTAAATTTCAAGTTGAATGAATTCAACTAACAATTATGTCCACTGTTCTTATAGTATGCGGTGGTTAAGAGTACAACAGGTTGCCAGGCTGTCAGTGATTTGAAAGTAATATGTTGCAGGGCCCTGCAGCATTAGAGGCAATCCAAGCAGCCCTTCAGATGTAAAAAAAACAAAACACTTTTTTGTTTTAATATATGCAGCCTTTGATTACCCTTATTGAAAACTAATTACCTAAACTGCAGATCGATTGGTTCTCCCATAACCGATCAGAAAAGATCCTGCACCCCAGAGTTCACTAAATGGCCGCCTTTCAGTTTCAATCAATCCTTCAGTCAGTGTAACTCAGCAGCTACAATGTATCCTTTATATTGCTATCAACATTATCTATTGTTATAGTTTGCACTTCCAACTGCTGGGAATATTAACAATTATCACACACAGGAACGTGTTGCAAAGATCTGGCGCTGCTGGGGAGGTGTGTTATAGCCTGCAATAGAAATCAAAGGATGCTCATTATATTAAAACTAATTAAAAATGGCATTGCGTTGAATTTAAAAAAAAAAAAAAGTAGTAATTATCTAATTCTACTAAACTGATTTATTTAAAAAAAAAAAAACATTTAGGATATTGCATGTATTGCACCTTTAATATGTTCAAGAAGAATCTGGTTATCTATTTTTGTATGTGCATTTTAATATCATGAGAAACATTCTAACAGTAATACAAAAGTGATAAAGAATGCACCACTTTATTCTTGATATCAATATCGCGTAATGAAGGAGAGAAGTAAAGTGTTAAGTATATTGACCAGCTTATGTTTTATTCTGTTCTTTTGAAGTTTGGAGGAAACCCGGTCTCGTGTGCCATCGGTTTGGCTGTGCTGGATATAATTGAAAAGGAAGACCTCAGAGGAAATGCTACTCGAGTGGGGAGCTATCTAATAGATCTGCTAAATGAGCAAAAAGCAAAGCATCCATTGATAGGAGATGTCAGGTAATTGTACTTTGTGAAACTACTGGAACGATGTAATAACTTTAGCTGCAAAATACTTTCGATTACAGATAGCCGATAATCCAGGCCATTGTTATGATAACAATGCAATACGATTATACAGAGACCAATGTGAGAGGCTGTATGGCCAAAATAGTTTAGTAAATTCAAAAAAAGAAATTATTTTTTGCGCAAAGAATAAATACTGATATTAGATGACAACAGATTGATTGCTGTGATTTTCTTGCTACGACTATACAATATTCACCAGGGCTAAAGTTTAATATCCATTATCAGTTGATAATGGCTCGGGGCAGTGCAGGGATCATACACATACACTTCAGTTATCTATCTGCATTTCTGACTTTCTTGGGACTTGTCATTGTATTGCAGCTGCAGAATAAAGTCAGCTCCTTTTTTTTTTTTACTGCATCTTGCAGTGCTGTTCGTAAGGACGAGGTGTTGACTCTGTGCCATCGTTTGTACAGCCAGTAAAAATATCACTTGTGAGCACATTCACATGTCTCATGACAGGCCAAAGTTATTTAGAACGTTAGTTGTGTATGAACTCTCTCTACCTCTCCAGCCCCTTCTACAACTGTAAAAGTAACATTGTTATGGCCTTGTTGGCTATCATACGACAATGCATCTATATATCATTTTCCTTGGTTCGTTTTCCCAAATAATATTACAATCTGTAAATGATTTTTCCTTTGCAGATTAAGGCTCTGTGCTTAGTCACTCGAGTGAACAGGCCGTAATGTAACTCGTGGCTTAGTACTACTTCGTAAATACAGCTCAACCCCGTTATAATGCGATCCGTTACAACGCGAATCCGCTTATAGCGCGGTGCAAGCGTGGCTTCCATTTTTTGTATTTATGAATACTTTACAACAGGATTATTGGTATCTTAAATACTTTATTGTACAATGCATACAATTGTACATTATTTCTAATGCGATCCGCTTATAGGGCGATGTGATTCTTTGGACCCCAAGGACAGCGTTATAAGGGGGTTGAGCTGTAGGTGTTGAATTTCTTGTGACATTTGAAGATAAAAATGTAATTTTTACTGTTGCGTTGCTGAGCATGCTTTTTCCCTTGTGTGTAGGGGCGTTGGCTTGTTTGTTGGTGTGGATCTGGTTAAGGACAGACAGACGAGAACTCCTGCTACAGCCGAGGCGCAGCACATCATTTACAAGTAAACACCCCTTGACTCATTTCATCAGTTTACTAAATAGCATGGGACTAAGTAACTTGGCGTTTATTGATCCATTTGCATAGTGTTAAAAAAAAAAAAATTCCACTGACATTTGTACAGAAACGAGCCCCTTATCTTTGCTTTAACCACTGATATCATGGCTTTGGAGAATCGGTCAGGAAATAATAATGCCATTTTGCTTCTGGATTAGGAAGTATGGTATTTTTACCTAATTTGATGTCGTGTGTGCGCATAGGTACAGGATTGGGGGGGACTGAGTGCACAGCAGCACGCAGGAAATACACACTGTGCAGTAACTACTGCACCGACACACTTTATTCGAGCAAATACCCAGTATGTACCTGGCAGATACCTGGAATGCGCCGCTCCTCACCTCTGACAAGCCCCATTGCGTTTGCCTTCCCAGCCTGGGTTCATGCCTGGCTGACGGGCGGCTGATCTGTTAAATGATAATGATTAGGATTTAATAGGCTGCAATGCTTCGCGTGTCTACCAGATGGCATAAATTCATGAATTGTAATGCAGTATATATATATATATACTGTGCAGTATTGCAGCCAGCGGGAATAAAATGCTTCAATCCCTGCCTGGAAAATACCTCAATGCACTCGGGCAGAAAACAGTCACAAACCTCAATACACCCGGGTATTCCCGAATTCGTGGGACTAGCCGAGCTCGAATAAAGTGTGTCGCCAGTGTATGGCTGTGGCACTGTCCTTCCTCTGAGCCAGGCCCATCACACTCAGAATCATTTTGGAGAAAATTCTCTCCCCCTCACCTCTTCCCCCCCACCCCTTACCTCTCTCCCCCACTTCCTTACCTTTCTTCCCCCCTCACCTCTCTTCCCTCCCCCTCACCTCTCTTCCCTCCCCCCTCGCCTCTCTTCCCCCCACTCGCCTCTCTTCCCCCACTCGCCTCTCTTCCCCCCACTCGCCTCTCTCCCTTCTCTCCCCCCACTCGCCTCTCTCCCTTCTCTCCCCCCACTCGCCTCTCTTCCTTCTCTCCCCCCACTCGCCTCTTCTTCTTCTTTCCCCCCCCTCACCTCTTCTTCTTCTTCCCCCCCCCTCATCTCTTTCCCCCCCTCACCTCTTCTTCTTCCCCCCCTCACCTCTTCTTCTTTCCCCCCCCCCCACCCTCACCTCATCTTCTCCCCTCCCAGCCAAACAACTCACTCACCAGACAGCGAAAGAACTCGCTCACCAGACAGCGAAAGAACTCGCTCACCAGACAGCGAAAGAACTCCCCAGCCTCCGGGCTGCATAATAAAGCTTCTTGGACCGCATTCTGACAGGCGTGCTCTGGGTGTACTAGGAATTTAAGAGACAGTACAAACTGTAACAGCTTGCCTGCCACACGCATTGTGTGCCAGAGGGAAACAAAGACATTGCAGGTCAGGGGCATGAGTTGAAGGAAGCAGAATCGGGGCTAGTTTCATGTGATCACTTTAGCAGGCAAATTAGTTCATGTAATTGCTCTTTGGACGACCTTTATAATACCCTGGGATTCAAGGCAAAAATTCTGCACCCCAGAGTGGCTCCACTTTTGTCATGATACACATACCCCCTCTGTATACAAATTTGGCACAATCTCTAGAAACCTACGATGGGAAAACTAGGGATGATAATATAATAGGGATTATATAGTAAATAACCCTTTTTAATTTCTTTATTTAATGTCTTATAACTATTTTATAATGTGGCCTATTTATTTTAGATTTACGTGTGTGTGTGTGTGTGTGTGTGTGTGTGTGTGTGTGTGTGTGTGTGTGTGTGTGTGTGTGTGTGTGTGTGTGTGTGTGTGTGTGTGTGTGTGTGTGTGTGTGTGTGTGTGGTGTGTGTATATATATATATATATATATAGTGTTCGACAAACCTATACATTTGCACGCCCCGGGCGAGTGGATTCAACATCGTGGCGAGCTCCTATTGGCCCAAGCAGCACACGTGTGGTACTAGGTGGCGAGTAGATTTTTTTTTGTTCAGCAAGTATGGTATTACAAGTTTGTTATGTTTTGTATTACGCTATTTCAAGAGTTCAATTCTTATCAAATGTAATAAGAGGAGAGGGATGAGTACAGTATATTAAGAAAGCAGGGGGTGACGCTGCAAGTGGAGTATGGCATGTAAAGGTCGAAACACAGACTACAGGACCACTTATTATACTCTCCCAGTGCAAAACGGATGCAATGTTAGAAATAGCACCAGATGTATCCACGTTAGATACAATTGAAAGACAGTTAGGTGCAAAGTTATTTATCGAAGTCTCTGGACTTTAAAACGGGTGCAAAATAAATAAATAAACAGAACCAGGTTTATCCATGTGAAATGTCACTTGCTTTCAAACAAGTAGAAACTTGGATTGTTCTTCTGTGGCAGAAGAAAATTCCTTTGGCATGTGAGGAAAGGGTATTTTTGTTTCCTTCATGCTGATTTTGTTATATATACTTATAGCCAGAAATCCAAGAAGCAGAAAGCGCAGGAACAGTTTGCAAAAATGGTTAGAATTTTTTTTAAAGTTCTCTAAGTGACACAGTACGACCATAATAACATAACGAAACTTACATATGTACATAGAAAGTGGAGGGACACCAGACAGACTTGGATAAGCAGCCAATGGGTGATGATTGTGGGTCATGAACGACATCAGCCGGATGAAGTCTAAGGTCCTCTCCACCAGTCTGAGGCTCCAACTCCGCTAATGAGCAGCCCTTTTAATTTGCAGGGCACAATTTCAACAGTATCATGTAGCATCGCAGCCATAAAATATGTATCAATTTAAATTGGCTTTCTAACAATGACACTATTGGGATTTATATTGTAGTTTACCCCTAGTTTAATACCATAAGAGAATGCATAAGCTGATTGTATTATAAATTATTATATATGAACCTGAGGCTCTTTGAACAAATTGGCACGATCCCAATGTAACAAACTGTGATTGGCTTAATGGGGCTATATAACATATACCAGCAACCCCTATACGTGACCCCCTAACGAAGCACATAAATGTTAAACGCGTAGAGGTCACGTGCGGTTGCTGCATGCGTTCTCATTGGTGGAGCCTCAGACTGGTGGAGAGAGGATCTTAGATTTCATCTGGCTGTTCATGGTCTGGACCCACCAATCTTCACCCATTGACTGCTTATCCAAGTCTCCCGGTCTGTTCTCTCCCCAAATTCTATGCACATATGTAAGTTTCGTTATGTTATTATGGTCATAATGTTTTTATACCCTGTTGTCCTTTTTCTGCTTGTTATCTGTGTGTGCTATTGTGAAGTACTCCTGTTTATGGCTGCACAGGGAATACAGTTTTACACCACTTATATTTGGGACAGCATGAGCGCAGATATATATATATATATATATATATATATATATATATAAATCTATATATATATAAATCTATATATATATATATATAAATATATATATAAATATATATATATAAATATATATATATATATATATATATATATATATAAATATATATATAAATATATATATAAATATAAATAAATAAATGTTGGAAAGAAAGCAGCCAGAATTAGAGTGGTACTTGGAAATGAGCTTGAAGCCTTGTTTGGACAGAATAATACATAAATGCATAAAATAGATATTGAAAAGGAGCATTTGGAAGTTTTTAAATAAGATGTTTGTTTGCGTCAATGATGGTAGCAATGGAAATAATAACCATGTATTTCATGCGTAATAGCTGAAAAAGGAGCAGGGTATCCATTCAAACCATTTCAGATACTTGGCAAATAAAGATGTGTGATAACTTGTGTCTTTATCTTTTGTTAGGCTGAAAGAAAGGCGGATCCTTCTTAGTGCAGACGGGCCTTACAGAAACATTCTAAAATTTAAGCCCCCTATGTGCTTTACAGTGGAGGATGCAAAGATGGCTGTGGATGCAATTGATGAATTGCTTACAGGTATGGCTCTACATTTTTTGCTTGTTGATTGATAATTGCATTTATGTGATTCACATATTTGCTTAAACCTGAGCTTTGTTTTTCTTAATGAAATTAACACTCCACTGTCAAGAGTAATGGATGCTTGGGTCAGCCGTAAATAATACCTTTTTTTCCCTATATTGCATTCACAGGGTACACAATTATGTACGTACAATTTTACAGGTCTATGTCCTTGCCCCAAATTTTAGTGCCTGATGCTGAAATCGGTTGTCCTAGGTAACAAGTAAAGTTGTCAATAGGATTTAAACCAGGTTAATTGCTTCAAAAGCCGTGAAATTGCCACTAAATTACTGATTCAATCCCATAAGCAATTATATAGAACTCGTGAGAAGACATTTACATGTCCGTTAGGTCCAGAAATCTTCCTTACCCCATAATCACACGGCATACAGTGCATCTTCTGCAGCCAAGGAGTCTGGGTAATGACATGCAAATGAGCACTCGCAGTGTGTCACTTTTTGCTTTTTACCCACATTGATATTGCATAAGCTTAAATGGATCCAGTTCAGATAAGTAGATAAGCAAAAAGTGACAAACTGAGTGATTGTTTACGTATGATGAACCAGAATCCCTGGCTGGAGTAGAAACACGGTATGCAGTATAATTATGGGGTAATGCAGGTTTGGAGATCTGTCTGAGATACGTGACTGTGGTCACAATGGATTATTTAAAATCCTTCCTGTATGTTGTACAGTGGAGGGTTTCTGTCACTTGTTTCCTCACCATAACTTCTTTGTGTACCTGGTTTGTAGCCATGACCAGCTTCACAATACAAGGCAAGTAACTAACCTCACACTGATAAGACATCACAAGTTGAACGAGATGCTAGTGAGTATGCTTGCCGTTAAAGCAGTGTAACACAGCAAGTATAAGCTTAGAAGCTATTTATGTGCAAAAATAACATCTGAACAACATTTTATTAGGATAAATGTAACATCACATCATTATAGCATTGCATTGTCAAAGTGTAATGTTATGCATGTCGGTAATTCTCCAATCCAAAATCTATAGGTCTTTAGCTTGAGTTGGGAAAGAGAGACGTAAATAACACTGGGAAATAATGCTATGTGGTTAGACTGTGGTGTTACCGCCATCGACACCCTGTGAAAGCGCTATTTCAGGGTCTGAATGGGGGTACCGCCAAGTTTAGCAATGAATTAACTAACGTAACTTAAGGCCCTACATTACTCTTAACTGATTTTAAGTGGATAGGGGGTGATGCCCTATTTGCATATCAGTTGAAGGTCCTTATCACTAGCGGCTGTTAGTTAGCACTATTTTCTCTATAGGAGAAAACATGGCTTAGTGTTATGGTATTGTCCTTTGATTATATAAAATTTGCTTAATGTGAAGTTAAGTTGGGTTTGTGTCCTGTTAAGGGACTTAATGTAGATTTGTGGATGTGGGCCTATGAGTGCTCATTTGCATGTGATTAGATAATGCAATGTAGAAGCACTATATCCTGTGTGATTATGGGGTTGCATATGTACTCACTTTTTTTTAGGGCTGCTAAACATGCCAAGTTTTCAATATTTCTCTAATTACTTTACTTTTCCCTAAAAATTGCTAAGGCAACATGCTTAGTTGTATAATGCAGACCTGTAAAAGTTGTATAAGTTTTAGTTGTATAAGCTTAGTTGTATAATGCAGACCTGTAAAAGTTGTATAAGTTTTAGTTGTATAAGCTTAGTTGTATAATGCAGATCTGTAAAAGTTGTATAAGTTTTAGTTGTATAAGCTTAGTTGTATAATGCAGACAAAATGCCCCAAGACATAGAACAACAAATGTATTAAGTACTATGAGAACTTTTTAAAAGACGAGTTGGCACTCACAATCAATTTAATTTTAAACAGCCTTTGATTATTGGATACGTAGTCGATTGTCCCTAGGACATTCAGTCCTGCCTCAATGCTCCCTCCAGCGCTTACACTTCAGGGAATCACTCAATACGTTTCACTGTTTCTATGACTGCTTCATCAGGGGTCGCAGGCGCAAGGTCGCAATGCTAGCCAGCCGGCTTCATTGATTCCCTGAGGAGATGGCGCTGGAGGGAGCATTGAGGCAGGGTTGACTGCGAGCAGGCAGAGGCTTGCCGTGGACACCCTGACTGGATCTAATATTCTAAAGCTGGTTTTAAGAAAATTGTTTTGTGAGTGCAAACTCGTCTTTTTATAAATGTTCTTTGTACTTAATACATTTGTTGTGCTATGTCTTGGGGCGTTTTTGTTTGTGCTCGTTTTACAGATCTGCAATTGAATCCTGTGTGGTAAGAGGACCACATGTTCCCAAGGAGCACAGAACACCCATTGACCTTTGCAACACCACCGTGTTAGACACTTGAGACCTGAGACTTTTTCCGTTTAGCTATATATTGACCTGAAAACCCAGCCTGTTAGTAACCCGCATGGTCTAAATTCAGACAGCTCTGATCTAATTATAATGTAATATGGATTGTTTGACAAGAGAAGGACACGAGTCAAGGGGGTGGGGGGGGGGACAAAAAGGACAAACCTTTATGTATAGGAAATGTGAAATAGAGAAACTTGAAGCAGCAGTTTACGATATATGCAAGCTAACCTCACTAAGGAAATAAACGTGCTACAGTGTGCAGAGTTGTACTGGGTATCACTTCTGTGTACTCTTTTGTTAATATACTCCTTTTAAAGAGGCGGTCCAAGCAGTTTAAAAAAAAATACGTTTTTGTTTGTTTTTAAATATATGCAGCATTTGATTACCTTTATTAAAAACGAATTACCTAAGCTGCTGATCGATTGGTTCTCCCGTGATTGATCAGCAAAATCCTCTTTCAGAGGGTTCACTAAATGTCCGACTTTAAGTTTCAATCAATCCTTCAGTCAATGTAACTCAACAGCTACAATGTATTCTTATATTACCAAGGTAACATTGTCTTTTGTTAGTTTGCAGCTCAAACTGCTGGGAATATTAGCAACACATTATCACAAACAGGAAAGTGTTACAAAGATCTGCACTGCTGGGGAAGTGTGCTACAACCTGCTATAGAAATCAAAGGATGCTCAGTATATTAACACCTTAAAAATGGCATTAAGAGCTTAATTTTTAAATGAAAAAAAAGGTAGTAAGTATTATCTAATAGTACAGAACCAATTCAAACAAACAAACAAACAAACAAACAAACAAACAAACAAACACGTAGGAGATTGCTTCTTTAAGCCTTTCAAAGAAAGAGGGGAGGGGCTCATCTAGCATTAAAAGGTTTAATAAAAACAGACTACAAACAGTATTGAAATGGCACTTTATTTGTATGCTGGACCACAATGTCCAGTAACTCACATTTTGGATAAAACCCCCCGCCTGTACAGTATTTTCTTTGTCATATTCTTGTGGGCTAAAAGTGGAATAAGCAAATATCATACCATACCATGGATTTATCAGATAATGTTTTGAAATACAGGGCTCACTACATCTTTCATACAGTCCTATATTAAGTTGCACATGTGTGTTGGCGTGTAATCTGCATACTGCCCTATTTTACATGTAATAGGACACCAGCAGGAGAAAAAACAGCTTTTCTGCTACAACACACTTGTGTAGACCAAACCGGGTCCCAGTATTCATTACATTTGGTGGTGACGTCATCGTAACAGTTACTACTTTTGTATCACGTGTATACAACATTCAGACAAACAATAACACTTTGCAAAGTGTGTACTGCTATTCTTTCTCTGTCCAAACTCCTAATCATGCAGACTTCATGTAAGAGACTTGCCGGATCTGTCTGCAAAATATCACGTTGCATAAACCTAACACCTTAAGAACAATATTCAGCTTTTGTTTATCTTTTTTTTAGCTTTTGAAGAAGCAACTGGAAGCAGATCAGAAGTGAACAAAAGAAAAGTAAGTTGTCAAACATATCAATATTTGTAATGAAATATGCCTGCAATATGCTTAGAAATCTAGAGGGCCGGCTAAATATAATTGTCGTCTTTCATCATTTCTTCACCTTTGTATTGTGTTCTTCTGCCTGTTGATGCTCTCGAGGCATCAATGCATGAATCTGAACACTCACTCATAAGGCAATGTTTTGCTAAATGTCACTGTGTTCCAGGTGTCTAATGACGAGGGCAGTGATGTCTGCAGAGTGGACGAGAAAATATGGTCCAATCAGATACATGAGAGTATTAGCCAACTGAATGGAAATGCCTGCAGACAAGAGAATGGATTTCACTCTGAGAACCATACAGCCACATGCAAAAGAATTAGAACATAAAGGAGCGCTATTTTTTTTAACGGAATTGCCAATGCATGTTTGAGTATAAAATGATGAGTGTGTGAGTGTGTGTGTGTGTGTGTGTGTGTGTGTGTGTTTTTTTTTTAAATTTTTGTGCTGTTTATTTTACTCTATACGCTATAATTTCAATGTCATATTGAAATGCTAACTATTTCCATGTTTTAATGGCTTACATTTATAATACACATTATTTACATGTCAGTTACATGTATGTATACCTTGAGTTACCTCAGTATAGATATAGAGAATATCATATGCAATGAGCTGACCCTGTTCCAGACTTCAGTGGGATCAATAACCTCACACTAACCTCTTGGTTCAACTCATTGACTACCCACAAAGTGCCACCAAATGTCATCAGCTCCTTTTGGGCCATATCAGGATGTTGGTGACCTGAGAATGGAAATGGAACCAATGATCCTAATGTTAACCACCCAATGTAATATTGTGTGCAAGCTTAGCAGAATCAAAACATTCTACCGTTTTAAACTACAGCTTAGGAACACGTTTGTACCTTATCTACATGGCAAGTTTCCTTTTCTACTTGGTAAATGTCATGATTTTGAGAATTGTTATGACATGCTGACTATATACAGTGTTATTATGGCTTACAAATGATACAATGATCAATGTTACTTTGGTGTTTAGTCTCACAACTACAATAAGCTGGAGTCTACATCAAGTACAATAAAAAATAATATTGATTTTGTGTTTCTTGGAAGGTTTTCTTTTCTTCTTGTAATTTTTTTTTGAAACTGCAGGTCCCAGTCTCTTGGGCATGTTTTGATGACAAAGTGGGGTGACAAAATACAGGGTCCATAGTGAGGTGGATTGTATTGAGAAGGCTTAGTCAGACGGTGTCAATTTAAAAGAATAAATACTCTGGTAGTTGGTTAAATTCCGATCATTTTAAGGAGAAGCTTCTGCATTAGCCTCTGACATGTAGCGGTGGATGCTATTTCAGCAGTTCTACCAGACAAATTATAAAAAAAAATGTTTTATATAATTATTATTATTTATTATTATTATAACAGCGGTTTACTTCTATATTCTCACTGGGTGGTGTCAGTTTGACTACCTTTGCTACTAAACTGTTATTTTATACTGTATAACAAACATATACATTGTAAAGAATAAAGCAGTCATATTCACACACGCAGGGTGTTTATCAGTTAACAGATATTATAGCCCATGCTAGCGTTGATGTAGTAGTGAATACTGTGATTACAACACTCCGTCTTGCTGCGCTTTATCTGAGGTATTTTTGAAACATGAGGAAATATGCAATGCCGTAATATAAAGGGAAGACATTGGCTGCAATAGCCCAATAACGTGGCTTTATAGCTGTTGACGCTGATTATAATGCTAGCATTCGCTGCGGTTTTTCTAAGATCCAGACTCGTATCCTCAGTATATTATCAGTAAAGCAGTAACATCATAGAACGCTGGGCACTTAATTGCTAATAATTGGCATTTGGCACACCTACATACCTTTTTTAAATTTCAAATAATTTTAGACCAGCGATAAGGCGCAACATCACAATATGCAGGGCATTTACTAGTTTACAAACTTAATAACCCATAATAGCATTTGTGAACATGAAGGGGGAAATGTTAATACTTTTCATGTGTTGATACTTTAAGACACTTGTACACTAGAGAGGTGTTTACATTCAGCTTTAACGCCGCACACTCACACTGGCACACTCACACTGGCACACTCAAAATGTATTTCTTTTTATATTGGGTGTGTATATTTAATTTTCAAATGTAAATAAAGGTTATGTTTTATTTATGTGGTGTACTTCCAAGTGAACATCTTATTTGGGCATATTTCTCTTATGCGCATGTTCATTTACCTGGGTTTATTTAAATTCAGTGTTCACCCAGTCATTATCTATAACTGGTTTTCCCAGGTCGTTATTGCCACATGAGTAATACAGTAAACCACTTCAATAATAAAATAAACAAAAACATCTCTGCACAGCTCTGCGAAAAGAGCTTCAGAAGACAAGAATTAGTGGGAAAATATGCAAAATTAACTATTTCATAGGTTAATACATCTTCATGGGACTAAAAACCTACACATTTCACATCCAATGGTGCTTTCTCAATGAGTATCCATCCCAGCGGAAGTGATATAAATACCAGTCCAATTGAGAACAATCATATTAAGACAACAATAAAAAAGTCCTGCTGAACAGCTCTAAGATACAGTAAATATAGCGTATATAATGGTTTTAAGGTCCCATTCTATGTTAATCCTTCTCTGGTGGAGAGGTTTTAACTATCACCATCTCGTATTCTATACGGAACATACTCTATTCCACAATATTACATTATTGCAATCAGCTTTTGGGACAAAGCAAAAAAAATGGTTTGACACCGGGTGATTTAAAAATATACTCATAATCAGTCTGACATGTTTCATAATTTGTATCTTTAAAAGCCAGTGGTAAGACCGACAGCACTTCTGACAACCACACTTTAACAGGTACAGTGGTGTGAAAAAGAAAGTACACCCTCTTTGAATTCCATGGTTTTACGTATCAGGACATAATAACAACCATCTGTTCCTTAGCAGGTCTAAAAATTAGGTAAATACAACCTCAGATGAACATCACATGACATATTACACCGTGTCATGATTTATTTAACAAAAATAAAGCCAAAATGGAGAAGCTTTGTGTGAAAAAA